>NC_050102.1:102604148-102907178 GCF_902167145.1 Zea mays
AGTTCCTCGGAGCTACCCAGGAGGATAGTTAGCGGGGATCTTCTCGGAGACGAGATCATCATCGAGCCCCCTCTCTCAGGGAGGTAGCGGTGACCTTGTCCGCGCCGCGCCAGCCCCCTCGATATGGGGAGGGCCGACCCTGGCATGGATGTCCGCCGAGGGCGGCCCGTACTTTGTCCTCGATGACCTCGAGGAGCGAGAGTTCTAGATGAGTTGAGGGCAGTGACCCACATAAGGGCATTGTTTCCTTCGTCGTCGGAATTCCTGTCACTTGACAGTGTGATGACGAGAGTTTTGCTCCTTCTCCTATAAGAGTTGATGACGAGGTCGATGTCCAAATCCATCTTCGTTCGCCATGAACGGGATGTCTAGGCCACGTTGCAGCGCCACCCGGCCATGCTGCTTTGATCCAACGAGCAGCTGGCATGGAGGAGCACCAAAGTGGCAGACCAGACACCCTAGTGCGAGGGGCTGAAGAAAGAAAGTGCAGCCGACCGCGAGGAGGTCTGTCGGTTGAGAGACGAAGTCCGTAACTTGAAGGCGGAGGTGGACCATCATGAGGAGGAGCTGATGTGGGTGAAGGAGAACCTTTAGTTGGTGACGGCGAAGTGGGACAAGGCTTCCCTCCGTGTCGACTCCCTCTCCAAGTCCCTGGAGGACGAACGGTCCGAGGGCCAGGCTCTGAACGCCCGGATAGGTGGTATTTCGCCGAAGCCTTATTTGTTTGTTTGGGTTCGGTCTTTTTTCTTAGCCATGGCTTGACTCCCTTGTCCACTTTCTATGTCTCGAGAAGGATCTAGAGGCCATAGCCTAGACCTCTATGACCCTGTCCCGGACCGTGGAGCAAAAGGGGACCGAGTTGAGGGAGTTATCCAACGCAGTGGCAGACCTCTTCCGAGACCTCGACGCAGTGGATGTCCCTCGGAGTGGACCCCCACAACCCCATATGCAAGCCCTGAGTGGCTACGTACGGGGTAAGCTCCGCTGTGCTGTCCACCTAGGGGTGAAGTGGGCCGTGGTCATGGTCGCCTCCCACTACGAGATCGATCTCGAGCGGGTTTGCGATAGCTACGTACTCCCCGACGAGCTCGAGCTTGCCGCCGCTGAGATGCAAGGGTTAAGCGATGCCATCGAGGGGTTGGGGACTTTGCTGGCCCGCCAATTCGAGGTCAAGGCGGTTCCTCCTCCTCCGTCGCCAATAGCTGTCGTGCCCCCTGCCGGACCTCCTCCAACAGCATGAATCTGGTCATCGTCCTGCGGGGGATTTTGAATTTTTGTAATATATGCTAAGAACTTGGTTGACACTGGATGTCAAATTTTCCTTGTTTGTTGTGTGGTTTTTTCTGCTATTTTGTGCCTGTTGCTTTAATCCTGCTGCAGTGTCCCCGTCAGAACGCGAGTTACCCTTTAGGGAGGTAATAGTGAGTGAGGAAATTGTATCCCTGAGGCATAGGTGTTCCTGCGGCTTGGATATTTTTCCTTAGTCAGGACATCCTCTGTTCCTAAGGGTTTTTTGCATTACGACTAAGGCGAGGCTACGGAACGTGTTCGTTTTTCAAAACTGCGAGGAAAAAAGACAACACAGAGGAGGGGGTTCCCCCTGCTAGACCCCGAGGGAGGCTCGATTTTGAAAGCAAGGCCAAGCCTCTCTCGAGATGTATTCTTTATTAATCATAGAGAACATAGTACAAATAGGTATGTATGCCTAGGGATAAAAGCGATGTAGTTGTTCTATAATCCACGAGTTGTCGTAGAGTTCTCCTTCCTCATTATAGAGCTTGTATGTTCCTGGCTTCAGCACCTTGGCGATGATGAAGGGTCCTTCCCAAGGAGGAGTGAGCTTGTGGTTCCCTCGGTTGTCTTGTCGTAACCGAAGCACTAGGTCACCTTCTTGGAACCCTTGGGGTCGGACACGCCTTTCATGGTAGCACCGAAGGGATTGTTGGTATTTTGCTGAGTGAAGGAGTGCTACGTCCCCAGCTTCGTCCAGTCGGTCAAGCGAATCTTCACAGATGACTGGATTGTTGCGTTCGCTATATGCCTGCAGCCTCAGGGAACCATACTCTAGGTCGGTGGGTAAGATGGCCTCGGCCCCATAGACCAGGAAGAACGGTGTGAATCCCGTGGCTCGGCTCGGAGTAGTCCTCAGGCTCCAGATCACTGAGGGGAGCTCGGTGAGCTACCGCCCACCGAACTTGTTCAAACCATTGAAGATTCTCGGCTTCAGGTCCTACAGGATCATGTCGTTGGCACGTTCCACCTGCCCATTGGACCTCGGATGAGCCACCACCGACCAATCCACACGGATGTGATCTTCGCTACAGACGTCAAGGAACTTTTTCCCGGTGAACTAGGTGCCTTTGTTGGTGATGATTGAATTGGGGACCCCAAAGCGATGAATGATATCTGTGAAGAATGCGACTGTCTGCTCGAATTTAATATTGGCGAGGGGCCTGAAAGTCGCCTAGAGGGGGGGTGAATAGGCGGAAACTGAAATTTATAAACTTAAAGCACAACTACAAGCCAGGGTTAGCGTTAGAAATAAATCCGAGTCCGAAAGAGAGGGAAAACAAATCAACCAACAAATAAAGCGGATGAACACGGTGATTTGTTTTACCGAGGTTCGGTTCCAAAGAACCTAGTCCCCATTGAGGTGGTCACAAAGATCGGGTCTCTTTCAACCCTTTCCCTCTCTCAAACGGTCACTTAGACCGAGTGAGCTTTCTCCTTAATCAAACGGGTCACTTAGACCCTGCAAGGACCACCACACACTTGGTGTCTCTTGCTTTGATTACAAGTCACTTGAGAATAAGAATGGGAGAATAAGAAAGCACGATTGCAAAAGCCAAGCGACAAATAACACACAGATCACTCTCTCTCTCTCAAGTCATTAATCACTAATGATCACTTGTCTTAATTGTGGAACTTGGAGAGATTGGAAGCTTTGATTATGTCTTTGAATGGATTGCTAGCTCTTGTATTGAATGTAGAGTATTGGAATGCTTGGGTGAAGTGAATGGAGGTGATTGGGGTTGTATTTATAGCCCCCAACCACTTCCTAGCCGTTGCCCCTTTCTACCGACCGCGGACGGTCCGCGCCCCTTGTCCGGGCGGTCCGCCCCTGCACATCAACGGCTGAAATTGCAACGGTCAGCAGTGAAGGCTATATCAACGGCTATATAGCATTTAATGCGTCGTCAGATGTTAGATAAAGGCAGTCGTGGATGGTCCGGTCGTGCACCCCGGACGGTCCGCGAGGACGCTATAATTCATTTTACCGAACCCGTCACCTTCGGGTTTTTCGGTTCTTCACCGACCGAACGGTCCGCGCCTGAGGCCGGACGGTCCGCGCTTGGTCTCGGACGGTTCTTGCTTTTCCATTGGACGGTCCGTATTGTAGACTCGTGTTTTTCCCCTGGTGTCGCGGACGGTCCGCCGCAAGGGCCCGGACGGTCCGCACGTAGGTGTTTTTCCAAAAAGCTTCTCCTGTCCAGAATAATCTACGGTATTCCGGACAGTCGATTTAGAGTAGTTGTAGATGAACTTATGCACATGTGAAATGATCAACTAGGCAAACTAGTTAGTCCACAAGGTTTGTGATGGTCGTCAAACACCAAAATCGATTATAGGAAATATTGAGGCTATTTTCCTTTCAATCTCCCCCTTTTTGGTGATTGATGCCAACACAAACCAAAGCAAATATGAAGTGTAGAAATGTAACTAGCTTACATTTTGACAGATGTGCACAAGTTATTTTGAAGTGAAAGTATTTCTAAGTATATAAGTTTGATTTGATATTTAACATTTTGGACCACATTTGCACCACTTGTTTTGTTTTTGCAAATTCTTTTCAAAGTCTTTTTGCAAATAGTCAAAGGTATATGAATAAGATTTCGAGAAGCATTTTCAAGATTTGAAATTTTCTTCCCCTGTTTCAAATGCTTTTCCTTTGACTTAAACAAAACTCCCCCTGAATGAAATTCTCCTCTTAGTGTTCAAGAGGGTTTTACCAATTGAAAGAAGATCAAATATTTTTAGATATCAATTGAAAAATCCTCCTTTAAATATATCAAAATAGATACAATTGAGATATAATTTATAGAGGAATACTAATTTGAAAGATACCAATTGAAAAATTTATTTCGAAAATTTTGAAATTGGTGTGGTGGTGCGGTCCTTTTGCTTTGGGCTTAATATTTCTCCCCCTTTGGCATGAATCGCCAAAAACGGAGACGTTTGAGAGCCCTTTTTACTTTCTCCCCTATTGGTAAATGAAATGAGTGAAGATTATACCAATTTGGAGAGGGATGCGGAGTGACAGCGAAGGATAAATGATACCGATAGAGTGGAGAGAAAGCCTTGTCTTCGTCGAAGACTCCATTTCCCTTTCAATCTACGACTTACCATAGAAATACTCTTGAAAACACATTAGTCATAGACATAAAAGAGATATGATCAAAGGTATATAAATAAGCTATGTGTGCAATGTTTCAATCAAAGTTCTGAGAATCAAGAATGTTTAGCTCATTCCTAAGTTTGGTAAATGTTTTCTCATCTAATGGTTTGGTAAAGATATCGGCTAATTGTTCTTTGGTGCTAATATAAGCAATCTCGATATTCCCCTCTGTTGGTGATCCCTCAAAAAGTGATACCGAATGGCTATGTGCATAGTGCGGCTGAGTTCAACGGGATTATCCGCCATGCGGATTGCACTCTCATTGTCACATAGGAGAGGGACTTTGCTCAATTTGTAGCCATAGTCCCTGAGGGTTTGCCTCATCTAAAGCAATTGCGCGCAACAATGGCCTGCGGCAATATACTCGGCTTCGGCGGTAGAAAGAGCTACGGAATTTTGTTTCTTTGAAGCCCAAGACACCAGGGATCTTCCCAAGAACTGACAAGTCCCTGATGTGCTCTTTCTATCAATTTTACACCCTGCCCAATCAGCATCTGAATAACCTATTAAATCAAAGGTGGATCCCTTGGGGTACCAAAGACCAAACTTAGGCGTATGAACTAAATATCTCAAGATTCTTTTCACGGCCCTAAGGTGAACTTCCTTAGGATCGGCTTGGAATCTTACACACATGCATACGGAAAGCATAATATCCGGTCGAGATGCACATAAATAGAGTAGAGATCTTATCATCGACCGGTATACCTTTTGATCTACGGATTTACCTCCCATGTTGAGGTCGAGATGCCCATTGGTTCCCATGGGTGTCTTGATGGGCTTGGCATCCTTCATTCCAAACTTGGTAAGTATATCTTGCTTGTACATGGTTTGGCTGATGAAGGTGCCCTCTTGGAGTTGTTTCACTTGAAATCCTAGAAAATACTTCAACTCCACCATCATTGACATCTTGAATTTTTGAATCATAATCCTACTAAACTCTTCACGAGTAGATTTGTTAGTAGACCCAAATATGATATCATCAATATAAATTTGGCATACAAACAAATAATTTGCAATGGTTTTAGTAAAGAGTGTAGGATCGGCTTTGCCGACTTTGAAGCCATTAGTGATAAGGAAATCTCTTAGGCATTCACACCATGCTCTTGGGGCTTGCTTGAGCCCGTAAAGCGCCTTAGAGAGTTTATAAACATGATTTGGGTACTCACTATCTTCAAAGCGGGGAGGTTGCTCAACATAGACCTCTTCCTTGATTGGTCCATTGAGGAAGGCACTTTTCACGTCCATTTGATAGAGCTTAAAGCCATGGTGTTGGGGACTTGTTCTCAAATGCTTCGAATTAAGAACAAGGCAACACAGAAAATGTTAAGTATTAAGGTCCTTCGTCCTTCATAACGATATATCCCTTCGGGATATATAGCATCTCGGACGAAGGTTACAAAGAACATACCTTCGTAAGCATAACAACGAAGAATAAAGCATTCACATAAATCATGAAATAAACATGTAAATATTATCATAGAATTATCTCTACTTGTATTAATGAATATAAATGACTTTGAAGTACAAATGTACCTTCGGTCTTGCGGAAGGCAAAAAGTACGAATGTGATGCGAAGGCAAAAAGCAGGTTCGCGTGAACAGTACAGAGGTACTGTTCATCTATTTATAGACACAGGTCGCAGCCTGTGACAAATTACAATTATGCCCCTTGCGGAAGTTTACAACATTAACTCGGACATACATGTATAAAAAGGTCATTCTGCCTCTATGTCGGTTTAAAACGCCGAAGCTCCATGAAAAGGGACCTTCGGCCATCTCTTAGAAACGACTTTGGCCGAAGCTGCTTCTTCGTGTGAGACCTTCGGCGTACCGAAGCACGACCCCAACAGTAGCCCCTTTCGCGGTGCTAGATCGTTCTTCGTAACGAGCTTGGCCCGTGAAAAAAAACCTCTTCAGCTTCGGGAAGCCGAAGGTCCAAAAAACACCTTCCCTGAGCTCGTTGCGGAGAAACGATCCGACTTCCGAGCGCGTGCCAAGCCCACTTTGCAGAGTTACTGTTTGGTCTTTGCGGTCCACTGCACAGCGGGTATGAGTTACTGCGCGCCTGGTGTAACAGTTCCACCGCTTCGCCTTCCTACCTGCAGCACTATATAAACAAACAGGTGGGTGTGAAGTTACCACAGCATTCATTGCTATTTGCACTGTTTCGCTGCCAAAATTTTTCACCATAGCCGAAGCTTAAGTCTCAGAATCGAACGAAGGTGCTTCTCAACGTCCGCTTCGTCAGAAAGAAGAGCTTCGGAGAAAAGAAAAAAAAGGAAAAAGTTTTTGACTTCCCAAACTTAGAATCAAATGGCGAGAATACGATCTACTGCCAAAGTTGTACGTGAGGGAGACGAAGCCGAAGGTTCAGACACTGTGCCCATCTCCGAAGCAATGCAGCGTTCCGGTCTACTGACTACAGAAGAAATGCCTGCTGCTGAAGCAGGCCCAACAACTGCCGAAGGAAAAGAAAACATTGAAGGGACTGACTCCGAAGATGACTATCACCTTGCTATGCCCAGCAAGCCCAGTCACCTGGATTTTGGGAAATCAACTGTTTCAAAAGCTGACCTTTCGAAGATGGTGAAAGCAGGTTATTTCAATGAGGACCAGAAGAAGCTACTCCGCTTCGGGGAAGAAGAAACCACCCCGAAGCCAAGGAAGGATGAGATTGTTATTTTCAAGAGTTTTTTAAAAGCCGGGCTTAGATTCCCTCTCCACGATATTGTTGCGGAGATACTAAGGAGGTTTGGTATCTACTTTCATCAATTGACTCCTAACGCCATCGTTAGGCTCAATGTTTATATCTGGGCCCTCCGAAGCCAAGCTGTGGAACCATTTGCTGACAGCTTCTGCCGAGCTCACGAATTACATTACCAAACAAAGGCCAGAAAAGATGGGCTACATGATAATTTCGGTTGCTATAATTTTGCCTACCGGAAGACAACAAAGTGTCCTGTCATCAGCTACCGAAGCAAATGGCCAGCAGGTTGGAAATCTGAGTGGTTTTATGTAAAAGTCGATGAAGACAAAGAAAAATTGGTACAAAGCCCTCTGGAGTTAATCTTCGGAGAGACAAGGCCACAATGCCACATTGGCGACCTAAAAGGTCCCACCTGGGCTGCTCTGGGTGAATTTGAAATTATCTCAGAACATATTGGCACCAGGGATCTAGTTCAAGAGTTCTTGGCATTCAGAGTTTTCCCTACTCTAAAAGAGTGGGAGATGCCGAAGCTGGAGGGAGAGAAGAAGAAGGGGGAGCTTGTCCGGCTTCCCTATTACTTCAAGTTCAAGAAGTTCTTCAAAAAACCCTGCAAAGAATGGTTAGACACTGTTGAGGTGATGTGCAACGAAATCCTGGGGAATTACTCCAAAAAAGAGGATCAACTAATGACAGCAGCCTTCGGTGCCCGACCGAAACGAAGGCTGAACCGAGTGCTTGACGCCCTAGGCTTCGAATACCCAGACTACGAACAATTGAACAAGGGCACCGAGGGCCTCAAAAGAAAAAGAGTAGCCGAAGCTCTGATCAGGGATGAAGAAATACCAGCAAAGGAGAAGAAAGTTCTCAAGAAAAGAAAAATATCTGCTCCGAAGCGCAAATCACCCGAAGAAGAGGAGACCCCCACACCGCCTTCTACCAGCGACGTGAGGAAATTTTAAAGGTAATGACTGAACCCATGCCTACGAAGCTAAGTCCACTAGGGCTCCAACTGACGAAGCTTTTTGAAAAGGTGGACGAGCCGGATCAACCGAAGATAAACAAACCCAAACGGCAAAGAATTATTGCGGTAACTGAGGTTATCGACAAAACTCCACCTAGGTTGTCAATTCAGAAAACGGCAGCTGCTGAAGGTAGAGCTTCGGAAGTCGCGGCTACCGAAGCTGCCACACCCGAAGATGTAAATTTAGAAACTACTCTTGAAAATATTGACAAAATTTTGACGGAAAACATTGAAGAAGCTGCCACCGTTACTGAAGAAATCCTGGCCACAGTGCCAGGGAAAGGGAAAGAAATAGTCGAAGAAACTCCGGACGACGAAGCCTATTCTTTCCAGAATCTAATTGGGCAGAAACTGACGAAGGACGAAATAGAAGAACTCAAAGACTATGCCAAATCTTGCGGCTACAAGCCAGGAGCCCTTCTATTTGGGGGTGTAGATGATGAAAAACTAGGCTGTATTCGAGACCAGACTGGAGCTAAGGTAATCTGTACTCTATCGAAGAGTATCGGTTTTCCGAAGTTAGAGACAGACATCAGCCGCTACCGACGACAACATATCGTCGGCAGCTTGTTTTATTCTAACTTCAAGGTAAACAACCTTTTTCTCTGGTTTTTATTGCCGTTAACAATGAAAATATTACTTAACATAAGTTGTTTCTGTTCAGAGCATGCTACTGAGCAAAGCTCTGAAGATGCAACAAGACTTGGAGGACAAAAAGCACGAAGCTATAATTGAAAACTTGGAAAGCAAAATAAAAGAGCAATCTGCCATCATTGAAAAGAAAAACTTCGAGCTCCAATCGACCGAAGGCTTGCTGGCTGAAACTGAGGCTAAAATATTAGAGTTAAATTCGAAGCTTATCAATCGATCAAAACAATTTGATCAGGAGAAGCTAGAACTGAATTCGAAGCTTAAAGCCGAAGTCCAGACCAGCTCAGAATTGAAGAAAGCATTAACAAGCCTTCAAGACAAATGCTTGAACTTTGGCAATAATTGTATTGGACGATTAAAGAAGATATTTTACTCTGTTGGAGCCAGCAGTGGGAAATTTAACCCTTCGGCGGAAAATTTACCCCAGGCCTTCGATCATATTGAAGCTGAAATCGAAGAGCTTGACGAAGTTATAGCCGGGCACGGCGACTTCTGTGCCTGGGTAGCTTCTCGGGGTACCGCTGCTGCATTTCTGAAGGCCGGCTGCGAACATGGAAAGGTTGTCAACAGGCCCAACTTCACCTTATCTTCATCAATCCTGGATGATATGCCCGACCTCGCCCGAAGTATCTCCAATAGATTTATAAAAATGGTATGGACAAAGGGCGGGCGAGAGAAAGCTGGAGACGAAGCCCGAAGTCATCTTGAACCAGTAAGAAATGACATTTCGTGCTTACCTTTTCCTTTGGGCTTGATTCTTATGATTCCTTGACTCATGTAGGATGACGAAGGTGAAGATGATGCCTAGGATATGTCGCCGAAGTTGTCGTCGAAGCTGAAGCTTAATGAAGACTAGCAGAAGTGTGCTTTAGAAAAACTCAGGATAATTTTGTAACAACTCTTGTAAATAGAATTAAACTGTTCTTCAAGGAACTTTGTACATACCTTGTAATATATTCTTACCCTTCGATTGAGGTGCTTTGATGTGGACGAAATCAGTTTTTTGAGCCGAAGGCGAAAAAACACCTTCCCTTCTTTTCGTACACAACGAAGCATAAAAGGCCGCTTCCTCTTTTTGCCGAAGCCTTTCCTTACATAACAAAACATAAAAGACTGCTACTCTTATCTGCCGAAGCTTTTATTTACATAACAAAACATAAAAGACTGCTACTCTTATACACAACGATTCATAAAAAACCACTTCTTCGAAACCTTTCTTTTACATAACGAATCATAACAAACCATTTATCCGAAACTTTTCTCTGTGCCGAAGCAACCATTTAGGAACACAAATGCTATGAATGAATGCTTATGCATGCAAATGCCATGATGTAATGTGCAAATGAATGTCCGAAGCGTATGTCCGAAGCCACACTCATCCATCATTTTCTTAGGAGCAAACACACGTCAGCTCTGCATTCCCTTAGGAACGACTTTGGAGCATCTTTGCCTTTTACTTAGGCAGTATCAGCGTTGACTTTTCGCTGTAAGCTCTGCATCCCCCTAGGGACGTCTTTGGAGCTTCTTCGTCTTTTACTTAGACGGTATAAGCTCTGCATTCCCTTAGGAACGACTTTGGAGCTTCTTCGCCTTTTACTTTCGGCGGAATCAGCGTTGACTTTTCGCTGTGAGCTCTGCATCCCCTTAGGGACGTCTTTGGAGCTTCTTCTCTTTTTTAGTTTCGGCACTCGATGGTGCGCTCTCAGCTTTTACATTTACATTCTTTGGGGGATTTTGCTCTTATAAAACTAAAAAGGAAATTACATAAGATGGCCCCATTAAAAACCTTTCTCCCCCTTTAGAAAGGAAAAGGGTGCCATGAAAAAGAAAAGAAAAGTCAAAATTACATCGAGTTATACATAAAACCGCCGAAGCTCATCCGCATTCCAAGATCTTGGAATTTCATTGCCATCCATGTCCTTCAGTCTGTACGAACCAGGCCTTGACGAAGATGCTACTAAGAAAGGCCCTTCCCATTTCAGTTGCAATTTGCCCACTGTATCCGGATTGGCCACTCTCCGAAGCACCAAGTGTCCTGGCTCAATATTTTTTAGCCGGACCTTTCTATCTCGCCATTTAACTGTTTCAGCCTGGTACTTATTGATATTCTCCACGGCCTGAAGCCTGATCCCTTCTAAGGCATCTTTTTCCACGAGACAAGTATCTTCGGGACCTGATTCTGCCGAAGCTACCACTCTTATTGATCCAGCTTTGGCTTCTTCCGGGGTTATTGCTTCGTCACCAAATAACAACTTAAATGGGGTAAAGCCTGTAGATCTTGATGTTGTTGTGTTATGGCTCCATACCACTTTGGTAAGCTGATCTGGCCACTTTCCCCTTGGTTGATTAAAGATTAGCTTCATTATTCCTGTCATTATGATGCCGTTGGCCCTTTCAACAAGCCCATTCGACTCCGGGTGCCTGACTGACGCAAAGTGGATCTTCGTGCCAATTTGATCACAAAAATTTCTGAATTCTTCGGAGTCAAATTGTGTTCCATTATCTACAGTTATAGCCTTCGGCACTCCGAAGCGACAGACAATATTCTGCCAGAAAAATCTTTGGACAGTGGCCGAAGTTATTGTAGCTAATGGCTTCGCC
This sequence comes from Zea mays, assembly GCF_902167145.1. Taxonomy (NCBI): domain Eukaryota; kingdom Viridiplantae; phylum Streptophyta; class Magnoliopsida; order Poales; family Poaceae; genus Zea; species Zea mays. Next base: position 102,615,584 of record NC_050102.1, read on the forward strand.
TCAATCCACTTGGAAAAATATTCCACAGCAACTACAACATATTTCAGATTGCCTTGAGCCGGTGGTAATGGGCCCAGCAAATCGAGGCCCCACCTTTGCAATGGCCAGATGGGTTGTATTAGCTGTGTCAAAGACGAAGGTTGTTTTTGATCTCTTGCACATTTCTGACAACCTTCGCACTTTTGAACTAACTCAGCTGCATCCGAAGCTGCCTTCGGCCAATAAAATCCTTGACGGAACACTTTTCCAAGTAATGGCCTGGATCCGATGTGGGATCCACAAAGGCCTGCATGTATCTCCTTCATCAACTCTATACCTTCGGCTCTAGACAAGCACTTGAGCAGCGGGGCACAAACTCCATGCTTGTATAACTCCCCTTCTATAATGATATACGGACGAGCTCTTGCCTCTATTCTTTTATTATAAGCTTCGTCATCTGATAGGAAGTTGCCCTGAAGGTAAGAAATTATTTCAGTTCTCCAATCTTCACTGTACACAGGAGAAATAGTAAGAACTGCTCTTTCAAGTAACTCCACTGAAGGTGCCTTTATTGTTTCGAAGAATACATCCGAAGGTAGCGGCAGCCCCTGTGCTGCAGACCTGGCTAACAAATCAGCATGTTCATTTTGCCCTCGAGGGATATTCTTAACAGAAAATCCTTCGAAGGAAGCTTCGATCCTTCGGACTGTGTCTAGGTATTTTTCAAGCTTCGGGTCTTTAGCCTTGCAACTTTTGTCAATATGACCCGAAACAATCTGAGAATCAGTTTTAAGGATCGCCCTCCTGATCCCCATCGCCTTTAGTTTCCGAAGACCCAGGAGCAAGGCTTCGTACTCAGCAATATTATTTGTGCAGCTGAAGTCCAGTCTTGCTGCATAGCAAGTTTTAACCTTGGACGGTGAAACCAAAACAGCAGCTGCTCCTGCTCCGAAGGTTCCCCAGGAGCCATCACAAAACACTGTCCATGCTTCGGCATCTTTATTCGCTTCTTCGCCCTGAGCCCCTGGCGTCCAGTCGGCAATAAAATCTGCCAATGCTTGAGACTGGATCGAGGATCTGTGCACATAATCAATGTAAAATTCATTAAGCTCCGCAGCCCATTTTCCAATTCGGCCAGTAGCTTCTTTATTTCTCATGATATCTTTCAACGGCTGCGAAGAAGGAACAATAATATTATATGCCTGAAAATAATGCCGAAGCTTCCTGGATGCCATTAGAACGGCATACAACACCTTCTCCAGTTCTGTATAATTTTTCTTTGAGACACTAAGGACCTCAGATACAAAATATACTGGGACCTGCTTCTTGATTTGTCCATCAAACTTCTCCTGCACAAGTGCCGCACTTACTGCTGAGTGCGAAGCTGCCACATACAACAACAGAGGAGCCCCTGGCATTGGTGGAGTTAATGTTGTTAGATCTATCAGGTATTGCTTGAGTTCTTCGAAAGCTTTTTGTTGAGCTGGGCCCCATTGAAAGACTTCAGCTGATTTTAGCACCTCGAAGAAGGGTAGATTTCTTTCCGCTGATCTGGATATAAATCTGTTAAGAGATGCCAGTCTTCCTGTCAATTTTTGGGCCCCCTTTCTTGTGGTTGGTGGCTCCATTCGAAGTATAGCTTCGATTTTATTTGGGTTAGCTTCAATTCCCTTTGTTGAAACCAAGCATCCAAGGAACTTACCCTTCTTTACTCCGAAGACACATTTTTCTGGATTCAGCTTCAGACCAGCTTGTCTGAAGCTGGCGAAGGTCTCCTGCAGATCAGCAATATGGTCTTCTTGCTTCGTGCTTTTTACAATAATGTCATCAACATAGGTCAACACATTTCTGCCTATCTGAGATTGGAGAACCTTCGCAGTCATCCTGCTGAAACTCCCTCCAGCATTCTTAAGCCCCTCAGGCATCCGAAGATAGCAATATGTACCACTTGGGGTTATGAAACTAGTCTTCGGCTCATCCTCCTTTTTCATCCAGATTTGATGATAGCCTGAGTAACAATCCAGGAGACTCATGAGTTCCGAAGAAGCTGCTGCATCAACTAAAGAGTCTATCCTTGGCAGCGGGAACTCATCCTTCGGACAAGCCTTGTTGAGATCTGTGAAATCAATACACATTCTCCACTTTCCATTGGCCTTCTTCACCATAACAGTGTTAGCTAGCCATTCTGGATACTTCACTTCTCTGATAACTCCTGCACTTAGGAGTCTTTTTACTTCGTTGCGAGCCCCTTCGGCCTTGTCATCAGACATTTTCCGAAGCCTCTGTTTGCGGGGTCTGAAGGATGGGTCAACATTGAGCGAATGTTCAATAACATCCCGATTCACTCCACAAAGATCATTGGCTGACCATGCAAAAACATCTTTATTGTTGAATAAAAACCTTATCAAGGTTTTCTCTTGATCTTCAGATAATTGCGAGCCCAATAGCACCTTCTGCTCTGCTATATCCTCACACAGCAGCATGGGCTTCGGCTGATCAGCCGAAGCTGCTTTTTCCCTCCTGAACTTGTACTGTTCACAAGCTTCAACTCCATCTATATTATGGATTGCCTTGGAATCAGTCCAGCTTCCTTCGGCCCTTCTGGCAGCTTCCTGACTCCCATGAATAGCAATAGGCCCTTGGTCCGAAGGTATCTTCATGCAGAGATAAGCTGGGTGAAGAATTGCTTCAAAAGCATTTAGGGTACCACGACCAATGATGGCGTTGTAGGGGTATTCCATGTCAACAATATCAAACACAATTTGCTCAGTCCTTGTGTTATTAACAAATCCGAAGGTTATCGGCATGGTAATCTTCCCGAGTGCCACAATCTGCCGCCCTCCGAAGCCACAAAGAGGGTGCGTAGCATCATGAATCTTGTCTTCAGGCTCTTGCATCTGTCTGAAGGCTTTGGCAAATATAATGTCAGCTGCACTGCCTGTGTCAACTAGGACATTGTGAACCAGAAACCCTTTGATCACACAAGAAATGACCATAGCATCATTGTGAGGATAGTCCTTGAGCTGAAGATCTTCCTGAGAGAAGGTAATTGGAATGTGAGACCATTTTGACTTAATGAAGGGTCCCTGCACTCCAACATGCTGCACCCTTCTCTGAGCCTCCTTCTTCTGCTTTTTGTTAGCTGGCTCTGAGCAAGAACCGCCTGTTATCGGGAGCACCAGCTTCGAAGCCGAAGCAGCTCCAGCTTGAGTGTTGAACGAAGCCATCAGCTCAGAAAGGTGGAAGTGAGTTGACCGGAGGTGGGCGCCAATGTTGGGGACTTGTTCTCAAATGCTTCGAATTAAGAACAAGGCAACACAGAAAATGTTAAGTATTAAGGTCCTTCGTCCTTCATAACGATATATCCCTTCGGGATATATAGCATCTCGGACGAAGGTTACAAAGAACATACCTTCGTAAGCATAACAACGAAGAATAAAGCATTCACATAAATCATGAAATAAACATGTAAATATTATCATAGAATTATCTCTACTTGTATTAATGAATATAAATGACTTTGAAGTACAAATGTACCTTCGGTCTTGCGGAAGGCAAAAAGTACGAATGTGATGCGAAGGCAAAAAGCAGGTTCGCGTGAACAGTACAGAGGTACTGTTCATCTATTTATAGACACAGGTCGCAGCCTGTGACAAATTACAATTATGCCCCTTGCGGAAGTTTACAACATTAACTCGGACATACATGTATAAAAAGGTCATTCTGCCTCTATGTCGGTTTAAAACGCCGAAGCTCCATGAAAAGGGACCTTCGGCCATCTCTTAGAAACGACTTTGGCCGAAGCTGCTTCTTCGTGTGAGACCTTCGGCGTACCGAAGCACGACCCCAACACATGGTAAGTAGCATAGGCAAGTAATATGCGAATTGATTCAAGCCTAGCTATGGGTGCATAGGTTTCACCGAAATCCAAACCTTCGACTTGTGAATATCCCTTGGCCACAAGTCGAGCTTTGTTCCTTGTCACCACACCATGCTCATCTTGCTTGTTGCGGAATACCCACTTGGTTCCTACAACATTTTGGTTAGGACGTGGAACAAGATGCCATACCTCATTCCTCGTGAAGTTATTGAGCTCCTCTTGCATTGCCAACACCCAATCCGAATCTCTTAATGCATCTTCCACCCTGTATGGCTTAATAGAAGACACAAAAGAGTAATGTTCACAAAAATGTGCGACTCGAGATCGAGTTGTTACTCCCTTATGAATATCGCTGAGGATGGAGTTCACGGGGTGATCTCTTTGAATCGCTTGGTGGACTCTTGGGTGTGGTGGTCTTTGACCCTGTTCTTCTTGATCATCTTCCTTGTCTTGATCATTGGCATCTCCCCCTTGATTATTGTCCTCCTCTTGAGGTGGCTCTTCTTGATCTTCTTCTTCATTATCTTGAGCCTGATCCTCATCTTGGGTCGGTGGAGATGCTTGCAGGGAAGATGACAGTTGATCTTGTGCTTGTGTGGGCTCTTCGGATTCCTTAGGACACACATCCCCAATGGACATGTTCCTTAGCGCGACGCATGGAGCCTCTTCATCATCTAATTCATCAAGATCAACTTGCTCTACTTGAGAGCCATTAGTCTCATCAAACACAATGTCACAAGAAACCTCAACTAATCCAGTGGATTTGTTGAAGACTCTATATGCCCTTGTGTTTGAATCATATCCTAGTAAAAAGCCTTCGACAGCCTTAGGAGCAAATTTAGATTTTCTACCTCTTTTAACAAGAATAAAACATTTGCTACCAAAGACTCTAAAATATGAAACATTGGGCTTTTTTCGGTGAGGAGTTCATAAGATGTCTTCTTGAGGATTCGGTGAAGGTAGAGCCGGTTGATGGAGTAGCAAGCAGTGTTGATTGCTTCCGCCCAAAACCGGTCCGGTGTCTTGTATTCATCAAGCATGGTCCTCGCCATGTCAAGTAGAGTTCTATTCTTCCTCTCCACTACATCATTTTGTTGTTATGTGTAGGGCGAGGAGAACTCATGCTTGATGCCCTCCTCCTCAAGAAAACCTTCAATTTGAGAGTTCTTGAACTCCATCCCATTGTCGCTTCTTATTTTCTTGATCCTTAATCCGAACTCATTTTGAGCCCGTCTCAAGAATCCCTTTAAGGTCTCTTGGGTTTGTGATTTTTCCTGTAAAAATAACACCCAAGTGAAGCGAGAATAATCATCCACAATTACAAGACAATACTTACTCCCGCCGATGCTTATGTAAGCTATCGGGCCGAATAGATCCATGTGGAGTAGCTCAAGCGGCCTGTCAGTCGTCATGATGTTCTTGTGTGGATGGTGGGTACCAACTTGCTTCCCTGCTTGACATGCGCTACAAACCCTGTCTTTCTCAAAATGAACATTTGTTAGTCCCAAAATGTGTTCTCCCTTTAGAACCTTGTGAAGATTCTTCATCCCAACATGGAATAGTCGGCGATGCCAGAGCCAACTCATATTAGTCTTAGCAATTAAACAAGTATCAAGTTCAGCTCTATTGAAATCAACTAAGTATAGCTGACCCTCGAGTACTCCCTTAAATGCTACTGAATCATCACTTCTTCTAAAGACAGTAACACCTATATCCGTAAAAAGACAGTTGTAACCCATTTTGCATAATTGAGAAACAGAAAGCAAATTGTAATCTAAAGAATCTACAAGAAAAACATTTGAAATAGAATGGTCAGGAGATATAGCAATTTTACCAAGTCCTTTGACCAAACCTTGATTTCCATCCCCGAATGTGATAGCTCTTTGGGGATCATCGTTTTTCTCGTAGGAGGAGAACATCCTTTTCTCCCCTGTCATGTGGTTTGTGTGGCAGAACCTCCCAAGTTATTGGGCCCACATGCACATGTCCTTGTCTCAAAGACCTCAGACAGCTATGCATGTGCACTAAATAACTTAACAGGATCCGTATGATTGCCCCAAGGACATCGGATAAACCACTTACAACCAGAACCGCGGGATTAAGTAACACAAATCACACACACACAACATTTTTGCAGCGGAAATCTTATTACCAAATTTTACAGGTTATAAAAATTTTACATTATTTTATCGGAGTGATTACAAAAGTATAAGTTTGAAATATATGCTAGCTCAAGTGACCATCCTCAATAAAAAGTATAGAAGAAGTACTTAGACTTATAAGAAGGCCGAGCCCACCGGCACTTAACACCATCAACAGCAGCACAAAATTAAAACATGAAAAACAACAGGGAATAAAACTCTGAGTATGGAATTACTCAGCAAGTCTTACCCGACTAAGGAAAAGACTCTCAAGGGTATGCTGGATTTGGGAATCAAGGAGAGGCTTTAGCAAAAATCAACTTAAATACTTTTGTAGAAATAGCTTACTAAAGTGAGTCCTTACTTTCAATATTTTAACGCCAGATTAAATATTAATAGACTCTGTTTGCATATGGTCTACTTTCACCATCTCATCAATACAACATCATTTTTTATTCATGAGGTTCACATCCTGACTTAGGTTGCAGGTCAGTGACCAAGTCTTCATGTCCGCGAAGTTACGGCGATCCGAATCGATTATACTCAGCTGAGGATCTCCAATCACACGACATATGTAGCACTTAATGCTTGCATATGTCAACCCGCCACCGGGGTTCTTAAGACCAGATCAGGTTCACGCGAACCGAGAGCACAGATACACCACCGTCCAGCCTCTTGCCACGGAGGGTACACGCTACTCTCGCCACCGCTCCACGCCCATTCTGTGTTATCTTATTCTGGCCTTAGTCTACCCGAGGCAAGGCTTACCCATGACGAGGCATGTGACCAGTAAAAGGGTCCTCGGTCAGTAGGCCAACATACGCATCCAATCCTTAATCAACCTAGGTAGAACATCACTTGTTCCTAGCCCAAGTCCCGATTTAAGTACTTCCACCCTTAGGATTGTTTGTATTCCTTAGGATGAAAATAGCATCAAAGGGAACTTTGCAGTAAGATCCCGCCACGCTCTCAATGAAAATATTCTTGCAGGTAGAAGCCATCTTTCCTCAGGATAACCCCTGAGCAAGGCCTTAACGCAAAAGACAACCTCTATCCACAAGATCTGAGCAGGGCTAAGCATTTTTGTAAATCATATTTTGATACTTCACCAGAAGTATCTAATAAAGGTATGGATATCAAGGAAGGCAATGCATCAAAGGGTTTCGAAACAACTCCTATAAACCTAATGCACATTTCACTAGACTTAAAGTGTGCAAAAATTATTTAAAAACACAAGGAAGGGGTTGCATGCACCGGGGCTTGCCTGGAATAAACACTATGTTAGTGTTTGTTAGATGACGTCCGCTTGACGAGTATCCCTCAACCGAACATTCGCTTGATTTAACCATCTTCAGGTTGGTCCATCAGCTTCACCATGCAGAGTAGTCCACGCTTGGGGTCGACTTGACTCAAGTTCTTCGCATCTCGTGGTTAATCAACGTACCTAAATGATTTGCATAATGCACATGGATGCATATAAACAAGAATATCACAAACCTAAATAAGGCTACACGACGGTGAATTAAACACCTAGCGGCGAGGCGTTGTACTATTTTCTACGGAAAACACTAGTTATCAGCGTACGACTAAGCGCAATAATCACGGTTTTCTAGATTAAACGAACCTAACGCAAACATCACAAACAACACATTAAACATAATCAGCCTAAACACAACTCATTAGCTAATTGGTTAAATGCTAAATTCATCCACCGCTTTATAAATTATACCACCTTGCTTCCCAAGAACCAATTTAATTTTATCAAACAATTATAATTCGTCAATAGTAATACTAACAATATTATTGTCTAGACATTTTAAAATACTAAATTTAACCTACGTGTCACCGAAATACTATATTCTACAAAATAGAACTAGTTCGAATATATTCTGCAACTAAGACTGTCTCCAGCATCGTCCCCTAAATTTCGTCCCCTAAAGGAATATTCTCTGTCCTTTACAGAACACTCTAAAAGATTTTGTCCTCTATATATTCTCCGTCTCCAGCAGCGTCCTCTAAATTCCGTCCCCTAAAGCTACAGTGTTAACAGATTCACATTTTCCATTTCTTTTTCATTTTTCTTTGTTTTCTTCTCATTTGACGCTACATAAATGATACGTAAAAATTGTATTTATTAATTTTGAAAGTAATAAAATCGAAATATGTTTTCTTCTCATTTGACGCTACATAATATAATATCGTTCGCAAAATATGTTTTCAAATGGACAAGCTTGCACCGTAAGCCAGTACTCTTCTTCGAGAAGCCATAGCCTAGCTTCCCTTGCACGACAAGCGCATGGCTTCTATCCGAAGCGTACTTGGTTTATAAATACCAAGCGAGCCTTCCATACTTCACTCAACCTTGCCTTTACAAACTCCACAACCATGAATCCCTACTTAGAAAACAATTTTCTTGTGCGGTTGATGGAAGAAATGGAAGAGGAAGAAGAAGAGTTGCAGTTGGCGAGGCACATGGTCAATAGGAGGCGACGTGCACGCAATGAGCGTCGTCATGGTGGTTCGATTCCAGGGCGTGTTAGGATTCATCGTGATCACATGAGCGGCGATGCAAGAATCCGAGCGGACTACTTTGGAGCGAACCCGATGTACACGGATGCTCAATTTCGTAGGAGGTATTTACAATTAACACATTCTTTTTACCATGTACAAAACTTCATGACCCCTATTATGACAGATGAATTGTATGGTAGGTTCCGCATGTGTCGCCATGTCTTTGAGCGCCTTGTTGATGTTGTGCAACAAGTGGATCCTTATTTTATTCAGCGTCCAAATTGTGCGGGTGAGATTGGTCTTTCTGCTCTACAGAAAGTTGTTGCTGCTGTTCGAATCCTTGCTTACGGTATTCTGGCTGATGTCGTTGACGAATACGTACGTATTGGGGAATCTACTGCTCATGAGGCATTGAAACACTTTTGCACGGCCGTCCAAACCGCGTTTGCTCCGTATTATCTCTGTGCACCAAATGCAGAAGATATCGCACGCCTTCTCCAAGTTGGCGAGTCACGTGGGTTTCCTGGTATGCTTGGTAGTGTTGATTGCATGCATTGGGAGTGGTGTAACTGCCCAAGTTCATGGAAGGGGATGTTTACAGGGCGTGGTAAACATCCTACCATGATCTTGGAAGCTGTTGCGTCGTATGACCTGTGGATATGGCATGCATATTTTGGTCTGCCAGGTAGTTGCAACGACATTAATGTTCTTCACCGTTCAAACCTTTTCGAAAGGCATCTGAGCGGTGACACACCTCCAGTTTCATTCATTGTGAATGGTCACATGTACAATATGGGATATTACCTAGCGGACGGGATTTACCCTGACTGGCCCGCATTTGTCAAGACAATCCGTAACCCCTACGACGTTAGAACCCAACACTTTGCAACAATTCAAGAGTCTGCTCGAAAAGATATAGAACGAGCTTTCGGTGTACTCCAGAAGAGATGGGGTGTGGTCCGTGGACCTGCATACGGTTGGAGTCCTGAACACATTGGGGACATCATGAAAACATGCATAATATTGCACAACATGATAGTAGAAGACGAAGGTCCATTGTCTTTGAACACAACCTTTGAAAACATCGGAGTGCTGGCAGACACAACTCAAGGTTCAATGGAAGAACGCAACGACTTCGTCAATCAAAGGTACAACCAACTGAAAGACCGCAACAAATATACTCAGCTACAGGTAGATCTGATACACCATCACTAGGCGCGACATGGATCCGGAGTTGCATAGGAGGCAATGAAACAAGTTCTGTCATGGCTGTTCTTATCTACTGTCGAACTGTCTTTGTTTACTTTACATTGTTCTACTGTTTGTTTTAGTGTCATGTCTGTTCTTATGAAGTGTGTGTACTATGTGTCTTAGAGTCGAAGTGTCGTAGTGTCATGCTGCTGTTTCAATTCAATAACAAGGAGTACTACTGTCATGCAACCACATGTTCAACAAAAACTTCAAAGCAATAACTGCACGAAGCTCACAGTTCATCAAACCAAATAGTTCAACACATATAGTAAAACATTCAGGTACAAACCATGACAAATAGTTCAAAACAAATACTTGAAAACAAATAGTTCAAAGACGACCTAAAAAAATCTGGTACAAACCAGATTAGGGTCTGACGACAGCAAGCTCACAGAAACAAGTCCGAGTACGCCTCATTCATAAATGACAAACAAACATATTAAGTAAGGAACCTTCACTGGCCAGATGAAGTAGACCCAGTAACCCTTGCCAGTATCTCTTGTTGCTTGGCTTCATAGTACTGGCGGAGTAGAGGGTTACATTTGCTCAAATCCATGCTTAAGATCATTATCTCCTCTTCCTTGTCCTCCTTTAGTTTCTGCCTTTCAAGCCTTAATTTCTCTAGGTTCAACTTCTTCTTTTCAAGGAGCAATTTCTGCCCCTCATTTCTGTTCATTGAATCCAACTTCTTTTCCTCAGTTGTAACAGCTGTTTTGTACACTGACAGGCGCTCCAAAGAAAGATCTCCCATGCGTGTCATAAACTCAGAATCTGATGAAGATGTGTCCACAGATTTAGTCCTCTTTGCCTTTTCCTTAGAAGAATCTCGACCAAGTGGCCTCTTGGATGTGAAGCTTGATGGTACAGATTCTTCTGCATCCAAATCGACAGTGTTAGAATGTGTGGGATTAGCGTTGGCTTGCTGATGTTGTTGACCCATGTGGTTGTCCATCCATTTTGGTTGGTCCTTAAGAATGGCCCAACAGTGTAAAAAGTGGAAAGGCTTCTTCTCAATTGCTGCAAACCTAGAAGCTGCCAGTGATGTCTGCCACATATAACAAATGGTTACAACAGGAACATACTAACAATCCTCTAAATAGTGATGTGAAAATGTTACATGAAAGATGTACCTTGTCTGCGTCACTGAGTCCACTAGGATTCTGTCGGAGGACTGCCATCATGTATCCAGCAAAAGTGGAACAATGTGTTTTGATAGTATCCCATCTACTCATCAAAGATTTTGTGGACCTTTCTGGCAATGTTCCTCGTCTTGAGTTGTATGCTTGAGTAATCCTACTCCAAAATCCTTGACGTTTCTGCCCTGTGTTAATAATGGGATCGCAACTAACAGCAAGCCATGCATGGCATACCCTTGTGTCCTCTTCAGCAGTGAAGTTTGCTAGCTTAGTTCTTTGAGTTGGCTTTTTAGTAACAGCTGGTGTTCTTGAGCCCTCGGGTTGCCCATCAACTGGAAATTCAGAATGTTGTGTTCCAATAGGCTGCTCGTCAATCTGGCTAAGGAAGCTTCCATATTGAGACATCACCTGGTTCCAATCACTCCCCATTCTATGCAATAGAGGCAGATCAAACATGATACAAATGAGCATGTAGTCATCATGTAACATGGTATAAAGTAAGGCAAACAGAGTCCAACAAAACACAATAATTATTGTAGTAACTGAACCGGATTCAGTTTACATAGACCAGAACATTAAACTCCCCCAAAAGCATGATCATACCAACCGACAAGTACACCTGAACATAGACCTGAACATGCTACAATACTTCTACTGAAGTTAAACCTAGAACACTAGTACGGATATGTGTCGTCGGTTGAGTAGTCACGACCATCGTCGTAGCCCACAAGGTCTTCATAGTTAATTGGTGACTCTTCGTCTATCAGTAGGTCGTCTTCTGAACCATCTTGTATGAGAAGGTCCTCTACTGCTTCCTCTTGATGTGGATGTTCTTTCACTTGACTGTTAGCCATATTTTCTACCTCCCACTGAGTTTGCACTGCTACGTCTTCAAGATCCTTGGCGAGGTCGTCAATCTCAACTAGTGCTCGGTTCAATTCGTCGACCAAAGGTGAGTTGAAAGGCTGGAAGGCTGATTTGACGACATCAACGATGTCACAACTACGCTTTTGAACAACTCTGAGCAGAGTAGCCAGTGCTTTACGGAGCTTTTCGTTCTCCGAATCCATGGCTACATCAAACACAGTGTTGAATTAGTTAACACTGACTACAATTTACGTATCTTATACAAAGTACTCAATCGAAGGGATTCGAAACTATGAGTACACAGTTGAAATGAACCCTTAATCAATGTACATTGCATCTATGTGAACCTGTTATAAATTTGCAGATTAGGTTACCATGGTCGCATACAAAATTAATGTTGAGTAATTTGAATCTGGACAGAACCGAATCATCGGGGACGAACAACCCCCCAAACCCGAAATGGATCCCCCAAAACCGGTCTAAATTTAAGCATCCGGATACAACAATAAGCCATTGATGCATGAAATTGAAGCGCATTATTTAGAATGCTCCAGATCGTAAACCCTAAACATCCCACAAACCCTAATCCATGCCCCCAAATCCGAACAATAAAATACGGTAATGATTCAGTACTAAACAAAAAAGGATTTGTGTAGTTCGTACCTCGCTCTTTGCGGATCTGGCTCGGTGGACCGAATCGAAGACGAAGACGACGGCGGCGAGGAGCTTCTCTTCCTTTTGTCGGCTGCCTTCGACGAAGTCGGTGGACGACGAAGCCTTTTGCCGATGGCGACTCTCCGGCGACGAACAGGGGGAAGCTGGCTTGGATCTTGGGTTGCGGTGGGTCGCGCGGCCTCGGTTCGAAGGGGTGCGAGCTCTACGCCGACAGACCCGCCTCCGCACGGCCGCTTCTCGCCCTCCTGCCTCGATGCCGGCGGCGAAGCGCGCTGGATCGAGGGCTCGGCCCCGGAAGATGCAGTCGCCAGCGCGGGGTAGGAGGACGCGGAAGTTTCCTCGCGGCGGCTGGTGGACGAGCAGCGTGGATAGCGCACTCCCGGAGCCCTCCACATTTAGAGTGCCTGCCACATCCTCTAAAATTTAGAGGACGCTATAGAGTCCCTTGCTGGAGCCGTAGGGGACCTGACAGTCCTCTATATTTAGAGGACAGGACCCTTTACAGGAGACAGCCTAAACTTCTCGAAGCACACCTTGCTTTGCTGGTATTTCTAATTTAATCGTATACGTATACATAGTGTCTTATTTTACGATCATAAAACCGATAGTAAAAATAGCGAATCAGCTCACCACATCACAACTCGATTTGGTAGTTGCTTGAACGACGACGGCCTTCAGCTGAAGTCCTTGATCGAACATCTGGCGAGCGTGACCGACGAGCTAAGGCTAAAGCGAAGCTTGACGACGAGATCGTGTTTGAAGCGAGCTGGTGGTGTTTGAAGCGAGCTGGTGAGGTGGGGTTTGAACAGAGGATGACGGGTTCGACGACTCGACGGTAAACGCGAGCACGCACGAAACCCAACGACGAGGACCTAAGATGTGCGACACACGACACGCAGCGATCGAGCGATGACGATGAACAGAGAGCTTCGCGCGAGGCCAACAGATAGCTTGCAAGCAGGGACTTTCCGGCACACGGCGCGTAAGGAGTAGGACACACGCCGACGAGTTGAGCGACGGCCGGGAGCTCAACGCGCGGCACCGGAGAGCTCGGCCGCCATAGGAGCAGGGAACAAGCGCTGGAGCTGGGCGCGGCGTACGTGTGCAGAGGGCTCGACGACGGCCGGCAGAGGGAGCTGGGGACCGCCATGGATGCAGAGCGCGCGCGCAGCGAGCAGAGACGGCGAGCTCGCGCGCATGGAGCAGAGGGAGCTGGGCGTGGCAGAGGAAGCCACCATGGGGAGGACCTCGGCTGCGACGGCCAGGGAATCCAGGGCGCTGGGCGTGCGCGCGATGAACCAGGCGAGCCAGGGATGCGCGCGAGTCAGCCAAGCGAGCAGAGCGAGCAGGAGCCGGAGCGTCGCCCTGAGGGAGGAGGGCGCGCAGAAGCTTGAACCCAAGCACAGAGGAACGACCATGGCTGAGAGGGGCTCGAGCGCGCTGGCTGTGCAGAAGCTCGGGAGGATAGAGGAGGGCCGCAGGGCTAGGCACCGGCAGGGGAAAGCTGCCGCGCGAAGACTGGGCGAGCGCAGAGGCGCGGCTTCACGCGAGCGAACAGAGGGAGGAGCAGAGAGCTCGGCCGGCGAGTCAAGAGCTGCGCGGCTGGATGTTGCTGCCGGCGAGCAGGGAGATTAGAGAAAGGAGAATGCCGCAGGGGAAGCGAAGCGCCATGGCAGGGGATAGAAGCTTCAGGGAGGAGCTCCGTACTGCAGAGGAGCAAGCACCAGGGAGCTCCAGCCGGCAAAGATGGAGGTGGACGCGGCACTGCGTAGAGGAGGGAGAAGGAGCGGTCTGCGCTGGGGAAGGAGCGGCTGGGCAGCACCGGCGGGATTTTATCCAGAGCTGAAGCGGCGCGGCAGATTTTTTGAAGACCAGGGCGGCGGCGAGGATAAGGGAGGAAGACGGCTGTGACAAAAATCAGGGAGCTCGGCTGGAAATATCATGGAGATAAGGACGGTAGCTGCTTCAGGAAAATATCCCAGCGCGAGCAGGGAGAGTGCGGCTAGGGAAAAAAATTTCAGAGAGAGAGCAGTGGGCAAATGAATATGTGCAATTCTTAGCGCAATTAGATAAAGTCGATAGCAAGAAAAACAATATAAAAACTAAATCGTGGTGAATGTCATAAGAGGATATTTTATTTAGTAAAAGGAATTTCAGAATATTAGAATTTGAGCTTGATAAAAGCATCCGAGTAAGTCAGGCTTTCGAAGTCGTATTCGCGCGAGAGATGAATTTTAAATAATCATCGGACGCATCGATTTTTAGAACAAATATGTTCCGACAGCACGAAAACTTCGGAAGAGCTCGGACAGATAGAAATAAAAAAAGACGTCGCGCTCGCGACAAACGAAACAGATGCGATAGCTAAAAATCGCGATAACGAAAATAATTAGAATTTAACATCTGTTTTATCCACTGATATTTCGTGCTTAAGTCCATACTCGTTGTCGAGCAGAATATAAACATCTGTGATGTTACAGTTTGTGCATCCGCTATCAATGATCCAACTTGAGCCCCCGGATGCATAAACCTACAAAACAAGTTTAGGCCTTGTTCTTAGGTACCCAAACGGTCTTGGGTCCTTTCACATTAGAAACAAGCACCTTGGGTACCCAAACACAAGTCTTTGAGCCCTTGTGTTTGGCCCCAACATATTTGACAACTACTTTGCCTGATTTGTTAGTTAAAACATAAGCAGCATCAAAAGTCTTAAATGAAATGTTATGATCATTTGATGCAATGGAAGATTTCTTTTTAGGCATTTTAACATGGGTAGAATGCCTATAACTAGATGTCTCATTCTTATATATAAAAGCATGATGAGAACCAGAATGAGACTTTCTAGAATGAATTCTCCAAATTTTATACTCAGGATAACCAGCAGGATATAAAATGTAACCCTCGTTATCCTGTGCCATGGGACCCTTGCCCTTAACAAAATTGGACAATCTTTTAGGGGCATTAAGCTTGACATTGTCTCCCTGTTGGAAGCCAATGTCATCCTTAACGCCAAGGCGTCTCCCATTATAGAGCATGCTCCTAGCAAATTTAAATTTTTCATTTTCTATTTCATGCTCATTGATTTTACTAGTTAGTTGTGATATGTGATCATTTTGTTATTTAATTAAAGCTGGGTGATCATGGATGGCATCAATATTGACATCTCTACATCTAATGCAAATAGAAATATGTTCAACAGTAGAAGTAGAGGGTTTGCAAGATCTTAATTCCTCTATCTTAGCATATAAAGTAGCATTCTCATTTTTAAGACAGGAAATAGAATCATTGCAAACATTTAAATCCTTAGCCTTAGCAATTAATTTATCATTCTTAGCAATTAAACTAGCATTATCATTCTTAAGATTAGCAATTGAATCATCACAACCATTTCTCTTTTCAACCTTAGTGATCAAATTAGCATTTTCAATTCTAAGGTTGGAGATAGTGTCATGGCAAATGCTAAGCTCACTAGTTAATTTTTCACATTTCTCTAATTCCTGAGCATAAGCATTTTTCACCTTAACATGCTTTTTGTTTTCCTTAATAAGGAATTCCTCTTGGCTATCCAAGAGTTCATCCTTCTCATGAATAGCACCTATCAATTCATTCAACTTTTCTTTTTGTTGCATGTTTAGGTTGGCAAAAAGAGCAAGCAAATTACCCTCATCACTAGATGTTGTATATTTAGTGGAGGCTCTAGATTTTACCTTCTTCTTTTTGCCGTCCTTTGCCATGAGGCACTTGTGGCCGACGTTGGGGAAGAGGAGGCCATTGGTGACGGCGATGTTGGCGGCGTCCTTGTCGGAGGAGGAGTCGGTGGTGCTTTCGTCGGAATCCCATTCCCGACACACGTGGGCAGCGCCGCCCTTCTTCTTGTAGTACTTCTTCTTTTCCTTCCTCCTTCCCTTTTTGTCATCGCCCCTGCCACTGTCACTAGAAATAGGACATTTTGCTATAAAGTGACCGGGCTTACCACACTTGTAGCACACCTTCTTGGAACGGGGTTTGTAGTCTCTCCCCTTCCTTTGCTTGAGGATTTGGCGAAAGATCTTGATGATGAGCGTCATTTCCTCGTTGTCAAGCTTGGAGACGTTGATGGGGACCCTACTTGATGTAGACTCTTCTTTCTTTTCCTCCATCGCTTTGAATGCGACGGGTTGCACCTCAGGTGTGGAGGTGCCGCCTTGCTCGACAATTTGTTTGGAGCCTTTGATCATTAACTCAAAGCTCACAAACTTTCCTATCACTTCCTCGGGAGACATTAGCTTATATCTAGGATCACCACGTATTAATTGAACTTGCGTAGGATTACGAAAAACGAGTGATCTTAGAATAACCTTGACCATTTCATGGTCATCCCATTTGGTGCTCTCGAGGTTGCGCACTTGGTTGACCAAGGTCTTGAGCCGGTTACATGGCTTGTGGCTCCTCTCCTTGGTTGAGGATGAATCGATCGAGCTCCCCCTCGATCGTCTCTCGCTTGGTGATCTTGGTCACCTCATCCCCTTCATGTGCGGTCTTCAGCACATCCCAAATCTCTTTGACACTTTTTAACCCTTGCACCTTGTTATACTCCTCTCGACATATAGAGGCAAGGAGTATAGTGGAGGCTTGGGAGTCAAAGTGCCGGATTTGGGCGACCTCGTCTGAATCATATGCTTCATCCCCCACGGATGGTACCTACGCTCCAAACTCAACAATATCCCATATGCTTGCGTGGAGTGAGGTTAGGTGATGTCTCATTTTATCACTCCACATACAATATTCTTCACCGTCAAAAACTGGTGTTTTGCCTAATGGGATGGAAAGTAAAGGAGTGTGTTTGGAAATGCGGGGATAGCGTAAGGGGATCTCACTAAACTTCTTGCGCTCATGGCACTTAGAAGTGACGGACGGAGCGTCGGAGCCGGAGGTGGATGGTGACGAAGAATCGGTCTCGTAGTAGACCACTTTCTTCATTTTCTTCTTGTCGCCACTCCAGTGCGACTTGACGCGAGGAGGTGATTACTCCCTTCGTTTGTCGTTGGACTCCCTTGATGGAACCTTCTTGTGGCTTGTGGCCGTTTCCATCTCCCTCTTAGCGGATCCTCCCGACATCACTTTGAGTGGTTAGACTCTTAATGAAGTACCAGGCTCTGATACCAATTGAAAGTCGCCTAGAGGGGGTGAATAGGCGGAAACTGAAATTTATAAACTTAAAGCACAACTACAAGCCGGGATTAGCGTTAGAATTAAATCCGAGTCCGAAAGAGAGGGAAAACAAATCAACCAACAAATAAAGCGGATGAACACGGTGATTTGTTTTACCGAGGTTCGGTTCCAAAGAACCTAGTCCCCGTTGAGGTGGTCACAAAGATCGGGTCTCTTTCAACCCTTTCCCTCTCTCAAACGGTCACTTCGACCGAGTGAGCTTTCTCCTTAATCAAACGGGTCACTTAGACCCTGCAAGGACCACCACACACTTGGTGTCTCTTGCTTTGATTACAAGTCACTTGAGAATAAGAATGGGAGAATAAGAAAGCACGATTGCAAAAGCCAAGCGACAAATAACACACAGATCACTCTCTCTCTCTCTCAGGTCACTAATCACTAATGATCACTTGTCTTAATTGTGGAACTTGGAGAGATTGGAAGCTTTGATTGTGTCTTTGAATGGATTGCTAGCTCTTGTATTGAATGTAGAGTATTGGAATGCTTGGGTGAAGTGAATGGAGGTGGTTGGGGTTGTATTTATAACCCCCAACCACTTCCTAGTCGTTGCCCCTTTATGCCGACCGCGGACGGTCCGCGCCCCTGGTCCGGACGGTCCGCGCCCCTGGTCCGGACGGTCCGCCCCTGCACATCAACGGCTGAAATTGCAACGGTCAGCAGTAACGGCTATATCAACGACTATATAGCATTTAATGCGTCGTTAGATGTCAGATAAATGCAGTCACTGACGGTTCGGTCGTGCACCCCGGACGGTCCGCGAGGATGCTATAATTCATTTTACCGAACCCGTCACCTTCAGGTTTTTCGGTTCTTCACCGACCGAACGGTCCGCGCCTGAGGCCGGACGGTCCGCGCTTGGTCTCGGACGATGCTTGCTTTTCCATCGGACGGTCCGTAGTGTAGACTCATGTTTTTGCATAGGTTCTGTCCGAGGGTCACCCTGGTGGCGCGGACAGTCTGTCGTAAGGGCTCGGACGATCCGCGCGTAAGTGTTTTTCCAAAAAGCTTCTCCTGTCCGGAATAGTCTACGGTATTCCAGACAGTCGATTTAGAGTAGTTGTAGATGAACTTATGCACCTGTGAAATGATCAACTAGGCAAACTAGTTAGTCCACAAGGTTTGTGATGGTCGTCAAACACCAAAATCGATTATAGGAAATATTGAGGCTATTTCCCTTTCAGGGCCAGACCTCGATCCACTTGGAGAATTTGTCGATGGTGACCATCAGGTGCGTGTTGCCCCCAGGTGCCTTCTGCAGAGGACCGACGAGGTCCAACCCCACACCGCGAATGACCATGTTTTTGGGATCATTTGTAGGGCCTGAGTCAGCATATGTGTTTGCTTCGCGTAGAACTAGCACCCTCAGCAGGACCGCACGATCTTGATGGCGTCAACTACCATGGTTGGCTAGTAAAACCCTTGCCTGAAGGTGTTGCCGATGAGGGTCTAGGGCACCGCGTGGTGCCCGCAAGCCCCCGAGTGGATTTCTCCCAGCAACTAGTACCCTTGGCTGATAGGTATACATCATTGGAGTATTCCTGAAGGGTTGCATCAGTACAACTTTTTCTCGTCTCCTATCAGCACAAAGGTTTTTGCTCGGCGGGCGAGGCATCGGGCTCGGCCTTCCCTAGAGGGATCTCTCCTCGGAGGAGGTACTCTAGGTAAGGCGTCCTCTAGTCTAAGGCTGGGGTGGCCCTGTCACTATCGTCGTCGATCTGCATAGCCTGGAGCCTATTAGCCAGGGACATTTCATCGTGGGGGCGAGCTCGGACGACTCCCTAGGCATCACCGAGGGATTGTAGATGTCCCTGGCAAAAACGTTCAGGGGGACCATGGTCCGTCCCGAAGAAATCTTCGCCAGTTTGTCTGCTACCTCATTGTCACGGCGTGTGACATGGTTGAGCTCCAGGCCATAGAATTTATCTTCGAGGCGCCAAACTTCCTCGTAGTAAGCTTCCATCCTTGCATCATGGCAGCTCAAGTTCTTCATCACCTGGTCGATGACGAGCTGGGAGTCGCCTCGGACGTCGAGGCGCCTGACCCCGAGTTCGATGGCGATGCACAAACCATTGACCAGGGCTTCATACTCGGCGACGTTGTTGGACGCGATGAAGTGAAGCCACACGACATATCGTAGATGTACGCCGAGGGGCAAGATGAAGAGCAATACAGTGCCCACCCTGGTTTTCATCAATGATCTGTCGAAGTACATGGTCCATAGCTCGGCCTAGATTGGATTTGTTGCCAACTGGGTATCAGTCCATTCAGCTAGAAAGTCGGCCAGGGCCTGGGATTGGATGGCCTTCTTGGGGGCGAACAAGAGAGTTTCTCCCATGAGTTCGACCGCCCACTTGACCACCCTGTCTGAGGCTTCCCTACTCTGGACAATTTCCCCCAGAGGGAAGGACGACACCACCGTCACGGGATGAGACTCAAAGTAATGACGCAACTTCCGCCGAGCTAGGACCACCACGTAGAACAACTTCTAGACTTGTGGGTAGCGTATATTTGTCTCAGATACTACCTCGCTAATGAAGTATACAGGCCTCTAAACCAGCAAGGCATGTCCTTCCTCCTTTCTCTCTAATATAATAGCGGCGCTGACCACCTGGGTGGTTGCAGCTACGTAGAGCAAGAGGGGCTCCCCTTTAGCAGGGGGCACTAGGATGAGCGTGTTGGAGAGGAGCTTCTTGATATTCTCAAGGGCTTCTTCAGCCTCGGGCATCCAAGCGAAGCACAGCCTTCCTCAAGAGACGATACATGGGCAGACCCTTCTCGCCGAGGCATGAGATGAAGCGGCTCAGGGCC
Source organism: Zea mays (assembly GCF_902167145.1). Lineage (NCBI taxonomy): Eukaryota > Viridiplantae > Streptophyta > Magnoliopsida > Poales > Poaceae > Zea > Zea mays. The sequence continues at coordinate 102,636,043 of NC_050102.1, forward strand.
GCAAGGCATGCCACAACCCGCTAAACTCCCTTGACATCTTTGATGGGCCCTATGTTTGTGATTGCCAAGACCTTCTCTAGGTTGGCCTCGATTCCTCGCTCTGATATAATGAACCTAAAAGCATGCCTCACGGGACGCTGAAGACACACTTCTCAGGGTTGAGCCTAACGCTTTTGGCTTGGAGACACGCGAAGGCAGTTTCCAGATCGGCGATGTGGTTGTCGGCCTTTCTGGTTTTAACCACTATATCGTCAACATAGGCCTCAACTGTTGAGCCTATGTGGTCGCCGAACAAGTGGTTCATGCAACGCTGATACGTGGCCCCTGCATTGTGCAACCCGAAGGGCATGGTTGTGTAGCACATGCCCTGCGGGGTGCTAAAAGAAGTCGCGAGCTGTTTGGACTCTTTCATATGGATCTAATTGTAGCCTGAGTATGCATCAAGGAAGGAAAGGGTTTCACATCCTTTAGTGGAGTCTACAATTTGATCTAATCGAGGAAGAGGCTAAGGAACTTTCGGACATGCTTCTTTTAAACCAGTGTAATCTACACACATCCTCCATTTCCCTCCTTTTTTCCTAACTAGTACAGGGTTAGCTAACCATTCAGGATGGGACACCTCCTTGAACCCGACCGCCAAGAGCTTGTGGATCTCCTTCCCGATGACCCTGCTCTTTTCCTTGTCAAATCGGCACAGGTGCTGCCTTACCGGCCTGGAGTTGGCTCGGATGTCCAAGGTGTGCTCCATGACTTCCCTCGGTATGCCCGGCATGTCCGAGGGACTCCATGCAAATACCTTGACATTTGCGTGGAGAAAGTCGACAAGCACTGCTTCCTATTTGGGCTTGAGCTGAGAGCCAATCCGCATCACCTTCTTGCCGGAGCCGCTAGGGTCGAGGGGGATGGTCTTTGTGGATTCGGTCGGCTCAAAGTTGCCGGCGTGCTTCTTGGGTCAGGTACCTCTCTAGAGAAGTTCTCCAAATCGGTGATGAGTGCCTCAGAGTTGACGACCGCCTCGGCGTATTCCACGCACTCGACATCGCACTCGTAGGCATGACGGTACATGGGGCCGACGGTGAGACGCCTGCTGGCCCTAGCATCTTCAACTTTAGGTACTTATAGTTCGGAATGACCATGAACTTGGTGTAACATGGCCACCCGAGCACAGCGTGGTCTTTGCCAGATGATGTGGCTAGCTTGTAAGCGTTTGGCGATGCTTTTGTCTTGACTATGTATGATCCGTCCCACTTTGGCTCGAGCTTGCCCCGAGACTCTGTTCTGATGGTTCTTGTGAGTACTAGGTCTCCTTCTTTGAATTCTCTTGGGATGACATTGTTGTCACACCATGCCTTAGTCTGAGCTTGATACTTATTCAGGGCCTGCAAGGCGAGGACACGGTCTCCGTCGATGAGATCTTTGGAAGTTGATTCATCGACGTCAGGGATGGCTAATTGGTTTGTTCGTGGGGATTTGTGCTTTAACTCTTGCGGTGTCATTGCCTCGGATGCGTACATCAGACGGAAAGGTGTGAACCCGGTTGCTCGACACTCTGTTGTATTCAGCGCCCATATGACTTCGGGTAATTGGTCTGCCCATTTGCCCTTTTTTGTCGTCGAGGGGGTTGTTCTTGATAGCACTGAAGATCTTGTCGTTAGCGTGTTCGACGACACCGTTGGATTGTGGGTGGTAGACAGAGGTGAACACTGCCTTGGTGCCGATGGAGCTGCAGAATTCTCGGAAGTCCTGGTTGTCAAACTGCTTGTCGTTGTTGACTGTCAGCTCGGATGGGACTCCGAACTGGCAGACAATGTTCTGCCAGAAGAATTTCTGCGTGGTCTTTGCTGTTATTGTGGAGACTGCTCTTCCCTCGATCCATTTGGTAAAATATTCGACGGCGATGAAGGTGAATTTTAGGTTCCCTTGTGCCGTAGGCAGTGGTCTGACGATGTCTAGCCCCCATCGTTGAAGCGACCAGGTGTGGGCGATGAGCTTGGTAAACTACGAAGGGGCACCTGCCCGAGGAGAGAACTTCTGGCATGCTTCGCATGATCTGGTGACTTGGTTGGCTGTGCATATTATTGTGGGCCAATAGAATCCCTGACGAATTACCTTGGCTACGAGGGCCCTTGGTCCTGAGTGTGATCCGCAGGCTCCGATGTGGACTTCATGGAGGATCTCTAGGCCTTCGGTTTCAGTTACGTATTTCAGCATAGGCTGACTGATTCCCTTTTTGTAAAGCTGGCCTTCGACTATTGCAAAGTCTCTGCTCCTGTGTTGCAGCCTTTTGGCCTCGTTGCGATCGGACGGGTGGTAATGGCCCTGGAGGCATAGTGTTATTGGGGCCCGCCAGTCTTCGGCCATTATAAGGTTGACGATTCGGTGGCCGTCGGCGTCTTGCGTTATTTGCAAGCCTTCGGGATTACAGACGGCTGGTGTGCCGATGACATGGTAAAACACGTCGGAGGGCAGGGCCTTGCCTTTGGCTGCTGCTTTGGCCAATGCGTCGACCTCTTCATTTTTGTTTCTCTCAATGTGTTGTAGAGTGAAGCCCTTGAACTGCTTTTTGAGGCTGCGGACAACGATGATGTATTACATCAGCACGGGCTCTTTGGCTGAGTATTCCTTTTCAATTTTACTGGCGACGACCTTGGAATTTGTTCTAATGATGCATGTGGTGACGCCTAGGGCCCATAGTTTGTGAGGACCGAGGATGATGGCTTCGTATTCTGCTATGTTATTTGTGCACCTGTCGGACTCTAGAGCGAAACCGAGGCACGCGGCGTATCTGTATTTGACTCCGACGGGTGATGTGATGATCGCCGCAGCGCCTGCCCCGTGTGGCACCATGCGCCATCACAGTGGATAGTCCAGACTGTTTCTGAGTGCTCTTGCTGCGTCCCACGGATCCTGTCCAGTCTACGATGAAGTCTGCCAGGACTTGCGACTTGATTGCTGTTTTGGGCTCGAAAATGATGTTGTACCCTGACAGTTCCGCTGCCCATTTTGCAATTCTGGTGGATGCCTCCGGGTTCCTGAACTGTTCTCCCAGACCCCTGTCCAAAGTGACTCGTACTTTGAATGCCTCGAAATAGTGTCGCAGCTTGCGCGAAGCCATGACCACTGCATATGAAATCTTCTCGAGCTCAGTCATGTTGCATTTGGAAGTCGTGAGGACTTCGAAGACGTAGTATATCGGGCACTGCTGATTTTTGCCATCCCTGTCCTGCTCTTGGACTAGCGTTGCGCTGACTGCGCAGTGCGAGGCCGCGATGTAGAGAAGTAGTGGGAGTGAGGGGCCTGGACTTGTCAAAGTTGCTAACTCAGACAGATGTTGTTTGAGTGACTCGAAGGCCGCTTCCTGCTCTGGGCCCTAGATGAAGTCTTTCGCGCCGTGCAATGTTTTGAGGAATGGCAGGCTTCGTTCAGCGGACTTGGAAATGAATCTATTCAGGGCCGCTAGTCTTCCTGTTAGTCGCTGGACATCTTTGGTAGATTGCGGTGGTGCCATGTCCATGATTGCTTGGATTTTGGTTGGGTTGGCTTCGATCCCTCGGTGCGATACCATGTAGCCAAGTATTTTTCCCTGACGTACCCCGAAGACACACTTCTCTGGGTTGAGCCGTAATCTTGCGTCGCGCATGTTGGTGAATGTCTCTGCGAGGTCGGTCAGGTGGTCCTCTTTGCTTTTACTTGCTACGACAATGTCATCCACATAGGTGAAGATGTTGCGACCTACATGGTTTTCGAGGACCTTCTTGGTGAGGCGAGAAAACATTGAGTCGATGTTCTTGAGTCCCTCAGGCATCTGTATGAAGCAGTACATGTCGAAGGGTGTCATGAAGATGGTACTAGCCTTGTCGTCCTCTTTCATGTAGATCTGGTGGTAGCCTGAGAAGCAATCTAGGAGGGACATGATTTCGCAACCTGCTGCGCTGTCGACAATTTTGTCGATTCGCGGTAGAGAGAAGTTGTCCTTGGGGCACGCCTTGTTGAGGCTCGTGAAGTCGATGCACATGCGCCATTTGCCGCTCTTCTTCTGCACCATTACAACGTTGGCGAGCCATGTCGGGTAAGCGATTGGTTCAATGAATCTGGCTTCCAACAAGTGATGCACTTCGGCCTTGGCTGCCTCCGTTTTTCCGTCGGACATTTTCCGCAGCCGCTGCTTTTTTGGGCGCACCGAGGGGTCGATGCACAGACTGTACTCGATGATGGAGCGACTGACCCCGACTAGATTGAGGGCAGACCAGGCGAAGACATCCTTGTTACGGGTGAGACAGGAAAGGAGTTTTTCCTCATCTCGCGATGTTAGGTCTTCGCTGATTATGACTGTTTGCTTTGGGGTTGCTGAATCGAGGGGTACTGTCTTTGTCCCATCGTTACTCTGTAGCTGGCCATTGACTTTTTTTGCCTTTGACTGGGCGCTGGATCTCGATGCCTTCTCGCTCTGCTGTGAGGCAGTGAACATTTCGTTGCCCTGGAACGAAGTCTCTCTCAATGTTGCGCGCTGTCTGCTGGTCGCCGTAGACAGTGATCACGCCCTATGGGCCTGGGATTTTCATGCAGAGATAGAGCCCATGAATGGCTGCCTCAAATTTGTTGATCGAGCCACGCCCCATTATGGCGTTGTACGGGTAGACCATGTCGACAATGTCGAATGTGACTTGCTCACTCCGTGCATTAGGCGCTGCACCGAATGATAAGGGGAGCTCTATCTTGCTGACAAGGAATGTGCCCTTGCCACCAAATCCGTAGAGAGGATTATCTGCGGGCTTGAGGACGCTATGGCTGATTCCCATACGATCGAAGGCGTGCAGAAAAATGATGTCGGCCTAACTGCCGTTGTCGACTAGCACTTTGTTCATATCACATCCTGCTACCCTGTAGTTGATTACCATGGCGTCTGCGTGTGGAGCGCTGCAAATCGACATCCCTGGCGTCGAAGATGAGCGCGGTACATGGGACCACTTCGTTTGCACCACTGGGCCAGTGAGAGCGACGTGGTTCACACTTCGATAGTGGTCCTTTTTCTGTCGCTTGGTGTTGAAGTCCATGCTAGATCCCCCAGTGATCATGTGGATGACTTCGTGGTATGGTGGCTCGGCGAAGTCTTCTTGTTTGGGTGCTGGCGATGGGGGGTTTTGACGTGGAGGATTTGGGTGGTGTGGAGGCGGTGGTGGTAGAAGCTGCACCTCTTGATGGTGATGGTAAGCAAGATTGGGTTGGTGTTGGATTTGCTCGTTATGTAGGGTTGTTGGTAGTGTTGTTGGGGGTGGTAAGTGTGCGCGACGACCCGCTGGTTGTCGGCTGGTTGGGCTCTGGCCATTCTATCCTTGGTGGCCTTAGTCTCCGGACAATCCCTTGTTGGATGCGCGCAGTCCTCGTCGTGAAACAAGCAATAGAATCGTCGCGGCTGCTTGGTCCGTCCTCTACCTCTTCCTCTTGCGTTGTTGCCGCGACCTTGAGGGGGGTATTCCTGACGGCGTGTGGGCTCTTCTGCTGGGTGCTGATTGGCTATGGTGTGAACCTGTTGCTGGTTGCGATTGTCCCTGCCAGAGTCTGACTGCGTCGGCCTAACCCAAGTTCTGCTGGACTGCTTAGGGTCCTTGGGCTTCCTCTGAGATTCAACTTTGCGCTGATGGAGCTCCTCAGACCTGGCATACTTCTCGAACAGTTGGTAGACCTCCTGTAGGTGCTCGGGCGGATCCCTGATACAATGACTGTACAGGACATCGACCCGAAGATCGCTGATGGCGTAATGGATTGTTATGTGATTGTCAACTGATGGTAGTTGTGATTTAAGCGTCAGGAATTTTCTCTAGTATTCGCGAAGGGTTTCCTTTTTTGCTGCTTGTAGAGGGATAACTCGACCAGTGCATCTGTGTCGGGCCAATATCCTTGGAAATTGAGCAGGAACTTGTCGCGAAGTCCCTTCTAGGACTCAGTTGACAGTGGCGATAGCCTGGTATACCAAGTTAAGGTCGGGCCTTTGAGTGCGATGATGAAGGACTTGGCCATAGTGGCGTCATCCCCTCCGGATGATGCAACGGCGACTTGGTAGCTCATGATGTATTGAGCCGGGTCGGTGTTGCCATTGTATTTGGGGTAAGTACCGACCCTGAAGTTGGCAGGCCAGGGTGATGCTTGGAGCTGCGGAGCCAGAGGACTTCGCTCATCGAGATAGTTGATTCCCAGGAAAGCGGCAACTGGGGGATGATGGGGCCGCACTGTGGGTGGAATGGGTCTCTAGCCTGTGTGTTGTGCTGGAAAACCACTAGCGGTACGAGGGGGCCGCGTTGCAGGTTGTGTGGGCCTTCGCCTTGCATGAGCGTGATCTCTTGTTCTAGCGCCCGAGCTCTCTGCTCCTCATCTAATATCATCTGTCGCACTTTGGCTTACATAGTGACTCGTTGACGCTTGGCTTCAAGTATTTTCTTTTTGCTTCTGCAGGTGGTTGTTTTTGATGCGCAGGGCTCGTAGCTTTAGCTGGTCTTCGGCCGAGATGCCTATGACTTCTCCATCCTCTATGGTGTCTTCGCCTTCTAGGGAGCGAAGCCGGGTGGTGGTGCTTGCGGTGCGCCCTCGGAACTGCAAGTGCGCACAATAACGTCAGGGGTGGTGAAAGTCGCCTAGAGGGGGGTGAATAGGGTGAATCTGAAATTTATAAACTTAAGCACAACTACAAGCCGGATTAGCGTTAGAAATATAAACGAGTCCAAGAGAGAGGGCGAAAAACAAATCGTAAGCAAATAAAGCGTGAGACACAAGGATTTGTTTTACCGAGGTTCGGTTCTTGCAAACCTACTCCCCGTTGAGGTGGTCACAAAGACCGGGTCTCTTTCAACCCTTTCCCTCTCTCAAACGGTCACTTAGACCGAGTGAGCTTCTCTTCTCAATCAAACAGAACACAAAGTTCCCGCAAGGACCACCACACAATTGGTGTCTCTTGCCTTGGTTATAATTGAGTTTGATCACAAGAAGAATGAGAAAGAAAAGAAGCAATCCAAGTGCAAGAGCTCAATTGAACACAAATGTCACTCTCTCTAGTCACTATTTGATTTGGAGTGATTCCGGACTTGGGAGAGGTTTTGATCTCTTTGGTTGTGTCTAGAATTGAATGCTATAGCTCTTGTAATGTGTTGAAGGTGGAAAACTTGGATGCCATTGAATGTGGGGTGGTTGGGGTATTTATAGCCCCAACCAACAAAATGTGGTCGTTGGAAGGCTGTTGTCGCATGGCGCACCGGACAGTCCGGTGCGCCACCGGACACTGTCCGGTGCGCCAGCCACGTCAGCCGGCCATTGGGTTCTGACCATTGGAGCTCTGACTGGTGGGGCCTCTGGGCTTTCCGGTGGTGCACCGGACAGGTCCTGTAGACTGTCCTGTGCGCCGTCTGGCGCTGCTCTGTCCTCTGCGCGCGCAGGCACGCATTAAATGCGTTGCAGTCGACCGTTGCGCGCGAAGTAGTCGTTGCTCCGCTGGCACACCGGACAGTCCGGTGTGACACCGGACACTGTCTGGTGCTTCACCAGACAGTCCGGTGAATTATAGCGGAGCGGCCTCCCATTTTCCCGAAGGTAGCGAGTTCAGCGTCGAGTGCCCTGGTGCACCGGACACTGTCCGGTGGCAGACCGGACAGTCCGGTGCGCCAGACCAGGGTGCCTTTTGGGATGTCTTTAGCTCTCTTTGTTTGAACTCTTTCTTGATCTTTTTATTGGCTTATTGTGAACCTTTGGCACCTGTAAAACTTATAGACTAGAGCAAACTAGTTAGTCCAATTATTTGTGTTGGGCAATTCAACCACCAAAATCAATTAGGAAAAAGGTGTAAGCCTAATTCCCTTTCAATCTCCCCCTTTTTGGTGATTGATGCCAACACAAACCAAAGCAAGTATAGAAGTGCATAATTGAACTAGTTTGCATAATGTAAGTGCAAAGGTTACTTAGAATTGAACCAATAAATATTTTTATAAGATATGCGTGGATTGTTTCTTTATTTTTAACATTTTGGACCACGCTTGCACCATATGTTTTGTTTTTGCAAATTCTTTTCAAAGTCCTTTTGCAAAATAGTCAAAGGTAAATGAATAATATTTTGAGAAGCATTTTCAAGATTTGAAATTTTCTCCCCCTGTTTCAAATGCTTTTCCTTTGACTAAACAAAACTCCCCCTCAATTAAATCCTCCTCTTAGTGTTCAAGAGGGTTTTAGATATTAATTTTTGAAGAGGGTGTTCCAATTTGAAATTCTATCAAAAATAAGATACCAATTGAAAAATTCATCATTTCAAAAATCTTTTCTTAACTCCAATTTTGAAAATTGGTGGTGGTGCGGTCCTTTTGCTTTGGGCTAATACTTTCTCCCCCTTTGGCATGAATCGCCAAAAACGGATACTTGAGTGAAATATAAGCCCTTTCTAACTAATTTCTCCCCCTTTGGTGAACACAATATGAGTGAAGATTATACCAAAGTTGGAGAGATGCTCGGAGCGACGGCGAAGGATGAGTGAGTTAATGGAGTGGAGTGGAAGCCTTTGTCTTCGCCGAGGACTCCTATTCCCTTTCAATCTATGACTTGGTTTGAATTACACTTGAAAGCACATTAGTCATAGCGCATGAAAGAGATATGATCAAAGGTATATTAAGGAGCTATGTGTGCAAGACATTAAAAGAAATTCCTAGAATCAAGAATATTTAGCTCATGCCTAGTTTGTTAAAAGTTTGTTCATCTAGTGGCTTGGTAAAGATATTGGCTAATTGTTCCTTGGTGTTAATATATGCAATCTCGATATCTCCCTTTTGTTGGTGATCCCTTAGAAAATGATATCAAATGGCTATGTGTTTAGTGCGGCTATGCTCAACGGGATTATCCGCCATGCGGATTGCACTCTCATTATCACATAGAAGAGGAACTTTGGTTAATTTGTAACCATAGTCCCTAAGGGTTTGCCTCATCCAAAGTAATTGCGCGCAACAATGGCCTGCGGCAATATACTCGGCTTCGGCGGTAGAAAGAGCTACGGAATTTTGCTTCTTTGAAGCCCAAGACACCAGAGATCTTCCCAAGAACTGGCAAGTCCCCGATGTACTCTTTCTATTAATTTTACACCCCGCCCAATCGGCATCCGAATAACCAATTAAATCAAATGTGGATCCCCGAGGGTACCAAAGCCCAAAGTTAGGAGTATAAACTAAATATCTCAAGATTCGTTTTACTGCCGTAAGGTGAGCTTCCTTAGGGTCGGCTTGGAATCTTGCACACATGCATACGGAAAGCATAATATCCGGTCGTGAAGCACATAAATAGAGTAAAGAACCTATCATCGACCGGTATACCTTTTGATCTACGGATTTACCTCCCGTGTCGAGATCGAGATGCCCATTGGTTCCCATGGGTGTCTTGATGGGCTTGGCATCCTTCATCCCAAACTTGTTGAGAATGTCTTGAATATATTTTGTTTGGCTAATGAAGGTGCCCTCTTGGAGTTGCTTCACTTGAAATCCCAAGAAGTACTTCAACTCCCCCATCATAGACATCTTGAATTTTTGTGTCATGATCCTACTAAATTCCTCACATGTAGATTCATTAGTAGACCCAAATATAATATCATCAACATAAATTTGGCATACAAACAAATCATTGTCAAGAGTTTTAGTAAATAAAGCAGGATCGGCCTTTCCGACTTTGAAGCCATTAGTGATAAGAAAATCTCTTAGGCATTCATACCATGCTCTTGGGGCTTGCTTGAGCCCATAAAACGCCTTAGAGAGTTTATATACATGGTTAGGGTACTCACTATCTTCAAAGCCGGGAGGTTGCTCAACATAGACCTCCTCTTTGATTGGTCCATTGAGGAAGGCACTCTTCAGGTCCATTTGATAAAGCTTGAAGCCATGGTAAGTAGCATAGGAAAGTAAAATGCGAACTGATTCTAGCCTAGCTATGGGTGCATAGGTTTCACCAAAATCCAACCCTTCGACTTGTGAATATCCCTTGGCCACAAGTCGGGCTTTGTTCCTTGTCACCACACCAGGCTCATCTTGTTTGTTACGGAAGACCCACTTGGTTCCTACAACATTTTGGTTAGGACGTGGAACTAAATGCCATACCTCGTTCCTAGTGAAGTTGTTGAGCTCCTCTTGCATCGTCACCACCCAATTCGAATCTTGAAGTGCTTCCTCTACCTTATGTGGCTCAATAGAGGAAACAAAAGAGTAATGTTCACAAAAATGAGTAACACGAGATCTAGTAGTTACCCCCTTTTGAATGTCGCCGAGGATGGTGTTCACGGGGTGATCTCGTTGGATTGCTTGGTGGACTCTTGGGTGTGGCGGTCTTGGAACTTGTTCATCTTCCTCTTCTTGATCATGGGCATCTCCCCCTTGATCATTGCTCTCCTCTTGAGGCGGCTCAACTCCTTGATCTTCTCCTCCATCATTTTGAGCCTCATCCTCATCTTGAGTTGGTGGAGATGCTTGCATTGAGGGAGATGGTTGATCTTGTGCATTTGGAGACTCTTTGGATTCCTTAGGACACACATCCCCAACGGACATGTTCCTTAGCGCGACGCACGGAGCCTCTTCATCACCTATCTCATCAAGATCAACTTGCTCTACTTGAGAGCCGTTAGTCTCATCAGACACAATGTCACAAGAAACTTCAACTAGCCCTGAGGACTTGTTAAAGACTCTATATGCCCTTGTGTTTGAATCATATCCTAGTAAAAAGCCTTCTACAACCTTAGGAGCAAATTTGGATTTTCTACCTCTTTTAACAAGAATAAAGCATTTGCTTCCAAATACTCTAAAATATGAAACATTGGGCTTTTTACCGGTTAGGAGTTCGTATGATGTCTTCTTGAGGATTCGGTGTAGATACAACCGGTTGATGGTGTAACAAGCGGTGTTGACCGCCTCGGCCCAAAACTGATCCGAAGTCTTGTACTCATCAAGCATGGTTCTTGCCATGTCCAATAGAGTTCGATTCTTCCTCTCCACTACACCATTTTGTTGTGGCGTGTAGGGAGAAGAGAACTCATGCTTGATGCCCTCCTCCTCAAGGAAGCCTTCAATTTGAGAGTTCTTGAACTCCGTCCCGTTGTCGCTTCTGATCTTCTTGATCCTTAAGCCAAACTCGTTTTGAGCCCGTCTCAAGAATCCCTTTAAGGTCTCTTGGGTATGAGATTTTTCCTGCAAAAAGAACACCCAAGTGAAGCGAGAATAGTCATCCACAATAACTAGACAGTACTTACTCCCGCCGATGCTTATGTAAGCAATCGAGCCGAATAGATCCATGTGTAGGAGCTCGAGTGGCATGTCAGTCGTCATGATGTTCTTCTGTGGATGATGAACACCAACTTGCTTCTCTGCCTGACATGCGCTACAAATCCTGTCTTTCTCAAAATGAACATTTGTTAGTCCCTAAATGTGTTCTCCCTTTAGAAGCTTGTGAAGATTCTTCATTCCAACATGTGCTAGTCGGCGATGCCAGAGCCAGCCCATGTTAGTCTTAGCAATTAAGCAAGTGTCGAGTTTAGCTCTATCAAAATCTACTAAGTATAGCTGACCCTCTAACACTCCCTTAAATGCTATTGAATCATCACTTCTTCTAAAGACAGTAACACCTGTATCCGTAAAAAGACAGTTGTACCCCATTTTACATAATTGCGAAACAGAAAGCAAGTTGTAATCTAAAGAATCTACAAGAAAAACATTGGAAATGGAATGGTCAGGTGATATATCTATTTTACCCAATCCTTTGACCAAACCTTGATTTCCATCCCCGAATGTGATAGCTCGTTGGGGATCTTGGTTTTTCTCATAGGAGGAGAACATTTTCTTCTCCCCTGTCATATGGTTTGCGCACCCACTGTCGATGATCCAACTTGAGCCCCCGGATGCATAAACCTACAAAACAAATTTAGTTCTTGTTTTTAGGTACCCAAACGGTTTTGGGTCCTTTGACATTAGATACAAGAACTTTGGGTACCCAAACACAAGTCTTTGATCCCTTGTGTTTGTCCCCAACATACTTGGTAACTACTTTGCCGGATTTGTTAGTTAAAACATAAGATGCATCAAAAGTTTTAAATGAACTGTTAGAATCATTTGATGCACTAGGAGTTTTCTTCTTAGGCGATTTAGCACGGGTTGATTGCCTAGAACTAGATGTCTCACCCTTATACATAAAAGCATGATTAGGGCCAGAGTGAGACTTCCTAGAATGAATTCTCCTAATTTTGCTCTCGGGATAACTGGCAGGGTACAAAATGTAACCCTCATTATCCTGAGGCATGGGAGCCTTGCCCTTAACAAAGTTAGACAATCTTTTAGGAGGGGCATTAAGTTTGACATTGTCCCCTGTAGGAAACGGGTGACGCCTAAGAGGGGGGGGGGGTGAATTAGGACTTCTAAAACTTTCGCTAAACTAGGCCACAATTAAAACCCTAGAGCAAAACCTATGCAAATAATCAAAACTAGAATGTGCAAACTCGGTTTTGTCTAAGTGTTTCTATCTCTACCGCAAAGGCTAAGTTTCAATCTATACTAAATAAGTATGACAATAAGATTGAAACTTAAATGCTTAATATAAATGCGGAATGTAAAGAGCTAAGTAGAGAAGCAAACTCTCGTGGAAGACGCCGGTATATTTACCGAGGTATCCGGAACCACGCAAGGTTCCGACTAATCCTCGTTGGTGCCCCTACGCAAAGGGAAGCCCACGCGAGGGCCAAGCACCACGGTCGAGTAACTCCGTAGAGAGCCACGGGCCTTCTCCACACGCAAGTGGTGCTCCGCTTCCGGCTCCTCTCGGACGCTCCCCGCCGTCTCCACTATCGAGCTTCCGGCCGAAACGCCGCGGGCCTCGTTCCCTTCGGTACACGGTGGCGGCCGTGACACAAACGCGGTTGTCACGGTCTCGCAAGACTCTCGCCCCACTCGGTACAATTACAACGACTCACGCAAGAGCCGAGGGGTTGTGAGGTTTATCTAAACTCACTCAACAATCTAGGGTTCACCTAGAGCAAGCGCTAATGCGGTCTAACTAACCTAAGCACTTCGCAAAGCACCTACGCTAATCACCGAGTGATTCTATTAAGCACTTGGGTGTTTGAGCTCTTGGAAATATGCACTATGTGTATTGGTATGTTGCTTGGGCTCTCACACTTGAGAATGGCCGGTTGGGGGTGTATTTATAGCCCCCAACACAATTGTAGCCGTTGGAGAAAAGTTGCTGCTCTCTGCGGCACACCGGACAGTCCGGTGTGCACCGGACAGTCCGGTGGTGCACCGGACAGCGCACTGTAGCCTGTCCGGTGCGCCTAGCCGTTGCCTGTCTGACTCCTGTCAGAGCAGGTGTCCGTTGGCGCCGCAGGCTCCGGGTGCCACCTGGAACTAGCCGTTGGGCTGCAGTTCCCAGGTGCACCGGACAGTCCGGCGTGTGGGCACCGGACAGTCCGGTGTGCCACCGGACAGTCCGGTGCTCCACGCACAGACAGTCCGCAGGCAGCACACGCCTCCTTTCTTGGACTTTTCTTGATCCTCTTAATGTCTTCTTTTGAGGTGTTGCTTTCCTCAATTCCTTAGTCAAAGTAGTTCTCGCATCCTGTGAACTACAAACATAAACACTAGGAAACTTGTTAGTCCACAGATTGTGTTAATCATCAAACACCAAAACTTACTAAGCCAAATGGCCCGGGGTCCATTTTCCTTACAATCTCCCCCTTTTTGGTGATTGATGACAACACAACCAAAGCAAGCAAATAATACAAGTATTTGAGTGTAAATATGCAATCTACTTGTTAGGATGCATGATTGTCTCCTTAATGTGATATGATGGACTTAAGCCTCCCCCTAACTCCATAATTCACTTACTTCCTATTTTGGACCAAATAACCAAAACCACTTGACAGGGCACTTGCAGAATTTTAAAATTTTAAATTGGTGGTGTTTGGTGTTTGATACATTTTTCATTGCTTTGGTCCCTAAAATTCTCCCCCTTTGGAATCAACCACCGAAAAGGAAGACATTAAAAGTATGTAGGAAGTAAAATAAAACTTGCCCTCAAGAAATTAAAGCTCCTATAGAACAGAAACATATGAAAGCTCCCCCTAAATGAGTGTTCTCTTGTAGAAAGAAATTTCTCCCCTTTTTAGAGACGAAGAAATACTCCCCCTGACAGAGATCTTCTACTTAGGAAAAAGCATGTGAAAATTAGAGAGGTGCAAGACATGATTTGAAAAGACTAACTTCCCTTATGCATAGGTAACAGAATATGATTGAACCACTTATGCATTTATAGCAACAAGGAAGTATAAGATTTGAAATAGTAGTCTAATCAATTATTGGAGAAGACATGTAAATGATACTTGAGAGTTCTTGGAGATTTTGCAGTGGAAGATTGTTGTCTTTCTCCGGGGACTTCATTTTTCTTACAATGAGACTATCACATGAAATAGACTTGAAAAAGTGTTAGTCTCAAAGTCTTAGATTATAGAGTAATCTCCCCCTAAAAGTGTGCATACAAGTTTTTGAATACTTGTAGGAGACATGCACTTTGATTTGATATCAAGAGGGGTAGGTTATCCATAATCAGAGCTTTGGCACATATAAGTTAAATGATACAACTTGGAGAGATCAAGATTATCAACTGATGCATCATTTACTATGGAGTGATATAAAAGCTATGTGCCGTGCTTTAAATAAGCATTTTGAGCCATGTAGGTTTGCTAAAGAATATGAATTGAAAACAAGCAATCCTACCATATGATTTGCCTAGTATGCATTATTTTAAAACGTAGGTAAATAACAATTTTAGTACTAGGCAGGATAGGTAAACTAGATACAAGGTAAATAGATACGCATATCTAAAAACAAGAGATACAATAAATCTAGTTACCTTAGTCATGGGTGGGAAATTTGGGTCCAAAATTTTCACTAGCCCACTTGGCAATAACCTTGATCCAATATGATGTATCCCATGATATACATCCTAATTTTGCCAAGTCTCCAAATTTCCAGTATTCCTTCGGTCCACTCACTTCCCTTTTGGGATCCAAACCTTCTTGGTGCTTTTCATGGTTGAAATTATTTCCTTTGGCACCCAGATACGTTTGGTTCCCTTTCCCTTGTTGGCTTGCTTGTTGGCCTTGATTGCTATCACCTTTCCATTCTTTTTCTTCTTGATCAAATATGGTGTAGCAGCCTTTTTGTCCACCTTTTTGATGTAGGTGTTGGAGATTTTGCTTGATGGCTTTTGCTTGAGCTTTCGCCTTTGTTTATCCCCGGTCATCGCCTTGCATTGGAAAGACTTGTGGCCTTCCATGTGGCATAGCCTACAAATCACAGTTTCTCCCTCCATAGGCTTGTTCACTCCCGCAGTGGTGTTATCCTGTGGAGGTCGGATTTGTTTGGCTTTGCCTTTCTTGTCATACAAAGCCTTGCCAAGGCGAGCCACTTCTTGCTTTAATTGTTCATTTTCCTTTGCAACCTCATCCGAACACGTCTCTACAACAATATTCTCAACAACGACTTGGTTGCAGGGGTTAGAATCATCAATTAAATCAAAGCAGGAAGTAGAAGCATCTTTCTTAAGTATTTCAGGTATTTCAACTAAAGATGCTGCTGGGGTGCTACCAATGTTTTCTAGCTTAGTAGTTAGCTCATTATTGTGTATGCTAAGAATTTCCATTTTCTCTAGCAAATTTTCAATAGCTTCTTGGGAGCTAGCTAACTTAGCCTTAAGTTTTTCATTCTTTTTAATAAGGCTATCATCGGTAGCAGTGGATGGAGCACTAGATTCTAATAGCTCAATTTTAGTTGATAGCTCACTATTTAAGTTTGCAAAAGTTTCAAATTTTTCTAGCAAGCCTTTGTAATCATTTTGAGAGCTAACCAACTTATTTTTCAAAGTTTTAAGTTGAGCTTTTTGCTTAGTGCAAACATCCTGGAAAAAATCTACGGCTTCCGCAAGCTCATCTAGAGAGGGCTTTCCCTCACCTTCATCATCACTACTACTTTCATCACTAGAGGATGGAATGCTTTTGTTACCTCTTGCCATAAGGCATTTGTGTGATGACCGTGATGATCGTGACGAGGACCGGTGGCTGCGCGTCCTTGGAGGTTCATCTTCACTTGAAGAATCATCCCAAGTTCTAACACTTGTTAGCGCCTTGCCTTTGCTCCTCTCCTTTTTGGGCTTGGCCATATTTGGACAGTTGTCCCTGAAGTGGCCCTTCTCCCCACATGCGAAGCATCCTCTCTTCCTTTGCTTTTTCCTGTCAATGTTAAAGAGAAGATCCTCGACCTGCAGGGGCACACCCATTAGATTAATCTTGCGGATCATCCCCATTACCTTTCCGACGCGTCGGATTGTCTCTTCGTCCTCGGAGGATGATGTGCATTGTTGATTATCTTCATCATCATTACTTTCTTCTTCTTCCTCTTCTTCACTTGAGGAACTTGGAGTGGGAGCCTTCTTTTTGCCCTTCCTTTCATCACATGCAAAAGCATATGGTCTTGAGGAAGTTGGCTCCTCTCCCCGACTCATTTTACGCGACATCTCAAAGGCCGCGATTTTCCCAATCACAATGGTCGGGGTCATGTTGCTCAAGTCCTCCATGTTGTGAAGGATGGTGATGATGCTCCCATATCTTTTTTGTGGTAGCAGGGAGATAATCTTCCTCACAATGTCCGCATCACCTAGCTTATTAATGCCAATAGAATTGAGCTCATTGATAATTAGATTCAGTCGAGAATACATGTCTCTAACAAGCTCATCATCTTTCATAGGAAAAGAATTATACTCATTTAAGACTAGGCAATGTTTTTGCTCACGGACATTGGATGTGCCGTCATGGAGTCATGCAATTTTAGCCAAATCTCATTAGCAGTTTTTAAGGTAAATACTTGATTGAAAATATCCATGCTAAGAGATTCATACAAGCAATTTTTGGCTCTAGCATTTAAATGGATTTCTTTTTCCTCACTCGTGGTGGGTTTCTCGGGATTCTTGAGGGGTTTCATCCCATCACGAGTGACTCTCCAAACACCTAGATCAACGGCCTCTAGGTAACAAGCCATTCTAGCACTATAATATGGGAAGTTAGTGCCGTCGAAGTGTGGTGGCCTATGGGTATCCATCCCTTCCTCTAAAAAGCGTCGGCTCTTTTAGCGGTGAAGCTAAAGCATTTCAAATGAGCCAAACCGGCTCTGATACCACTTGTAGGAAACGGGTGACGCCTAAGAGGGGGGGTGAATTAGGACTTCTAAAACTTTCGCTAAACTAGGCCACAATTAAAACCCTAGAGCAAAACCTATGCAAATAATCAAAACTAGAATGTGCAAACTCGGTTTTGTCTAAGTGTTTCTATCTCTACCGCAAAGGCTAAGTTTCAATCTATACTAAATAAGTATGACAATAAGATTGAAACTTAAATGCTTAATATAAATGCGGAATGTAAAGAGCTAAGTAGAGAAGCAAACTCTCGTGGAAGACGCCGGTATATTTACCGAGGTATCCAGAACCACGCAAGGTTCCGACTAATCCTCGTTGGTGCCCCTACGCAAAGGGAAGCCCACGCGAGGGCCAAGCACCACGGTCGAGTAACTCCGTAGAGAGCCACGGGCCTTCTCCACACGCAAGTGGTGCTCCGCTTCCGGCTCCTCTCGGACGCTCCCCGCCGTCTCCACTATCGAGCTTCCGGCCGAAACGCCGCGGGCCTCGTTCCCTTCGGTACACGGTGGCGGCCGTGACACAAACGCGGTTGTCACGGTCTCGCAAGACTCTCGCCCCACTCGGTACAATTACAACGACTCACGCAAGAGCCGAGGGGTTGTGAGGTTTATCTAAACTCACTCAACAATCTAGGGTTCACCTAGAGCAAGCGCTAATGCGGTCTAACTAACCTAAGCACTTCGCAAAGCACCTACGCTAATCACCGAGTGATTCTATTAAGCACTTGGGTGTTTGAGCTCTTGGAAATATGCACTATGTGTATTGGTATGTTGCTTGGGCTCTCACACTTGAGAATGGCCGGTTGGGGGTGTATTTATAGCCCCCAACACAATTGTAGCCGTTGGAGAAAAGTTGCTGCTCTCTGCGGCACACCGGACAGTCCGGTGTGCACCGGACAGTCCGGTGGTGCACCGGACAGCGCACTGTAGCCTGTCCGGTGCGCCTAGCCGTTGCCTGTCTGACTCCTGTCAGAGCAGGTGTCCGTTGGCGCCGCAGGCTCCGGGTGCCACCTGGAACTAGCCGTTGGGCTGCAGTTCCCAGGTGCACCGGACAGTCCGGCGTGTGGGCACCGGACAGTCCGGTGTGCCACCGGACAGTCCGGTGCTCCACGCACAGACAGTCCGCAGGCAGCACACGCCTCCTTTCTTGGACTTTTCTTGATCCTCTTAATGTCTTCTTTTGAGGTGTTGCTTTCCTCAATTCCTTAGTCAAAGTAGTTCTCGCATCCTGTGAACTACAAACATAAACACTAGGAAACTTGTTAGTCCACAGATTGTGTTAATCATCAAACACCAAAACTTACTAAGCCAAATGGCCCGGGGTCCATTTTCCTTACATCCCCCTTTGGAAGCCAATGCCATCCTTGATGCCAGGGCGTCTCCCACTATAGAGCATGCTTCTAGGAAATTTAAAATTTTCATTTTCTAAGTCATGCTCATTAATCTTAGCATTAAGTTGAGCTATGTGATCATTTTGTTTCTTAATTAATGCTAGGTGATCATGAATAACATCAACATTAATATCTCTACATCTAGTACAAATGGAAACATGCTCAACGGTAGATGTAGAGGGTTTGCAAGATTTTAGTTCAACAATCTTAGCATGTAAAATGTCATTCTCACTTATAAGATTGGAAATTGTAATATTACAAACATCTAGGTCTTTAGCCTTAGCAATTAATTTTTCATATCATTTCTAAGACTAGCAAGAGAGATATTCAATTCTTTAATCTTAGCAAGTAAATTAACATTATCATTTCTAAGATTGGAAATTGAAACATCACAAACATTTGAATCAACCTTAGCAATTATTTTAGCACTCTCATTTCTAAGGTTGACAATAGTATCATGGCAAGTACTTAGCTCACTAGATAGTTTTTCACATTTTTCTACTTCTAGAGCGTAATCATTTTTAACCTTAATATGCTTCTTATTTTCCTTAATTAGGAAGTCCTCTTGGGTGTCCAAGAGTTCATCCTTCTCATGAATAGCACTAATTAATTCATTTAATTTTTCTTTTTGTTGCATGTTTAGGTTGGCAAAAAGGATGCACAAGTTATCCTCCTCATTTTCACTAAAATTATCTTCATCACTAGAGCAAACATATTTAGAAGAGGATTTTGATTTTACCTTTTTCCTTTTGTCGTCCTTTGCCATGAGGCACTTGTGGCCGACGTTGGGGAAGAAGAGTCCCTTGGTGACAGCGATGTTGGCGCCTTGGCGGCGTCCTCGTCGGAGGAGGAGTCGGAGGAGCTCTCGTCGGAGTCCCACTCACGACACACATGGGCATCGCTGCCCTTCTTCTTGTAGTATCTCTTCTTTTCTTTGCTCTTTCCCTTCTTGTCGTCGCCCCTGTCACTATCACTAGATAATGGACATTTTGCAATAAAATGATCGGGCTTACCACACTTGTAGCAAACTTTCTTGGAGCGGGGCTTGTAATCTTTCCCCCTCCTTTGCTTGAGGATTTGGCGGAAGCTCTTGATGATAAGCGTCATTTCCTCGTTGTCGAGCTTGGAGGCGTCGATGGGTAGTCTACTTGATGTAGATTCCTCCTTCTTCTCCTTTGTCGCCTTGAATGCGACCGGTTGTGCTTCGGGCATGGAGGGGTCGTCGTGCTCGATAATTTTCTTTGAGCCTTTGATCATCAACTCAAAGCTCACAAAGTTTCCTATTACTTCCTCGGGAGACATTAGTGTATATCTAGGATTACCACGAATTAATTGAACTTGCGTAGGGTTAAGGAAAACGAGTGATCTTAGAATAACCTTGACCATTTCATGGTCATCCCATTTTTTGCTCCCGAGGTTGCGCACTTGGTTTACTAAGGTCTTGAGCCAGTTGTACATTTCTTGTGGCTCCTCCCCTTGGTGAAGCCGGAAGCGACCAAGCTCCCCCTCGATCGTCTCCCGCTTGGTGATCTTGGTCACCTCGTCTCCTTCGTGCGCGGTCTTGAGCATGTCCCAAATTTCCTTTGCGCTCTTCAACCCTTGCACCTTATTATACTCCTCTCGACTTAGAGAGGCGAGGAGTATAGTTGTGGCTTGGGAGTTGAAGTGATGGATTTGTTCGACCTCCTCCGAGTCGTAATCCTTATCTCCCTTCTTTGGTACCTGCACTCCATACTCAACAATATCCATATGCTTTTGTGGAGTGAGGTTAGGTGATGCCTCATTTTATCACTCCACATAGAATAATCTTCACCTTCAAACATAGGTGGTTTGCCTAATGGAACGGAAAGTAATGGAGTGCGCCTAGAAATGCGAGGATAACGAAGGGGCATCTTACTATACTTCTTGCGCTCATGGCGCTTTGAAGTAGTGGAGGCCGATTCTAAGCCGGAGGTGGAGGGTGACGAAGAGTCGGTCTCGTAGTAGACCACCTTCTTCATCTTCTTCTTCTTGTCACCCATCCGATGGGACTTGATGGAGGAAGAGGATTCCTCCTTGTGCTTGTGGGCGGACTCCCTTGAGTGTGTTCTCCCCGAGCTTGCGAACTTGTCGCCGGTCCCGAGATCCCTCTTGGCGGATGCTCCCGACATCACTTCGAGTGGTTAGTCTCTAATGAAGCACCGGGCTCTGATACCAATTCAAAGTCGCCTAGAGGGGGGTGAATAGGGTGAATCTGAAATTTATAAACTTAAGCACAACTACAAGCCGAGTTAGCGTTAGAAATATAAACGAGTTCGAGAGAGAGGGCGAAAAACAAATCGTAAGCAAATAAAGCGTGAGACACAAGGATTTGTTTTACCGAGGTCCGGTTCTTGCAAACCTACTCCCCGTTGAGGTGGTCACAAAGACTGGGTCTCTTTCAACCCTTTCCCTCTCTCAAACAGTCACTTAGACCGAGTGAGCTTCTCTTCTCAATCAAACGGAACACAAAGTTCCCGCAAGGACCACCACACAATTGGTGTCTCTTGCCTTGGTTACAATTGAGTTTGATCACAAGAAGAATGAGAAAGAAAAGAAGCAATCCAAGCGCAAGAGCTCAAATGAACACAAATGTCACTCTCTCTAGTCACTATTTGATTTGGAGTGATTCCGGACTTGGGAGAGGATTTGATCTCTTTGGTTGTGTCTAGAATTGAATGTTATAGCTCTTGTAATGTGTTGAAGGTGGAAAACTTGGATGCCATTGAATGTGGGGTGGTTGGGGTATTTATAGCCCCAACCACCAAGATGTGGTCGTTGGAAGGTTGCTGTCGCATGGCGCACCAGACAGTCCGGTGCGCCACCGGACACTGTCCGGTGCGCCAGCCACGTCAGTCGGTCATTGGGTTCTGACCGTTGGAGCTCTGACTGGTGGGGCCTCTAGGCTGTCCGGTGGTGCACCGGACAGGTCCTGTAGACTGTCCGGTGCGCCGTCTGGCGCTGCTCTGTCCTCTGCGCGTGCAGGCGCGCATCAAATGCGTTGCAGTCGACCGTTGCGTGCGAAGTAGCCGTTGCTCCGCTGGCACACCGGACACTGTCCGGTGCTTCACCGGACAGTCCGGTGAATTATAGCGGAGCGGCCTCCCATTTTCCCGAAGGTAGCGAGTTCAGCGTCGAGGGCCCTGGTGCACCGGACAGTCCGGTGCGCCAGACCTGGGTGCCTTTTGGGATGTCTTTAGCTCTCTTTGTTTGAACCCTTTCTTGGTCTTTTTATTGGCTTATTGTGAACCTTTGGCACCTGTAAAACTTATAGACTAGAGCAAACTAGTTAGTCCAATTATTTGTGTTGGGCAATTCAACCACCAAAATCAATTAGGAAAAAGGTGTAAGCCTAATTCCCTTTCAGGTGGGGTTATCCTGGCGCTGTCTCTTGCTGTTGATAGCGTCATCTTCGAAGGCCTCCTAGGGGTGTTGTCCGCGAGGGCTTTGCCTTTCTTCTTCGCCAGGAGTGCTGCCTTCGTCGCGTCGTCGATGGACGCGACGGCCTTTGAGGTTGCTCTCTTGGGGGCCATCGCGGGTTGTTTTTTCGTCACACGAACGGTGGGTGCCAAATGTTGGAACCTGCCTCTCAGGACAGCTAGATCCAATGGGAAATGAGAAAAAGGAATTGTAGCACAAACACGGGGTGTCAAAGCCACAATGTTTTTCCCCTCCTGCGCTTTGGCACAGTACAGGGGTATTTATAGGTAATCGAGGGACTGCCCGACCCTGTCAAGGACATTTAGACCCTCTATTACCTAGTTTATCCCTGGAATATTCCCTCGAGGGGAGGTTACAACGAGTCATTACGACATACTTTATTACAGACACGGCCCAACCCACACTGCCCACGCCGCGTCCGGACGCGGGGCCCTGCTACATGGGTCGAATTGCATACGGGCCCCTCCCTGCTCTGAGGGAGACGGGGCCTCATGGTCTTCGCGGGGCCTTCGTCTTGGCTTGCCGGAGCGAAGGGGGTCGAACGGGCCTCCATATGGACGGTGTCCTCGGTCTGTCCAGCAGAGCCTGCAGGAGCGACCTTCGTCCATGCAGAGCGCGAGGTAGATGTCATCGAGCGAAGGGTGGCGTGTTCGCCTTCGCCCCAAGAAATATAATTTACAAATATTTAATAACCTAAAAATTAGAACCGTTGAAGGCTAGAATTGTTTTTCTTCCACATATATATTTAACAACAGGGACCATTTTTTCCCAAGGGAACTGGATGCTCTTATGCAAACCCTACGGCTTTCTATAATAGAAAAATATCACCCCTCCTAGGGCTCGATAATGAGCCAGGGCTCATCCGAGTTCGAGCTGTCTCGTTAAGCTAACGAGTAAAAGAGTCAGCTCGGCTCAGCTTGTTTACGAGCTCGATCTGGCTCGTTTACCTCGCAAGCTAGAGCAGAAAAAAATAATATGTGCATAATAATTAATTTTTAGTTAATTTTAAACCATAGTTTCACAAACCACGTCAATGTAACACCAAATTAGCATAATTCATCACTCATCAATTCACAATTCACATACATATACATGTTCATCAGTTTAACCCATAATTATATTTGCATAGACTAATTTAACACATAGACATAGTTCATTAATTATTATTTTAATTCATGGGACATAGACACCTCACATACATATAACATGTTCATCGATTATTCAGTAAATAATGTGCATATAGTTTCGTTTTGCTAGAATGCGATAGCTTGTTTAGCTTGCGAGCTGGCTCGTTAACGAACCAAGCTGAGTAATTAATGAACCGAGCTAATATGTCAGCTCATATCATGAAAAAATTCAAGTAAACCGATCTCTAGCCGAGCTGATCATTAATGGAACAAGCCAACGAGCCACCGTCGTTTTATGAAATCCTAACCCCTCCCTCAGCCGAGTTATTTGTGATTATAATCATTTCGTCGGGCGGCTTCGCCTCTTTGGTATCCCGCAGCCCGTCATCGCCAGATTGGTATTGCTGTCGTACACCACTCGCTGGATTGGGTTCGTTTTCATACTGCTGACTAATTTACCCTTCCTTTTCCCCCTACGCGTTCATCTACCTACGCGCTCATCTACCGCAACATGGCCATCCTCGGCGTGGAGGGCTTCTCGGCGCTGCCCAGGCACTGCATGCAGCTGTGCGCGGGGTTCTTCGCGTTCGCGGTGCTGGCGAACCTGGCGCGGGACCTGCTGCCGCGCCGGCTCGCGCGGCTCGTGCCGCTGCCCATGGCCATGGCCGTGCCGTTCCTCGTGGGCGCCAGCTTCGCCGTCGACATGTGCGTGGGGAGCCTCGTGGTGTTCGCGTGGCACAGGCTCGACGGCAAGAAGGCCGCGCTGCTGGTGCCGGCCGTCGCCTCGGGGCTCATCTGCGGCGACGGGATCTGGACGTTCCCGTCGTCGCTGCTCGCGCTGGCCAAGGTCAAGCCGCCCATCTGCATGAAGTTCACGCCAGGGAGCTAGAGAGCACGGTGACGATGCGTACAGAACAGAGGGCATCGTTCGTCGTTTGTGGGGTGGAATCCGTGTAGTAGAATTACATACCAATCAGGCCTGTTCTAATGTCCATATGAGCTTAATGTACGGTGTATATATGTAAAACGGAAATCTGAAGGATGACAGGATGAATTGCCTGTTGTCTAGTAGCACGCATATTATTATTATAGCAGAGCATTAATAAAACTCTTTTATCTTGCACAAAGTGTTACTGCAATTCCCCAACGCTGTTCAGTAGATCCTAGTGCGCTCATCTCTCTTCCGCTGCAGTGGAGCAGCTTCACTCAGCGGCACCGTTTGGAAGTTGAAAGAGAAAGCTGAGCACGGCATCTCCGTGCGCAGTGCATGGCACAGTCGTCGGTACGCGCCCGCCTAACCCGTCGGCATCAACGATGATGCTTCCTTCCACAGCCACGGTTCGCTCAACTTGCCCAACGGTTCCTCGATTCGCCGCCGCATCGTCCCCAAGCTTTGCCCCTCTCGTTGCTTCGGTGGTGCTGTGGAGCTCTGAACAAGAGGGCACGGACATTCTCCGGTTACCATCAACCTCCCGTCGGCCGCGCAGGACACCGACGATGCGGCGGCGGCGGCACTCAGCCTGGTCACGGCCGCCCTGGAGATGTCGCCACGGGCCGAGGTGACGCTGGAGCTCCGGGCGCGCGCTCCTCGTGCTCAGGCGCTATCGCGACGTCTTCATCCATGGCTGGAGATCGACGAGGCTCGTCGTCGTTGCGACCGGACTGGGTGAAAAGGAAGGGTAAATTAGTCAGCCGTATGAAAACGAACCCAATCCAGCGAGTGGTGTACGACAGTAATACCAATATGGCGATGACGTGCTGCGGGATACCAAAGAGGCGAAGCCGCGCGACGAAATGATTATAATCACAAATAACTCCCCTCAGCTCGGCGTCACCACCGTTGGTCGCTTCTCCAACCTCGTATTGGGAGAGATCCGCTCGCCGCCTCCCCCGCGGCTTCCTCTTCCTCCGCGCAAACTCGCCGTGGCAGAGTTATCTCGCGCCGGTACCGCACGCATCGGGGGAAAAACAAGGTGAGACCGTTGCGCGCTCCTCGTACTTGCTTGGTTGCGCTGTCGCAAAAAGAGAAGATAAGGTTTGCCGGATGCGGAGTCGATGGTGGGGTGGGGGCTCTAGGGTTTGGTTGCGGTTATTTACGAGTCAGGTGCCGCGTCGATTCGATTGACAATCGGTCCTCTACCTCCTAATTCGATCTTGATTGTGCAGGTTTTTGGGATGCCGGGGGCCGGTGTGGAGCCGCCGTCGCCGCCAGCCGAGGCCGCGGCATGGCTACCGCCGCGCAGGTTGAGACCTGGGAGGGTCTCCGCCAAGCGGTGCTGGCCGCCCGGGTGCGGTCGGTTCCCTTCGCCCCCGCCAGCGCCGGCCTCTGCGGCCGAGGCAGGTCCTGAGGTGAAGGGCGTGGATGGCGCCTCCACCATCGTCGTCGGCAGAGCCGATGAGAAGCCCGCCCCCGCCGTCATTTCGCCTTCGGCTCAGAATGGATGCCCAGATAAGGTGGAGGCCCCCGCCCCCGTTTCACCTGCGCCTGAGAGCGGCGCCCCGCCTGCTGATAAGGTGGAGGAGGTGGCTGACCCCGCCGCCGTTTCACCTGCGTGTCAGAACTGCGCCCCGCCTCAGCAAGAGGAAAATAAGGTGGAAGTTGTCGCTGCTATTTTGCCTGCAGCGCACAGCAGCGCCCTCCCACATGCCCTGACTGAGAAGGATCAGCAGAATGTAGTCATCCGGGAGAATGGAGAGGCACAATTGCTGGGCGATGCAGGCAAGCTGTCATTGGATGGTCAGCAAGGGAACAATGTGGTGCAGGTAGCAGTACTGGGTAGTTCGAGCACCGTTGGTGCTAGTTATTTGCAGAACGGTGACAAGGGGGGTGGATTGTTGGTGGCTGAGGAGAAGGGACGTGGTGGCAGCAGTGATGTGGGGCAGGAGGTTGCTGTTAATGGGGATGTCTCAGAGATTGCAAACAAAACGGGCACTGGTGAGTTACAGAGAAAGGAAAATGGAACTGCAGGAAGCAGAACAAAACGGTGGTTTGTATCCTCTCTGAATCCTCCACCCAAGAGGAGGGAAGTCTCAGCCGTACGTAGATTTCCACCTGGCTGTGGGAGGACTGCTGTTACCACCACAGACAGCGGTGTTTTGGAGGTCTCACCTATAAGCACATTTGCTCCTGGTCATGGGAGATCTGGTGTTAATACCACAGGCAGTGGAAATGAGGGGTTGCCTTCAGAAGCCACCCCTGTCAACAATAATGATGCCTTGGTGGCAAGTTCGGTTTTAGGAGAGTTGGCTTCTCCAACTTCAGCACTAGAGGCCTCCAATAAGAAATTGGAAAGCAAGAGAATAGTGGGTGAAGGACATAGCAAGGCTCACAATAAGGTCCAAGTTCAAGATGATTTTGCCGGTACCAAACAAGATGGTGGCCAGCGAAATGTTGTTCCAAAAGCTACGCCGAGGAGTGTTTCTGATGGGAAGATGAAGGGGAAACTCCCAGCACATAAAGCGAATCAGGTAGCACAAGAAGTGATGGTTGGTAAGATGAAAAATAAACTTGATGGAAGCTTTCAAAGAAGTAATCTTAGGACGCCTTTGAGCAATCCCATTGATGCAAAGACAAAAGTAAAGAGGTCGGATAGTGACAAGATGAATGCTGGAGTGCATGGTAATGCAGGGGCCTCTGCAGGTGGGAAGATGGAAAATAAGACTTTGAGTGCTAAAAAGGAAGTGGGGTTCCCAAATATGAACACAAAGCAAAAGAAGGTTGCTCCTAAGTTGAAGGGTGATGTCATAGGCAAGGATAATATGCATTTGTCCGCCAGGGAGCTCAAGCTTGGAAAATATGTTGCAACTGATCATACTGAAGAGCCTAAGAAGCAAATAATTGTTCAAGCATTGATGGCTCCTGACAATTGCCCTTGGGCACGAGGAAGAAAGTCAATTGCTAGTGCTTTCAAGTCTCTTGGTCCTATGAACAAGGCAAAGGGGAAGGATGCTAGTGCTTCCAAACAATGTTCAAGAAAATGTTAGGCGCTAGCCAGGTGTTAGGCTACTGACCAGCGTCTAGGAAGTTTAAACGTAGATTAAGCATGCTTAATCATTCTTTTGTAGATTTTGTGCTGCTGAGAGCAAGGTCAGTAGTAAGTACTAAGTAATAATAACACAACTCTTGCTGTTGCTGCACACCTGTTTTTGACATAAGTTGCTTTCCTCCTTGGCTTCTTGCATCCAACAGCAGCTGATCATCTATGAGGGATATCTCAATATTGTACATGCACAGCCAAGCTTCCAAACAACAGGGCAGCATCACAAGGCAAAGGATCACAAGAAAATATACACAAAAAAACACTCACAGTTCATCACATGCCTTAATGATTTAAGTTATTCCAAAGAATAGGTCTATAGATCCTTGTCCCTTGTATTGGAGAAGAGTTATTTGATGATTGGTGGGAGAAGATTATTTTTGTTTAACTACAGGAAGGCCTCAACTCGCTTGTGATTCTTAGGATCTGGACCATTTTAGATCACCGCAATATATTTGTTTTTGATAGTATACATCCCTGTTTGGCTAGAACCTTGTTATTGCTTGTTAGCAAGGAAATTCAGTTGTGGGTTTGTTGGGACTAAATGTATCTTTTACCTTTTTGCCCAGTCGCCTGAGTATGTTTGTTCTTAGGTTACATACCCTTCTGTTTCTTGTCGCGAAAGTGATTTGTAGCTTTTTTTTTGTATATGTGGTGTTGTGTAAGGATTCTCTTTTTTATTAATACAACGATATGCGATTCTTCTGTGTCCGAGAGGAAAAAATATAAAAAACCGTGTCAGCGTACAAAAATATAATACCGGTTTTAGTTTTCATAAAATCATGTTGTACCTTATGGTACATAGCATAGAATAGAATTGAATATTCTAATTGTGTTTTTGGATGTTTATTTGCTTAGAGATGCTCTCATTATTATCTATTATAATCAAAAGCGGGCTAAAATTTTGAAGCTGGATATTCAAAATATGAAAAACAGAAATTTTGTTAACAACCTAAAGGTTTGAGTTGCCATGTATAACATTACATAGTACTCTAACATATAGGTATAGCAGATATAACAAAGAACTGAGTGCAATTTCACATACTCATTTGCAAATTTCAATAAATATTCTATTGAAATAATAAAGAGTAAATTAGCCAAAATAATTTACGAATCCAGCATTGTTGGCTTGTACGTACCTTGTAGTATGTTGCATTCAGCAACACTTTGCTCGGCACAGGTGCAAAGTGCCGCTAGCCAGCCTAGGTGCCCAGACAACACCCACGGTCTGCAGCATATTGGTTGCACAGGTTGAGAAAAAATGGGCTATTCGACGATGTAGAACCGTTGCAAGTCATATACTCATATCTATACGAGACACTAACTTCAGAACCAAATAAGAAAAGGCTATTTTTATGTGTGGTTGTCATAAATCATAAAAAAAGATTAAAAACTTCATATATGGTTTTAGTAATTGAGAATTAAATAAAGTAAACTATATTATATATGTTATGAATGAGATATGTTGAACTCCATAGATGTAGCACCCAAGATCCTAATTTTGAGATTTAAGGAAATTCTTTAAAAAATTTAAAATCTAAAGTGCCTTTTAACAAAATTAAGAATGGGAGCTAGTTTACTAAAGTTGAATAAATGATAAATACAGAATTTTGGCTATGTATTTAAAACATTAAATGGGTGGTGAAATACTTTATATGATTATTCATGTTGAAAGATATATATTTGAGAGCATTTGTCTAAATGGAATAAATAATAAAAATATATTAATTGCATCATAATGGATTCTTATTGTGCATTTTGTTTGAAATAGCAATTCAAACTCAGATTCAAAATTTAATTCAATTTGCAATAGAAAACAGAAAATAAACGAAAAAAAGAAAATGCAACAACCTGCTATTGGGCCAAATTCTCTTATGCGCGGCCCACTCACATCACCAGCCCTGCCTCCGCGCCCACGCGCATCAACGCCAACTGGCTGGTGGGCCCACTTCGCAGCCGCTGGGGATAACACGCCTATCATCTCTGCCTCTGGTGCGTGGGGCTGCCTCGTCAGTCTCCCTCCAACAGATTGCATGCGTCTTCCTCCGCGCGCGCACCTGACGGGGAGAAATCGGCGGGTTGTTGAAGATCCGCTCGGTGTAATTCGGAGAAGATTAGACAGCGTGAATGAGTATATATGTTCATGGATCCGCAGAGCCCTCCCCATCCTTTTATTAACCCTTCAGATGAACGCCAGGAAGCCAGAACTTGGAACTCGCAGCCGCGCCGCTCGGCAGAAGCAAGAAGAGAGAGAGAGCCGAGGGTCACCGCGTCGGAGCCGAACGAGGAGACGAGGTGGGTCCTGCGGCCGGGGTGCCGCCGCTGTGGATTCCGCTCGCTCGCCGTCGCCATGGAACTCAATTCCGCCCACCGCTAGGCATTCACGCATGACCCGCGTCGTGCTCTGCGGGACCCTTGCCCCGACGCCTGAAGATCTTGCGCCGCCACCCTGCCTG
The DNA here is from genome assembly GCF_902167145.1 of Zea mays. Taxonomy (NCBI): domain Eukaryota; kingdom Viridiplantae; phylum Streptophyta; class Magnoliopsida; order Poales; family Poaceae; genus Zea; species Zea mays. The sequence continues at coordinate 102,665,747 of NC_050102.1, forward strand.
AGCCTTCGTCAACAACCGGAGAGAGAGGGTGGTGGGAAGAACCGCCTGCATCGTCGTGATTCCGGTAGGTGGCCGCTCCTCTAAACTTGCCGTGGTATCGCATCAACTCGCACTCCTCGTATCTGGGTTTGGGGCAGCAGATTTGTGGGGCAGGAGGGGTTCGCCGGCGCTTCGTCAACGCGACGCGTACAACACCGCACCTCGGGGCTGGGTGGAGAAGAAGTTATGTGGGCTGCGCGGCTCGGCTCTTTTACGCTGCCGCTCTGGTGGTCGAAAGGAAGAAGAACGCGGGCACCACCACGGGCGTGTAGCGACTCGGCGCCGTATGCCAAAATCTGGTGAGCTCCATCACTTCTGTAAGGGCGCATAGCTTTGGAGCATCACGACATCAATCCGAACGTGTTCGTGGCGGTGGCAAGCTCATACGGTGGCTAGCATGGCACGAATTGCTCGTCGGGGATCTATGCCGCGCCGCCAGCCGCACCATATCATGGCCGGCCATGCTTCTGTCGTCGCAGCCCTTCAGGTATACCTCTTCGAAGATCGCACTCTTCTCTGTTGCGAATAACGTCATTAGAATCGGTTGAATCGGGCACCAGTGGGGTGCGTGGCTACCGCCGACAATGGCACCGCCATGGGGGAAACCTGTGCGCCACTGCGCTCGGCTTGGCTGGGGAAGGGGATAAGTCCCTGACCGTTTGTCTTATTTTGAACGGCTACGATTAAAATCATGTCTTCACTGAACCCTGACCGTAGATCCAAGATCGAAGGAACGTTATCACGGGTTGGTTCGATAGGGTTGAATCTAATCTGATCCGCGCGATCGTGATCCAACGGTCCACAGACGAAGATACCCCTTCGGCCAGCACTTTTTGCATAAGAATCCTCGTGATTTTCTTAAACCAACCCGTAGTCCACACTGTGGGAAATTCTGAGTCTGGGAACAATTGCTAGTTAGCCCCTGTAGTTTCTGATATTTATGCGCACAGTCCAGAGAATTAGAAAATCAGTAAAAGTAATTAGAAAATGATTTTTAATGAGAAAATAAATGCTAGAAACTTGTATAATTATAGAAAATTCATATTAAGTCCAAATTGATCCATTTCAGTTCCTATAATTTTGTAATATTATTGTTTATCATTTTGTGTCGCTATTTTGACATGAAAAACATATTAAAATTAATCTCCTAATTAATCTTGTACCTAGCACCTAGAACTTTTGGAAATTCATAACTTAAAATACATAACTCCAAAATTAATGATTCTTGTTCATATGATCTTATTTGAATATGTAGATTATTAATATGTATTTAGTTCTTATGTTTGGTGTGATGTTAATTTTGCATATATCATGTTTGTTTGTATTGCTACGTTTAGCATTGAGGACACGTGTCACTTGAAGAGCAAGTTCGTACCTGGAATCTCAAGTCCTAGGCAAGTTGTGCGCTTGATCACTTCTTTTACCGAGTCATGTTCTGATTAATTATAATGATCTGCATAGGTTAATTTTGATGGGACCCAATAGGTTACCGTAGTTTGACTATATTTATACCTTGTTTACCACTGGATCTTTGGGTAGTATTTGCTATTGCTTTATGTGGTTTTGGGCATAGAGATACATTTTATTCATGATTATATTTTATTATCAGTTGTTATTTACTGTTCATGTTAAGATCATTATATTAATTGTAACATGGAGAACCACCCGGGAAAACAGTGCTACCACAAGGGTGGTATGGAACGCCCTTGGCTGACTAATTAGGAAAGCTAGTGGAGAACTACCTTACCCGAAAGGGGCAAGGGCAGTAGGGGAGTTGTCAATGTAGGGAGGTCCTTGGGTTGATTTTGCTGCGATGGCGGTCACTGCATTGGAGCTTCCTAGAAACTGTAGCGGGTTTTCTGAAGCTAGTGGAACTTTGTAAAGGCCTCGTTGTGTTACCCTGCCTCGCCTCTTCGGTAGAGGTGTATGGGATTAGCCGTCTCTTGGCAGATGGGTAACATGACTTGTGGGTAAAGATGTGCAACCTCTGCAGAGTGTAAAACTGGTATACTAGCCGTGCTCACGGTCATGAGCAGCTCGGACACTCACATGATTAATTTATGGAACTTAAATTTAATTTGTCATATGCATTGCATCGCAGGTGTTGTTATTACTTTTGTTCTACTACTTAATTGGGTTGGTATTTACTTATACTTAGTAATTGGTAATAAAATTTTGATCAACTTTAAAAGCAATGCTCAGCTTCAACCATCCTCTTTGGTAAGCCTTACACTTCATGTGAGCTCCCACCTTTGACGAGTTCATGCACATTATTCCCCACAACTTGTTGAGCTATGAACGTATGTGAGCTCACTCTTGTTGTCTCACACCCCCCACAGGTCAAGAACAGGTACCACAAGATGAGGCACATGAAGGATGCTGTGACGAGTTCGTGAGAGGTCTAGACCGTCGTCTCCCAGTCAACTTTGGGTTGCTGGACCGTTGTCTCCTTATAATGTATTTATTTATTTATTTTGTACAGAACTCCTATTATATAGTAAAGTTGTGACATTCGATCCTGTGCCATGATTCATCATATGTGTGAGACTTGGTCCCAGCACACCTGGTGATTATGTTCGCGCCCGGGTCTTGGTGCCCCGAAATCCGGGTGTGACAATAGAGGTGAACAAATGATCTACAGAAAAGGATTGACAAAAGTAAGGCTAACTAGATGCCTAAAATTTATGGATTTGTGGAGGTCATTGATGCTGCAAAAGAAGACATAAAAGTAAGATGCAAGGCAAATGTATAAACTAGGACATTTTTATTTTACCGGTCAAAACACAATAAAGACATTTTATTTTATTGTCAAAACACAATAAAGTGTATATTGAAGTTAGGATAAGTATTCATCTAATATAGTCTTAAAACCTGACCCGGTTTTGATGCCTCCCCGCACTTCGCAGGCTCCTGACCGCGCGCGTGCCGACGCGTACCGTGCTTCAGACGCGAAATTTTCTTCAATTCAATGGAGACATTCGTCATGTCCGTGGTCTGCCCTTCCTGTCCGACTTGGATCCACGACCATCACCCATCTAGATTCCCGCGTCATCCCTCCCTACCTCGACGCCATCGCTGGTGCTGGATCAGGTTCGCGCGCGCCATTGCCTCCACGTCCTCGTCGCCAACATCAGCGCTGCTCACCGGCGAGTGCCTCATGCTCTTCCTCTTCACAGCCCGTGTGGGGCTCGTGAGTTCGGCACACCTCGCTGCGGCACTCGCGATTCTCGTGGCGGCCGACCGGCCTCGTCGTCGAGCTTGCCGGTGACGGCTCCGGCTCCGCCCCGCTTCGCCGCTTCGGGACCAAGTGCGGGCAGGCTGCACCCCTCCCCTCTCCCTCTCTCTCCTTCGGTGTTGTTCCTCTCCTGTATCACCGTTTTTTCCTCCTGTCGTCTCTGTCGCCGCGCACATGGTCTCCTGTCCTCTCCCATCCACCTCCCTTCGAACGCTCCGCTCCCACTCGGCGTCGGCGGTGCAGGCAACCATGACCGATGCCTCCTCCTTAGATTCGTGCTCATCGGCGTGCGGGGATGGAGATGGTGGGGTGGGCAGGCGGCTCCTAGATCCGCGTCTTTCTTATCTGTCCTTCTGTTCACATGTGCTTCGTGAAGATAGATCCCGCTGCTCACCCCTAAGCTCACTGCAGAGGCAGTGGCTGCGGCGCCGGGCTTCTCCTCCCCACACGCTGCCGACGGTCTCGTTCGACGCGTGCGGCTGCTGGACTCTTCCCCACGCCACTAAACCCACAAACCTTGGGAGGCAACGACGACGAGGTAGGACACCATGGTTGGCGTCAGCCTAGCTCCCAAGTGGTGGCTTTTCTCGGATCCACACCTCAATACAGCCACCCCTCCCCTTGCCACCCCGCGCGCGTCAGATTGCATGCTCTTCGGCAGGTGATGGTGATGCAGAGGCGTAGGCTTTGTTCTAATGTGCTTGTGATCATGCTTGCAGAGACCGATCTATTTCTATGCGGGAACAAGAGGTTCCCTGCCTGGTGGGGTGCTAGCTGGCGCAACTGCCATCTGACTGATGTTTGAGGTCATGGGTTACCACCTCCTCACGCTGGTATGCCACTGCCTCATCCTCACCTTGGCCATCCTGTTCCTCTGGTCTAGTGCCATGGTTTTCATCAACAAGTGAGTGAGTGGGGGTCCAAACTTCTGCATATCTGCGCCTTAATAAGGTCATATTTGCGCTGATACTCCTATAGTTTAACCCAACTTACATACATGTTGATGCAGCACCAGGGTTGTTCTGCGTGCCTGCGGCTACAATAATTTTCACTTTATCTTTTTATTAAGAGCACGTATCACCTATTGACCTGTAGTTGATTACCATAACTCTTGGACTATGGCATATTTTCCATGGTTATTTAGGTGTCCTAACATTCCCGAGGTGAAGATCCCAAATGACCTGACTCTAAATGTTGCACGTTCCCTGAGATACGAGATCAACATGGGGTTTGCTACCTTGTGGGTGATCGGCCAAGACCACGAACTGAAGAAATTTTTGATTGTATGTTGACTGGCAGGATTTTGTTCTGTATAGACTTCTATTAATTAAGGCAATTCATTCTGGATGCATTTAATGTGCTTATCTCTATTGTCAGGTGGTTGCAGGACTGTGGATCCTTTCTGTCCATGGGAGCTGCTGCAATTTTCTCACCTTGTCTTACATAGGTAATTGTTGTTCGTTGTTAACGTTCTTTGATGTGTTATGAAGTGTTATCTAGTTATGGCTTTCTTTATGCATTTTTTGTGGTATTGTACATAGTGCCGGTCCTGTACGAGCAGCATGGGGATAAGGTTGATGCTTTTGGTGACAAGGCCATGCTCGAGCTGAAGTACTACACCATCTTTGACGAGAAATGCCTATGAAAGATCCCGAAGGGCCCCCATTAGAAGACAAGAAGCAACATTAGAAGAGTAGACTCAGATAAGGGTCTATGGTTATTTATCATCTCTTTTGATCATTATTTGGCGGTTTTGAAGGATGGATGTGATTCCATGCCTCCATGTGACAGTAAATACATGGACGTTATGCTGAATTGTGTTCTGAAGTCCACATGTTTTTTCTTGTACTTCACAATTTCATAGAGGATCTTGATTTACTTAGTTTTGTTCATTTGGATGTTCGACCAAGAACTAACTGCATATTGTTTGGATGTATCAGGTCCTCTTGGAACCGTAGCACCATGTGTGCTCTATGGTACTAATGTTGAGAGGCTTGCTGTGCTGGACAAGGAACATTTGTAAACAACTGCTTGCCTTATATGCTTGTGAATTTTTTCTTTGGGTGGAACTGCCGTGCCCTATGGTTCTTCGGTACTCTTTGTACTCTATTGTTGTTATGCAATGACATATATCTATTCTTCTAGAAATAACTACTAAACTAGGTAGCAATATGGAAGGTAGTTACCATCTTATTTGGAGCCTTATGGCTGTATGTATTTGATCTATTCAGTATAAGGTCATAGCTTAAGACGTTAAATGCCATCCTATCGTGATTCATGAGCATTATTAAATCCTCCATAGTAGTTATTGCTGTGCGACTTGAGTTTAGCCACAATACAAAGGTCAGTTTTTAAATGCATTTATAATTAAATACGACATGCTTCTTTTCTGTTTAAATATGCTTGATCTTCCTGCTGATTCCAACACTTCTTTTATTTCTGTAACGCAGACCAACCGTGCTTGCATATGTGCTATCGGAGTTGAACCATCATCACAACTATGGTCTTGATTTATTCCTTTTATCTGTTGATGAAGGAATCACAGGATATAGAGACGACTCACTACAAACTGTTGAAAGGATATAATAAACGTTCAATATACAATTGCAAGATTTAACTGCTTGAAGATCAAGAGTCTACAATGCATTGTTGATATAATAAACATCATAAGAATAGATTTTTTCTACAATAAACTTTAGGGTTTGTTACATGCTCTGACACTTGTCTACATTAACATAAATGTGCAGTGCTAACAAATGAAGTATATACCTGGCTACATGACTTTCGTCCACATAAATAATATGATCTGATAGTGTGAAAGTGTTAAATAAAGAAATATCACATAGACCTGATTTTGATGGACCTGGAGGACTTGCAGTTGTCCCAAACAAGTCCTATACCATGGCTGATCCATGTTTGTTGTTTCTTATTAAAAACGTAGAAACACATGACCAGTGTTACACTATTCTAACAAAGATCACTGTCAAAATCATATATTAGATTCAAAACAGCCCCTGTTTATCTTTGCTTAGACCAAGGAAATGTGATCCTTTTGGCTTATGTGGATTACCATCAATGTATGGTTAATATTTATGTGTTGTTTTGCACACAGAGTTCATTGCTAGATAAATATTTGTCTTGCCTAGCAGCTAGATTTGTGCCTTTACCTCTCTTCTGAATGGAATTGATACTTTTGCTCTTGATGTATATGTAGCAGACAACCATTAGTTGCATACAGTAATGGTTCGTTTTCTGTGTTCTATCATTGGTCGCTACTGAGCAGCGGTCGCTGCATTATCAATGCATATACTCATTTGTTTGCTTAGTTTTTTCTTCAGTCAATAGACGCCCTCATTTTGTTTAGTCCATGTGGTGAATAGGTGTGTTATCAAAATAGTAAAGTTGTTTTTTAGCTCGCTGAGCAAGGATATACTCCCTCCGTCCCAAATTAAAATTCGTTTTTACCTTTTCAGTAGATTCATACAATAGTTAATGTATATGTTCTATATATGTGTCTAGATTCATTATCATTCATATAAATATAGACATAATAATTTAGAGCTAAAACAAATATTATTTTGAAACTGAGGGAGTAGATCCATAGGTGCAGCGGCTTTGTTTTGGGTAGATCTTGTCTTGTATAGTACTCTCTGGCAAGGTCTCCGCAACATTTTTCATTTCTATTTGCTTACTTTATCTGCAGTTGCCTCTGCTGTAGAGTTCGAATTGCATGATATCTGCAGTTGTCTATATGCTCATATTATTTTTAGTGTCATTGTATTTTACTTCCGAAGGGGCGTGTTTATATGATAGAAAAAGTATTATAGCACTAAGTCTTTGCCACCAGAGTTTAGCAGCAAATTATTTTTTGCCATCATACATGCTTAGATTTTGGAGGCCCAAGTGAGCAGGCCTTCCTGTTATCTAGAACACAAAGGCCATTTACTCCATTGCAGTGGATGGAGTTGGAGCACCAGGCTCTCATGTACAATCTCAATGCAATGGCCCCAGTACCATACCTTCTAGCCTGCTCATTTCAGTCAGCAAGAACTTCATATCATCCAATAGAGATATGCATATTTTGAATCATAAGGCTAAGGTTCTCTACTTCAAAACTACTAGCATTTGCAATAAAACAAAAATAGAAGATAAAAATATTATTTGCACAAATGAATGCCTTTGTAGTGTTACATGGTAAATAATAATGTTGGCAGCTTTGTAGTACAGAAACTACATGAGCCATTTGCTCATTGTATTGGATGTTTCTATATCTGGAGTTGTGTTGTTAGAGTATTAGAGTTCTACACTTTACAATGGAATAGTTTGCAGATTTCTCTATTCATATTTTTTGAGTTTAGGTAATTAACTTTATGTATCGTCTTAAGTCCTCATGGTTGGGGAGTATGTACTAACAACTAAAGTCAAGACTAAGCAAAATGAATCAAACAAGTAAAGCCTGTGGCTGCCTGTAGCTTACTGACAAATAAAAACGAATCAAGTTGGCACCATAGTAACACAAGAGCAGCTGTCATTCTCTTTTTATTCCATATGATTATGTGTTATTTCACAGTTTATGATGGTAACAGAACACTTGAGGGAGGGGGAACTGCTGTAGCGTGTTTCATCAAGATCCAAGCAGCGCATGAGCTGTTGATTCATGATGAAAGGAGAAGGGCATATGATAGAGAGCATCATGTGAACCCGATGAAGGTCTTATAATTTTCTTAGCCACTCATGTTATCATTTCATTTTGTGCAAGATGCAGTTCCACTCCAGTTTTGTTCTTATTTGTAGTTAACTTTTGTTGGTTTCTAAGTTTAGGATTTAATCCATGTGGAATAAATGAATAAACATAGCTGCTTGGATTGCTCAGGTTATTTTGCTACATAATTGCTCTGATAGTGTCCCTCTATTGTGTTTCAGATTACCACCGTATCATGATTCATCAGCTCTAACATGCCTGAGCCAACACTATGCTTCTCCACTTCAGGACATGGATATGACTCTTCTATGTTTAAGCCACGACAACTTGGTGTATTTATGCCAAAGATTTTTTAAGCACCAACACACCAAACCAACGCCTATGAAGTGCTTTGTATACAACGGTCACCTGCTTCTTGCACCATCCATGGATAATCTACGTAGCTGCAAACTGTCTTAGTTACATATTACTGTACTGAACATCCTTTCATAGACTACTTGTACACTGTCTTTTTAGAACCGTTGTAAAGCCTCATGCGATACGTCAGCGCCTTTGAAACAGAGATCAACTGAACAACCTGTTCAATGTTTCCTTTTATTGCATATGTATTCTGTTGTCATACTATGTCCAACAATACATTTATATTGCTACAATATGTTTATACTTGATGCATGTGATACAAATCTGTTATTTATATATACAAATACAAGCTCTTCTGGCACTGTAGGGCGCCGCGGAGCGCGCCCCTTTTTTCTAGTACTATTAAGAGGGGAACTCAAGTTTCAATATGGTTGCTTATATGCCATTAGGTGAGATGAACCCATGCATATGCATTAGGTCGTCTTCAGCATCTCCCTTATCACATCATCTATTCTATCCCTATTTCAAACATCACTATGCAAATAATGTCGAATATTGTCATCTATAGTGTCGTGTCCTCTATTTTACACGATCCACCGAAGATAGCCTTAGAACCTAATGAAGTTATGAAAATCCACCTTAGACACCATTGACTATTCCTATTGTTTGGAACATATTAGAGTTAGCACATGTGAGAAGGTTGGAAGAACCGAGACGAATAAAGGGTGCTAGACCCTAATTGTTAGTGGGATCAGATATCTATAGTGATAATCCAACAACTAACTCTAGTGTGTTGTCAGAGAGATCGCCAGAGCATGAGCTTTGGTCGGACGGTGAGCGTCGGACCAGTTTGATGGTGAGGGTTGCTCTTTGGCCACTCTCAGTAATGCGTAGGACCCATTGTCTTTGGTATAACAATTGAGAAAAATATGACGTTGATAGGACAAAAGCACTATTCATCTATGGGGTTCCACTTTAGGTTCCATTATGGCTAGGAACAGTCCTCGAACAAATCCGACAAAGGTTGGCTAATCTCGGGTTTGTTCTACACAGGTCGTTAGACTCTTGAGTTTTTATGCCGACGAGCATTAGACTTAGAGGCATCAAACTATAAGGTCAGATAGTCATTGGACGATAAAACATTTAAACGACTAGTACATGTGGTTGCATCGGAGGATGTTGGACCCATGCATGGTTCGATATTAGAAAATTGGACGACCCAATGCCTCGCAGACTAGAGTAGGTTAGTTCCAACGGCTAGTTAAGCCTTAGGACCCTATAAATACATGTTGTGTGGGCTTGGGAAACATGTCCTGGCTTCCCAACTGAATATGTACCCTAGTAATCCCAAGAAAATATCCCTGAGAGCCCCCTTTGGGGTACATAAGATCTGGATGTTGCCTAAAGGGGGTGAATAGACGGACAAAAACTTTGACTCAAATAGAACTTTTCTTACTCTACTCAAAACATTGATTTTTAGAGGAATGAAATCGAATTGAGTAGTTCACAGCGGAATACACGTCCTTGTCTCAAAAGATCATACACTTCAAAAATAGCTTATATGAAAGATAGGTAGAGAAGTGCAAATAAGAAAGTATAGCAAGAGACAAAAGAGACGGAGATTTTTTTTCCGTGGTTCGGTCAAGGCTAAAATGCTTGCCTACTCCATGTTAGAGTTAGCCAACCTGGCTTGAAGTATATTTCAACTCCTTCTTCTGTTTGCTTAGGTTTATGGCTAGTGTGGTAACCAAGATTCCACTATATCTGGGATTGGTTACAATAGAACCGTGGTTGTTTACAACTCTTGATAGCACTCCAGCAAAGTAACACACGCTTGTTCAAGATCACACTCGCTCTATGTCGTAGTAGTACTTCGTTTCTCTCTCTCTCTCGGCTTATACACTTGCCAACACTTGATATATAGAGAATTACACAAGAGATGGATAAAGAATGTGTATGCACTTGTTCTACATTTGTATGCTACAATAATGTGCTCCTTAGGGTCGAGGGAGGGCCTATTTATAGCCCCAAGTGTTCCACTATTCATTGGAAACTATTCCCAAAAATAGCTTCTCAGGTCTGGTGCGCCATTGGACCTCCAATAGTTGCTAGGCCTCTAGGACTCTAATTGGTGGTTTTCTTCTCTGAGTGACACCGGACCCGGCCCACATCAACTACCCGTTGGGCCAGCCAGCGCGCCCACCAAGTAGTCGTTACTGGACGGTTTGGTGCACTGCCGAACCGAGGATTGTTCATGGTCCGGTGAATTTTAGCCAAAATTCCTAAGACTATACAATTCATGTAGGGGGTCTGGTGCACCAAGACAACCACCTTTAAGTCCTTTCTTCTCCAATTCTTTTCTATTCAACTTGAACTTATTGGAGGACTTCCCTATGACTTAGAAACATATTATTAGAGTATAATCCAATTGACTAAGTCCTAGAAACTCACCTCTTTCTCATCTCCTTCTTCATTTCTCTCTTTGTACTCAAATAGGGACCAAAGTGGCACTTTTGCTACAAAACACGTTAGAGTGTAAACTAAAATGCCCGACACATAGTAGAAGGTGTATGCAACATGTTTGAATATTCAAACCTCTCATATTTAACCCTTTTCATCGCTTGGCTCCTTTTTGCCTTTTTGAGCTTGAGGTTGGACTCCAAAACCTCAAGTCGATATAACTTGATCTCATTAGCCATATTTGAGCTCCAACACCCTACAGTGGTCAACAAGAACATTTGCGAACACATGAATGACCCAAACTACAAGTCAAAGTATACTAAGCTCTTTTGGGCTCTTCTAGGTTCTGACTTTGATACTTCTGCACTTCTTATGACCATGTCTCTCCTCGAGCTAGGATCTTGAGCCTTATGAATTAAACAATTAGACCATAAGCACTACCTAAATGGTTGTAAGTCACATCCATATATCCCGATCTTCAATGCACCATACCTTTTCATAGCTTGACCAACATTGACCTCTTGCAAGAACATGTTCTTCTTCTTAACTCTATCTTCTTGACCTTCTTCCTTGCTCTTGGTACCTCAAAGTCTATCGAGGAAATGATCCCTAGTCCTTGGAACCCACCAGGCAGTGAGCGCGCTATGGGAAGAGCCCATGATCACTGGGGCCCATTAGTAAGTCGGAAGAGGTAGGCGCGCCAATCCTGGAAGGACCCATCCTCAGTCAAACCCCTAGGCACCAAGCCTGGGGTCGAGCGTGGCAGAGCCTAACGATGGAGGACTGGTGTGTCGGAAGGGAACCACTCAAGTGGGTCCCATGCCCGGTCCTGAACTGAACTACCACAAATGACTTGTCGCATTAACCACGCCTAGCACTAAGCCACATCGTGGGTGCCGGTCCGCTTCCCACTCATGATCTACGAACCCCTCGAGTCGCATAGCACTCATGACCTATGAGCCCCCAGACTGCGACACATTAATAGCTCATGCACCCTTAGGTTGTGGCGCACTTATGGCCTATTGGACTAGGCCTGAGTGTCCAGACCTCCCGCAAGGCACTACACGACAGACAGCAACGAGCCCCAGGCTATGGAAGATAAGGGTCGGCATAGCCGGAATGATGGTGCCCAGGACCATCGCCACCCCCGCGATAAATATGTGGCACAGGCCCTGCGAGTACGCGTGAACTCACTCGGGGTAAAACTCTGGTTTTATCCTTGCCTTACAGCTCCTTCCCAGGGAAGCCACCACTGGTTGACCCCTGTCTCAGCCTATAAAAGGGAGAGGCTAGCCTCTAGGCAAGGGCATCGGGAAAAAGGAACATAAGGACACTTGGAGATGACCAGACGCCTTCAGAGGGAGACGACCCCGCAAGATTGAACAGGAGGAGGACCGTCGATGAGGACCAGAAGGCTGGAGCCCCTCCAAGCTAAGACTTAGCTAGGACTCCACCTCTCAGGTTCTAAGCTCCACTTCCACGGGCCTCTCCTGCCTGCTTATAACCCCTACTATGAGTTTGATCATCAATGGTGCCGGTAGCGCAAGCCACCAATGACTGGATGTAGGGACGTTCTACCTGAACAAGTATAAATCTTGCGCCCTCCACGTACACCCTCGGGAGCCCAAAATGCACATAATAAATTTACTTGTTGGAGCGAGATACGAAACACCGACAGTTGGCGTGCCAGGTATGGGCCTTGTGTGTTACGCGTTGAGATCATCCAAGCTCTGGATGGCAAGCCGTGATGACAACCGACCTCCCGGATTGGTGATCCATTTTGGAAGTCTTGACTTCCCCTTCAACGATGAAGGAGAAGTGGTCAGGGCCCCGAAAGCACAACCCCCTCGCCCGAGGAGTCTAGGCATCTCTGTGGGGGTCGGTAGAGGCTCCCGTGTCGAATGCACCCCCGGAGCGTCCATCTGCTTCATGAGCCTCGACTTCACCATCAACCGGAGGGCGACTCGGACAGGGTGATGCCCGCTCGACTTGCCCTGTCTGAGAGCCCTAACGCCATCTGTACTCTCCGCCTCGCCACGCGCAGGCAACGTAGGAGGCCCATACCAGCCTCGCCTTCTAAGGCCGATGAAATAAGGTAGTAGATTGCGCTTCGTATGGGGCCAAATCCCTCATATAATGATCTATTAGTCTTCCTCGTGCCCTACGTAGAGCTCTCTGCATCCTGTGACGTAGAGACGACGCCCTACCATGGCAACATCGGCGCCTTTCCACGTCGACTATGCCATGCCCCGGTGGTAATCGCCGACCTCATGTCCCGTGGCCACCTCCCCATGATGGATGACCTGGAGTTCATGGAGATGGTTGGTGGCGGCGAGGACCTCATCTTCGACGCGCTCTGCACGGACTCGGATTTGGGTCCCTCTGGGAGCGATGACGAGTAGCGCCTCTGGTGATGAAGGGAACGAGGACCGGCCGTCCACCATAGCTTCGTCTACAGTCCTGGCAGGAGTAAGATGGCAATGGGTACCCAAACCCGAAACCCGATGGGTTTTTACCCCATTAGGGTACGGGTTTGGGTCAATTTTCATACCCATGGGTTTGTTAATGGGCATAAATGTATACCCGACGGGTTCATGGGTACGGGTTTGTTCCTATAGTACCCAAACCCGTGAACCCGTGGGTTTTTAAACCCGACCAAACCTAGTACATATTGTAATCTTATTTTATAAACGAACAACAAACTTGTTATCTACCTATTTACTTCCTAATTTTTATCAAATAGTGAATGTATAAGTAGTTGATGATAGTGTTGCTTGCTTGCTATTATAGTTATTACTAGCGTTATATATGTGGTGGATGTATAACTTAGTGCAAGGTAACTTGATTATACAACTTATTATTTGTATTTAATTCTCTCTACTAATATTTTTATACCAAATCAAGAACTCGTTGTTCATTACATAAATTTTGGACCATGATCTCATTAATCATTACGATACTTATTGATTATAAAAATAATAAGCATATTGGAGATAAAAACCCGCGGGTAACCCGTGGGTACCCGCAAACCCGATGGGTACGGGTTTGGGCAAAATTTCAAACCCGTCATGGGTACGGGTTTTTTAATGGGTGTAAATATTTTTCACGGGTACGGGTTTGGGATAGCAAAACTCGGCGGGTTTGTACCCGTTGCCATCTCTAGGCAGGACGAGACGTCGTGCATGGTAGGACCCGAGGAGACACAGGATGTAATGCCTATGGCCAAAGAGCCCATAGTAGATGACTGACTGGAGCGAACCTGCACCCGCTTTGTAAAACCTTTGAACAGTTATGAATAAAATGTGTTGTCAAGAATGCTCTTTGCCACAAACACTGTAAGTATGGGAGAGAGCCTCGGCCATACCTTGGTCTCCTCTCTCCCAACTTTTCCACTTTTCCTTTCCCTTCTGCTTGTTCCCCATTGGTAACTTTCAAGACAAGAAGTGTACCAAGAACCGGATGAGGTGGGACGAACGAACAACAGACTCGACAACATAAAGAATGGAAGCTCCGATCGTGAAACCAACTATGTCATTCTCCCTTTTCTATAAGAATGTGCTTTGAGTCTTTGCAACTTACCATCAAAGAGTCCTAAGCAGAACACAATATTGCACTGCTCGTGCTTCCTCGGGGCACCCTCGATGGGACGGGGACCTTAGGACAACGTAACCAAAAACCCCCATGGTTGAACCTTGGGGCAAGCATCGAGCGAGACAACCTTGTCCCCATCTTTGCTAGAAACAAACCTATGGGGCAGACAACATGAACGGAAGGACCTGGCGGAGAAGCTAGTCGAGATTGCGAATACCTACGCCTTGAAGGTTACAATAATGGTCACCGTTGGAACTCAAGGGACCCAAAAAAATTGCAAACACCCATCTTGACGGAATAATCACTAGCAAAGACAAATGAAAAAGCACGAGTCCAAGGACTCTAATGATGTCTATTAAAACATATCACTGTCTTTACAATACTCCATGAAAATTATTCCTCTACTTTTCCTTCTCTAGGAAACTCAAAAAGAAAGCAAGCCAAGGGAGAAGACCGAACGACACCAAGCCTAGGACAACCGATCCACCAGGCCACAGCTATCCGACCGAGGACATACGCTGATAAGCGGCAAGAAGTGGTAACTAATGTATCGCCGGTTTCGATGTGTAGGGTTGGGACAGGTGCAACAGGCACCCTAGGATCACGCAGCCCAGTAGCCCACGAGCCCGACCACTGGGTCAGGAGACGACCACACCAAAAGTGGCACTGAGGCCTGGATGCTATCGAGTTGATACCGGGTAAGACGACTCGACCCATCTTTTCAATATTTCGATATTCGAAGTTATTTCTCTCTTGCCGAGAAAGACCGTAGGGTTCTCATTAACATATGACAATGAGGTGGCCAGGCTATCCTGAAAAGATTTTTTGGAGTCGAAGGTCATCCCGCAAAGGATTCGCGACCGCTCCCAAAACCCTAGAGCAATGGGAGATTATGAGATGGGCACCATAGGGGGCCAGCACCCTAGCGCTCGAGTGCCAGGGGCATTTCTAAATCGTGTTCGAGTCCTAGGAAACATCTGACTCATGGTTTATCACGAAGAGAGACAATGAGCCGTCGGACCTGGTCAAATGGGGCTCACAACTATATGAGTTGGAACTTAGGAGTATGAGGACGATCACTAATGGACCCATGCTTGGCTCTTGCTGAAAGAGCCAGGGTCTCACTCGGATTACTCGTTTGTAGCTCACCGAGCGCCATGATCTAGACCATCGAGGGAAGCATGTTATGGCTCAACCTTCCCCTTCCGATAGATGAAATGTGCGGGAAGAGTATTAAAAAGGTGGGGCGTGCCCCTAGACAAATCCCTTGTAACGAATATGGGACTCAAGGGCTCGCCTTGCAAAAAGAAGGGCCCATTTGGATCAGATGATCAGGGTCCGTCGAGCGCCATGATTTCAATAACCGAGGGGAGCATGGTACGGCTTTCCCTTCCCCTCCCAGCGGACGGGATGCATGGGAAGGAATAGAGAAAAGACGGGATGTTCCCTAGACGGATCCTCTGTAACGAGCAGGGGACTAGAGGGGCTCGTCCCACAGAATGGGAGGCTCGTCGTAACCTCCATCATCAACGAGGAGCATGAGACATCTCGCCCTTCCCCTTCTGATGGACGTAATGCATGGGAAGGGACGATGCGCCCTCCCGAGGCAAACCCATAATCACTAGCATGAGACCCGGGCAACGTCGTGGCCAAACCTTGCTACCCACGATGTGACGCTTCCTATTACCTCGGAGACTTATGGGACACCAAAAATAGGGACGACTGCCTTAGCGCTGAGGTAGGCCAAAAGCTTGTGGGAATCGTTTCCCTAGACTCGTGAACCATGCTAAAGCCGTTTGATGCACGATTCAAGAGTAAGAGAGGCCCCAAAATAAGCATGTTGAAACTCGATTCCTACGCTCAGTACCAAGAGAAACGAGGATGGAACCATTTTTACCGATCCAATAGGGACATTCCAAAATGAAAGTTGCCTAGAGGGGGGGGTGAATAGGGCGAATCTGAAATTTATAAACTTAAACACAACTACAAGCCGGGTTAGTGTTAGAAATATGAACGAGTCCGAGAGAGAGGGCGAAAAACAAATCGTGAGCAAATAAAGAGTGAGACATGATGATTTGTTTTACCGAGGTTCGGTTCTTGCAAACCTACTCCCCGTTGAGGTGGTCACAAAGACCGGGTCTCTTTCAACCCTTTCCCTCTCTCAAACGGTCACTTAGACCGAGTGAGCTTCTCTTCTCAATCAAACGGGACACAAAGTCCCCGCAAGGACCACCACACAATTGGTGTCTCTTGCCTCGGTTACAATTGAGTTGATCACAAGAAGGAATGAGAAAAAGAAGCAATCCAAGCGCAAGAGCTCAAATGAACACAAGTCACTCTCTCACTAGTCACTATTTGATTTGGAATGAACTATGGAATTGGGAGAGGATTTGATCTCTTTGGTGTGTCTTGTATTGAATGCTATAGCTCTTGTAAGGTGTAGGAAGTTGGAAAACTTGGATGCCATGAATGGTGGGTGGTTGGGGGTATTTATAGCCCCAACCACCAAACTAGTCGTTTGGTGAAGGCTGTTGTCGCATGGCGCACCGGACAGTCCGGTGCGCCACCGGACACTGTCTGGTGCACCTGCCACATCACATGGCTGTTGGATTCCGACCGTTGGAGCTTCTGTCTTCTGGGCCACCGGACAGTCCGGTGGTGCACCGGACAGGCACTGTTTAGTGTCCGGTGCGCCATCTGGCTCTGCTCTGACTCTGGCGCGCACTGTAGCGCATTTAATGCCTTCTGCAGATGACCGTTGGCACGAAGTAGCTATTGCTCCGCTGGCACACCGGACAGTCCGACACTGTCCGGTGCTACACCGGACAATCCGGTGAATTATAGCGGAGTGGCTCCCCGAATTCCCGAAGGTGAGCAGTTCGGAGTTGGAGTCCCTGGTGCACCGGACACTGTCCGATGGTGCACCAGACATTGTTCGGTGGCACACCGGACAGTCCGGTGCGCCAGACCAGGGCACACTTTGGCTGACTTTAGCTCTCAATATTTGAATCCTTTCTCGGTCTTTTTATTGGTTTGTTGTGGACCTTTGGCACCTGTAGAACTCATAATCTAGAGCAAACTAGTTAGTCCAATTCTTTGTGTTGGGCATTTCAACCACCAAAATCAATTTGGGAAAAGGTGTAAGCCTATTTCCCTTTCAATCTCCCCCTTTTTGGTGATTGATGCCAACACAAACCAAAGCAAATATAGAAGTGCATAATTGAACTAGTTTCCATAATGTAAGTGCAAAGGATACTGGGAGTTGAACCAATAAATTCTCATAAGATGCGCATGGATTGATTTCTTTGTTTTTAACATTTTGGACCACGCTTGCACCACATGTTTTGTTTTTGCAAATTCTTTTGTAAATTCTTTTCAAAGTCCTTTTGCAAATAGTCAAAGGTAAATGAATAAGATTTTGAGAAGCATTTTCAAGATTTGAAAAAAAAATTTGTTTCAAATGCTTTTTCCTTTGACTAAACAAAACTCCCCCTCAATCAAATCCTCCTCTTAGTGTTCAAGAGGGTTTTAGATATTAGTTTTGAAAGGGATTGTACCAATTTGAAATTCTAATAAGATACCGATTGAAAAATCATCAATTGAAAAATCTTTTCTTAACTCAAAATTTTTGAAAATTGGTGGTGGTGCGGTCCTTTTGCTTTGGGCTAATACTTTCTTCCCCTTTGGCATGAATTGCCAAAAACAGATACTTGAGTGAAATATAAGCCCTTATATTTTCTCTCCCTATGGTAAATAACATAAGAGTGAAGATTATACCAAAGTTGGAGAGTTTCTCGGAGCAACGGCGAAGGATGAGTAATTGGATGGAGTGGAGTGGAAGCCTTTGTCTTCGCCGAAGACTCCAATTCCCTTTCAATCTATGAATTGGTTTGAAATACACTTGAAAACACATTAGTCATAGCATATAAAAGAGACATGATCAAAGGTATATTAATGAGCCATGTGTGCAAGACATCAAAAGAAATTCTGAGAATCAAGAATATTTAGCTCATGCCTAAGTTTGTTAAAAGTTTGTTCATCTAGTGGCTTGGTAAAGATATCGGCTAATTGTTCTTTGGTGTTAATATATGCAATCTCGATATCCCCCTTTTGTTGGTGATCCCTTAGAAAATGATACCGAATGGCTATGTGTTTAGTGCGGCTATGCTCAACGGGATTATCCGTCATGCGGATTGCACTCTCATTATCACATAGAAGAGGAACTTTGGTTAATTTGTAACCATAGTCCCTAAGGGTTTGCCTCATCCAAAGTAATTGCGCGCAACAATGGCCTGCGGCAATATACTCAGCTTCGGCGGTAGAAAGAGCTACAGAATTTTGCTTCTTTGAAGCCCAAGACACCAGAGACCTTCCCAAGAACTGGCAAGTCCCCGATGTGCTCTTTCTATTAATTTTACACCCCGCCCAATCAGCATCTGAATAACCAATTAAATCAAATGTGGATCCCCTAGGATACCAAAGCCCAAACTTAGGAGTATAAACTAAATATCTCAAGATTCGCTTTACGGCCTTAAGGTGAGATTCCTTAGGATCGGCTTGAAATCTTGCACACATGCAAACGGAAAGCATAATATCCGGTCGAGATGCACATAAGTAAAGTAAATAACCTATCATCGACCGGTATACCTTTTGATCTACGGATTTACCTCTCATGTCGAGGTCGAGATGCCCATTGGTTCCCATGGGTGTCTTGATGGGCTTGGCATCCTTCATCCCAAACTTGTTTAGAATGTCTTGAATATACTTCGTTTGGCTGATGAAGGTGCCCTCATGGAGTTGCTTAACTTGAAATCCTAAGAAGTACTTCAACTCCCCCATCATAGACATCTCGAATTTTTGTGTCATGATCCTACTAAATTCCTCACATGTAGATTTGTTAGTAGACCCAAATATAATATCATCAACATAAATTTGGCATACAAACAAATCATTTTCAAGAGTTTTAGTAAATAAAGTAGGATCGGCCTTTCTGACTTTGAAGCCATTAGTGATAAGGAAATCTCTTAGGCATTCATACCATGCTCTTGGGGCTTGCTTGAGCCCATAAAGCGTCTTAGAGAGTTTATATACATGGTTAGGATACTCATTATCTTCAAAGCCGGGAGGTTGCTCAACATAGACCTCTTCCTTGATTGGTCCGTTGAGGAAGGCACTTTTCACGTCCATTTGATAGAGCTTGAAGCTATGGTAAGTAGCACAGGCAAGTAAAATGCGAATTGATTCTAGCCTAGCTACGGGTGCATAGGTTTCACCGAAATCCAAACCTTCGACTTGTGAATACCCCTTGGCCACAAGTCGGGCTTTGTTCCTTGTCACCACACCATGCTCATCTTGCTTGTTGCGGAAGACCCACTTGGTTCCTACAACATTTTGATTAGGACGTGGAACTAAATGTCATACCTTATTCCTTGTGAAATTGTTGAGCTCCTCTTGCATTGCCACCACCCAATCCGAATCTTGAATGCTTCCTTTACCTTGTGTGGCTCAATAGAGGAAACAAAAGAGTAATGTTCATAAAAATGAGCAGCACGAGATCTAGTAGTTACCCCCTTTTTAATATCGCCGAGGATGGTGTTCACGGGGTGATCTCGTTGAATTGCTTGATGGACTCTTGGGTGTGGCGGTCTTGGAACTTGTTCATCTTCCTCATCTTGATCATGGGCATCTCCCCCTTGATCTTTGCTCTCCTCTTGAGGTGGCTCAACATCTTGATCTTCTCCTTCATCATTTTAAGCCTCATCCTCATCTTGAGTTGGTGGAGATGCTTGCATGGAGGAAGATGGTTGATCTTGTGCTTGTGGAGGCTCTTCAGATTCTTTAGGACACACATCCCCAATGGACATGTTCCTTAGCGCGACACACAGAGCCTCTTCATCATCTAGCTCATCAAGATCAACTTGCTCTACTTGAGAGCCGTTAGTCTCATCAAACACAATGTCACAAGAAACTTCAACTAGTCCAGAGGACTTGTTAAAGACTCTATATGCCCTTGTGTTTGAATCATATCCTAGTAAATAGCCTTCTACAGCCTTAGGAGCAAATTTGGATTTTCTACCTCTTTTAACAAGAATAAAGCATTTGCTACCAAAGACTCTAAAATATGAAACATTGGGATTTTTACCGGTTAGGAGTTCATACGATGTCTTCTTGAGGATTCGGTGTAGATACAACCGGTTGATGGCGTAGCACGCGGTGTTGACCGCCTCCGCCCAAAACCGATCCGAAGTCTTGTACTCATCAAGCATGGTCCTTGCCATGTCCAATAGAGTTCTATTCTTCCTCTCCACTACACCATTTTGTTGTGGCGTGTAGGGAGAAGAGAACTCATGCTTGATGCCCTCCTCCTCAAGGAAGCCTTCGATTTGAGAGTTCTTGAACTCCGTCCCGTTGTGGCTTCTTATCTTCTTGATCCTTAAGCCGAACTCGTTTTGAGCCCGTCTCAAGAATCCCTTTAAGGTTTATTGGGTATGAGATTTTTCCTGCAAAAAGAATACATAAGTGAAGCGAGAATAGTCATCCAAAATAACTAGAAAGTACTTACTCCCGCCGATGCTTATGTAAGCAATCGGGCCGAATAGGTCCATGTGTAGGAGCTCGAGTGGCCTGTCAGTCGTCATGATGTTCTTGTGTGGATGATGAACACCAACTTGCTTCCCTGCCTGACATGCACTACAAATCCTGTCTTTCTCAAAATGAACATTTGTTAGTCCCAAAATGTGTTCTCCCTTTAGAAGCTTGTGAAGATTCTTCATTCCAACATGTGCTAGTCGGCAATGCCAGAGCCAGCCCATTGTTGTCTTAGCAATTAAGCAAGTGTCGAGTTCAGCTCTATCAAAATCTACTAAGTATAGCTGACCCTCTAACACTCCCTTAAATGCTATTGAATCATCACTTCTTCTAAAGACAGTAACACCTATATCTGTAAAAAGACAGTTGTAACCCATTTTACATAATTGCGAAACTGAAAGCAAGTTATAATCTGAAGAATCTACAAGAAAATCATTTGAAATGGAATGGTCAGGTGATATAGCAATTTTACCCAATCCTTTGACCAAACCTTGATTTCCATCCCTGAATGTGATCGCTCTTTGGGGATCTTGGTTTTTCTCATATGAGGAGAACATCTTCTTCTCCCCTATCATATGGTTTGTGCACCCGCTGTCTATGATCCAACTTGAGCCCCCGGATGCATAAACCTACAAAACAAATTTAGTTCTTGATTTTAGGTACCCAAACGGTTTTGGGTCCTTTGACATTAGATACAAGAACTTTGGGTACCCAAACACAAGTCTTTGATCCCTTGTATTTGCCCCCAACATACTTGGCAACTACCTTGCCGGATTTGTTAGTTAAAACATAGGATGCATCAAAATTCTTAAATGAAATACTAGATTCATTTGATGCAATAGGAGTTTTCTTATTAGGCAATTTATCACGGGTTGATTGCCTAGAACTAGATGTCTCACCCTTATACATAAAAGCATGATTAGGGCCAGAGTGAGACTTCCTAGAGTGAATTCTCCTAATTTTGTGCTCGGGATAACCGGCAGGGTACAAAATGTAACCCTCGTTATCCTGAGGCATGAGAGCCTTGCCCTTAACAAAGTTAGACAATCTTTTAGGAGGGGCATTAAGTTTGACATTGTCTCCCTTTTGGAAGTTGTGGGGGACAGATATCCCCCGGGTCCACTAGAAGGATAAAAGACCTCACGAAAGGTCCAAGGGCCCCATAATTCGTAAGGTCATCCCCTCGTGGGCCTGGGAAGAACGACCAGTGGAGCGGATCAACACAAGGCTGGGTCGGCGCAAGCCCAGACGACCCAACAAACTCGAGCAGTAATCACAACAGTGACCCGACCTTCCCGCGCAGGAGCCCCATACAACGGAACCAAGCGAGGATGGGTCGACTGAATTATAGGAGGATAGACTCAGATGGTTCACTATTTCTTAGGCACACGTTGTTATCATATCTGCATGTAATGCCCCACGGTCGAGTATATAAGGCCTAGGGGGCACCCCTTCAGGACGATCACTCATTACTTAGCCATCCACCCTACTCTCTACGTTTTCCAGCACTAGAGAACTCCCTTGTAACCCATCACATAAAGCACTCTCGCCAGGACTTAGGGTGTTACGCATCTCAAAGCGGCCCGAACCTGTACATCATTATCCACTATTTCTCGTGCGCCCAGCACGAACCATCGAGCTACAGTCGGTAACGCCGTCCTACTCCTAAAAGCACCTTGAGGGGTAACCCCGGGTGCGTGGTCGGACCCAAAACACCGACAGCTGGCGCGCCAGGTAGGGGGTGTGTCATCGATCCAAGCTAGCTCAATGGCTGTCACCTTCCAGCATAAGATCATCCTCCGCCCCAGATCCATGTTCTGCTTCGGAACTATCTCATCTGTAGTGGATGAGAGGGAACTCTGCATCGCATCGCGGATCCGCCGGAGAGAAAGTTTTCCTCAAAGATCTTCGAGAAAATCGGAGCGAAACAAGAAAAAGCACAACCTCCAGTGCTCCGAAAAAAGATCACCTTCAGCAAGCTAGGAGCTGAGGGTCCTTCAGCCCGGAGAACTCCGCTGTCCACCTCTTCGATGGAGGAATGGACACAGATCACAAGGAAAAAGGAAGCAAAGGATCATCAAGCTGGTCTTTCTGTGCCTCCGTCCTCAAAGGAGAACAGAAAGAAGGTCGCCGTGGTAGCTGCTCCATTCTACCCCGACGTCCTCTTCATCGGGAGAGTGGAATCGCCCCCCATCTCCGACGACGATCCGACCGCACCCGGAGAGGAACCTCCTCAGCGGGAATCCCGCCGACGAAGGAACCGACGCTGAAATATCCGGTGACATCACGAGGCCAGAGAGCGGGACCCGGCGCAACCTGTATCGTGAGACGAGGTCTCGAAGATGGGAGAAACTCCGGAGGAACGTGTCTTCAAAGAAAGAAGGAATTCCCGACGACGCGATCGTCGACGGGCTCAAGAACAGGCCGAGCAGGAGACAAGGCAATATCGGGAAAATTCACTCTTCGGGCGCAACCTAAACCCCGACTTCGCCCGAGCCATGAACACACCGAGTGAAGTCGGTGGAGTATTGGCTCGGATAGCTGATGGCCTCCTCCGGACTCCCGACGCCGAGGGCTACCAGCGGCTATTCACTCAAGCAGCCAATCATCTTCTACCCCTCGCTCACCCGTCGAACGATCTATGACACGCCATCAACAGTCGGCGGGACGCACGAAGCTCCATCAACGCTTCGCGCGAACGACGACATGAGAACGAGATCCGTCGCCGGGAAGAGTACGATCGGGATCATGGCATCCCAGCACGGAGTCAGGCTACCAGGACCGAGTCGGCCACGGCTTCAACTGGTGGCACCACCCGGGGACGGTCGAGGCACCACGACGACCACTCCCCTCCCTGGGACAGACAACATCATCGACGACAGGAGGACACATGTGGAGTATCGGAACTTACTCCGTGCCTCAGGGCCATTCAATGGCCCCCTAACTTCAAGGTATCCAACGTCGACAAATATGAACCTAAGCAGGATCCAGGAGGCTGGCTGGCCGTCTACACCATCGCTGCCCAAGCTACTGGGGCAACCGAGGACGTAATGACCGCGTACTTGCCTATCGTCCTCGGGCAAGACGCGCTGCAATGGCTGCGACACCTACCCCGACACTGCATCGACGAATGGAGCGACTTCAGTCAGCGCTTCACCGCCAACTTTCAGTCTCTCTCCGACAAACCGGCGCAACCATGGGACCTCAAATCCATCAAGCGCCGAGGGGACGAAACTCTTCAGTCATACCTCAAAATATTCCAGACCATGAGAAATCGTATCCCCGAGGTCACGAAGGCAGCAGTGATCGAGGATTTCTACAGGGGATCCAATGACTCGGACTTCGTCCGAACCATACTACAGAAGGCGCCGACAACCTCCAAGCAGCTGTTCCGGGAAGCCGATCTCTACATTACCGCCGACGAATGAGCTCAGGACCTCATCGGGGGAGCGAAGCCTGCACCAGCAGCACCGCGACGCGACACGAACCAGCAACCCGACAAGCGCTGGGAGAAGAGACCTCGTGAAGAGGTCCACGCCGCCGGACCGCCCGCCTCTCGCGCCCAAGGAGGACCTCGAGGAGGCGAATGCACGTTGGACGACATCCTCGACGCCCAGTGTCCGTACCACAAGGACATGCGCCACACCCTCCAGAACTGCAGGGATTTCAAGCATTCCGTCGGGCACGATTGACCCTTCCAACCTCTACCTCCTCCCTCGCCGCGAGGAGGGCCAGGAGAACCACGACAGCCCCAGCAGCAGGAGGAGGGAGGAGGTGGAGCCTTCCCGCGCGTTGACAGAGAAGTCAACATCATTTTCGGTGGACACGGGTCGCAGGAAAGCAAGAGGCAACAAAAGCTCAATGACTGTCAGATACTGGTGGCGGCTATCGGTCCTCTCGCCCCGTACCGATGGTCTGAGCACCCGATCACGTTCACCTGGGCAGATTAGTGGCTCAACTTTGACCACCCAGGCAAATACCCGCTCCTCGTTGATCCGGTGATCCGAGTGAGCAGGTAAAGAAGGTATTAGTGGACGGGGGGAGCAGCATCAACGTCACCTTCCCCCGGACACTCCAAGGCTTGGGAGTTCACCTCAAAGAGCTCCACGAGTCGGACACTCCTTTCTTCGGCATCGTGCTGACTGAAGGAGAATACCCGCTGGGCCACATCTACATGCCGGTCACCTTCGGAACTCCGGAGAACTACTGAACCGAGTTCCTAAGGTTCGAGGTGGCAAACTTCGACTGCGAATACAACGCCATCATCGAGAGGCCTGGATTGGCAAAATTCATGGCCATCCCGCATTATACATACATGATATTGAAGATGCCAGGACCGTAAGGGATCATAACTGTGCACGCTGACTTCCAAGGCGCCGCAGAATGTTTCCGAGTGGCCATTCAGGCGGCCCTCACCACCAAACCATCGGTGACTTCTTCTGCGCAGCCGAATTCTAAGCCTGAGGAAGATCTCACAATACCTACGAATGAAGCTCAAGCCGTGACCTCTATGCAGCCGACTGAAGAAACCAAGAGAATCAATCTCGGGTTCACCGACGAACGCAAAACTGCTATCATCAGTTCCAGTCTGGATGATAAATAGGAAGGCGCGCTCGTCCAGTTTCTGCAAGATAACCGAGACGTATTCGCATGGCAACCTGCGGATATGCCGGGAGTCCCGAGAGAACTGGCCGAGCACAAATTGAAGGTCTACCCCCAGGCGAGGCCGATCCGACAGAAGTTACGTCGCTTCACGCCCGACATGAGAGAAGCCATCCGTGCTGAGTTGGCTCGCTTGGTCGCGACAGGATTTATTAGAGAGGTGTTGCATCCTGAGTGGCTAGCTAATCCTGTTCTTGTACTCAAAAAGAATAAAGTGGATTGGCGCATGTGCGTCGACTATATAGATCTCAACAAACACTGTCCAAAGGATCCCTTCGGGCTTCCTAGGATAGATCAGGTGGTAGATTCCACCGCCGGATGTTCTATGTTGTCTTTTTTGGATTGCTACTCTGGGTATCATCAGATTAGTCTGGCAAAAGAAGACACGGAAAAACAGCATTCATCACTCCATTCAGAGCTTTCTGCTATACCTCCAAGTCGTTCGGCCTCAAAAACGCTGGAGCGACTTATCAGAGAGCTATTGAAACATGCTTAGACGATCACTGGGGCAAGCGTGTGGAAGCTTATGTGGATGATGTGGTGATCAAAACAGAGAATTCAGAAAATTTCATTAAAGATTTACAGCTGGTCTTCAACAGTCTACGACGATATCGATGGAAGCTTAATCCCGAAAAATGTGTTTTCGGAAAACCAGCAGGAAAGTTGCTCGGGTTTATTGTCAGCCACCGAGGGATTGAAGCCAATCCAGAAAAGATCGAGGCTATCATGAGGATGGAAGCACCACGATCACAGAAGAAAGTTCAAAGACTTACTGGATGTATGACAGCTCTGAGCAGATTCATATCAAGGCTGGGAGAGAAAGGCTTACCATTCTATAAGTTGCTCAAGAAGGTAGACAAATTCTAGTGGACTTCAGAAGCACAAGAAGCTCTGGATGCGCTGAAAAAAATTCTTGACAACACCACCAGTGCTGAAACCGCTGCGCCGAGCCACGCCGACTCAACCGGCTGAAGATCTGCTATTATACATCTCTTGCACGACTCACGTGGTAAGCACCGCGTTGGTAGTCGAGCGAGCAGAAGAAGAACATGCATAACCAGTACAACACCCTGTCTATTTCATCAGTGAAGTTCTGGGTCTCTCAAAAAAAATACCCTCAAGTCCAAAAGCTATTATATGCAGTACTTCTAACTGCACGCAAGCTCCATCACTACTTCAACGACCACAAAGTCATAGTAGTCACTGGATTTCCGATAGGAGATATTCTTCACAACAAAGAAGCCATCGGGAGAATAGCCAAGTGGGCCTGTGAGCTGGGATCTCATGACATTGAATTTCGACCTTGCACTGCTATCAAAACTCAAGCACCGGTTGACTTCGTATCAAAATGGACTGAGCAGCAGGTGCCGAATAACCCAGAAACCGCAGAAGTGTGGCGAATGTATTTTGATGGCTCGTTGAAGCTGCAGGGAGCAGACGCAGGGATCCTCTTTATTGCACCTGGAGGTGAACAACTCAAGTATGCTCTTCAATTGTTATTCCCGGCATCTAACAATGCAGTCGAATACGAAGCTCTGATTCATGGACTGAACATTGTCATATCACTGGGCATCAAGAGACTGATGGTATATGGAGATTCTCTGGTGGTCATAAGTCAGATAAACAAAGAATGGGACTGCTCGAATGACGCCATGGGAAAATATTGCACTGTTGTCCGGAAACTAGAAGACAAATTTGAAGGTTTGGAATTCATCATGTGGGGAGAGACCGCAACGTGGCAGCTGATGCATTGTCTAAGCTAGGATCAAGTCGGACTCAGGTCCCGCCTGGAGTTTTCGTCCAAGAAGTACCGCGCCCGAGCATCTCAATGGATCGGGTAGAAGAATGTAACACTCTGAGCCAACCAGAGTCAAATTCTGATGACTGGAGGGAGCCGATCATCAGGTATATAAAGAATGAAGAGGAACCAGATGACAAAAATACAGCTAAGCGCATTGCAAGGTAGTCGGCTCACTATACACTCATTGGGGAAACGCTATACAGAAGGGGCGCATCAGGAGTCCTCATGAAATGTATTATCTCAGCTACTGGAAAACAACTTCTGGATGAGGTCCATGCTGGGCAATGTGGAGTACACGCAGCATCCAGGACCCTGGTTGGGAAGGTCTTCAGGTCGAGTTTCTACTGGCCAATAGCAAAGAGTGATGCAACCGAGTTAATCCAGAGATGCGAAGCCTGCCAGTACCTATCAAAGCAGCAGCATCTACCAGCACAGCAACTGCAAACCATACCTGTAACTTGGTCGTTCGCGTGCTGGGGATTGGATATGATTGGACCTTTCAAAAAAGCTCAAGGAGGATACACTCATGTACTGGTTGCTATCGACAAATTCACTAAATGGATAGAGTTCAAACCCATTGCTTCTCTAACTTCAGCTAAGGCCGTAGAATTCATACAAGACATAATATTCAGGTTTGGAATACCGAATAGCATCATAACCGGCCTGGGATCGAACTTCACAAGTTCAGAGTTCTTCGATTTCTGCGAGCAAAAGAGCATTCAGATCAAATATGCCTCGGTGGCGCACCAAAGAGCCAACGGGTAGGTCGAAAGAGCTAACGGGATGATATTGGAGGCGCTCAGAAAGAAAGTCTTCGACAAAAATGAAAAGTTCGCAGGAAAGTGGATCAGAGAGCTGCCGTATGTTGTTTGGAGCCTGAGAACTCAACCTAGTCGAGCTCTGCATGGAAACACACCTTTCTTCATGCTCTATGGTTCGGAAGCAGTGCTACCTGCTGATCTCAAATTCGGGGCACCAAGGTTAATCTTTGAAAACATAGTAGAAGCTGAAGCTACTAGGCTGGAGGATGTTGATGTACTCGAAGAAGAGCGACTGAACACGGTGATTCAATCAGCACGGTATCAGCAAACTCTTAGGCGCTATCATGATAAGGCCATACAACATCGATCCTTCGCAGTGGGAGATCTCGTCCTCCACCGAATTCTAACGGGGGAGGGACGGCACAAATTGTCACCTCTATGGGAAGGACCATTCATAGTAGCTGAAGTCACTCAGCCGGGATCATATCGTCTCACTCAGATGGACGACACGGAAATTGGGAACTCATGGAACATAGAACACCTCAGGAAGTTTTACCCCTAGCTACATCCTAGAAGCTATTGGGGCGATGATGTATTCTGTAAATTGAGAAATATATCATCAATAAAAAGACTTCAAAGGCACTCAAATTGTTCGCTATCAATTGGCATACTTACTTAACTCAGGGTGACCACTATACCCTACTAATGGAGCAATCGGCTTAAGTCGGCAATGACTTAAGGCGGTGAGACGTGCTCACCCTTACTTAACTCGGGGTGACCACTATGCCCTACTAACGGAGCAATCGGCTTAAGTCGGCAATGACTTAAGGCGGTGCGACATGCTCAAGCTTACTTAACTCGGGGTGACCACTATGCCCTACTAACGAAGCAATCGGCTTAAGTCGGCAATGACTTAAGGCGGTGCGACATGCTCACGCTTACTTAACTCGGGGTGACCACTATGCCCTACTAACGGAGCAATCGGCTTAAGTCGGCAATGACTTAAGGCGGTGCGACATGCTCACGCTTACTTAACTCGGGGTGACCAATATGCCCTACTAACGGAGCAATCAGCTTAAGTCGGCAATGACTTAAGGCGGTGCGACATGCTCACGCTTACTTAACTCGGGGTGACCACTATGCCCTACTAACAGAGCAATCGGCTTAAGTCGACAATGACTTAAGGCGGTGCGACATGCTCACGCTTACTTAACTCGGGGTGGCCACTATGCCCTACTAACGGAGCGGTCGGTTTAAGTTGGCACTGACTTAAATTGGCACGGCACACTCGGCATGTTTGCGATCACCCATCTTAGGGCAACCTCTATGCCCCACGACGAAAATTCAAAACCATCACACTACATTTACTTCTACAATTGTAGATACTGTTGAATTCTAACAATGGGAAAACAATAGTAGCATTCAGCATTAAAAAAGTGTTCTCTAACAAAACATCCGAGCACATTAACCACACATTCAAAGCATTCGGTGTTTTCTATTTAGTAATGTTCTTCTCAGGAGCAACTAACGAAGAAGGACGACTCGAGGAATCAAAAGCGGCATTCACGTCTGCCACTATGTCGTCAGGAACAACCACGCCGGGTCTCCTCATCAGGATCCGCCCCGCGCGAATAGCTTTATCCATAGCTTTGTCGCGCTGGGCCCTCAGAGTAGCATAAGTCTCTTCAGCAGCTTTGACAACCAACCGAGCAGTTTCTAGCTCCTGGACGACTGATTTCTTGGAAGCACACAGATCCTTGATGACAGTATCTTTGGTCGACACCAACTGCCTGAGGCGAATCACATCATCCAAGGACTCTTGCAGCTTATAACGATGATTATCCAACTCTTCGCTGGTGAAGCGATGACTCCTCTCCAAGATGGTCAACGAGTTGCTGGCATCACGGTATAGCTTGTCAAGGTTGTCACGAGAAGTGGCAAGGGCGCGCTTTTCCTCCTGCAGACAAGAATCACTTTCTCCAAATGTCAAAGCAAGCAATAAGAACACAGCAAACAAAGCCAAGATTCACTGCTCACCTTTTCAGAGTCGAGCTGAGCACGGAGGGTGGAGCTCAGCATGCTAGCATCATTCAGAGAAGCAGAAACCTAGGCCAGTTCAGTCTGACCTTGAGAATATTTTTCTTCAAGATCAGAATACCATCGAGCCATATCTCTCAAGAAGTAGTCAAGCAAAGGTGTTCAGTTAAAAAACATAATTAATCAAGTAATCAAAGAAGAAACAAAGAGCACTAACCAGCATTTGCCATCTCCAAATTAGACACCCGCCGCTGAAGCAGCACTGGATTCCAATGTGCTAGAGATAGAGCCCTTTCCGGGACAGAAGCACCCTGTGACCTCAGCTAACCAACCATTTCATCAACCAACGCCTGACATTAAAAACAAATGAATATCAGAACAATATCACGCCTGGGGTACAGCCAGATCAGTAAAAACCAAGTTACCTGGAGGTTGGAAAAGAACGAAGGAACTCCCAAGTCGTGGGAAGTTAGTTGATGGCTCGATGAAGGATCACCAACCGAAACAACCCGCAATGCATCAGTAGGGCCAGATCAGTATCATCAGCAGAGGTCAAAACTCTGTCATCAGGAGTGCTGGCCTCTAAGGCGACTTCCTGACCCGAAGCTTGGGCTGCTGCCATGCAACCAGAATGCGGAGGAGAAGATCCTACGTGAACATCCATGGAAGTGTGAGAGGGAGAACCGACTCGAACACCCTCGGGGGCTGGGTCATAGCTCGTGCTACCCATCCGAGCCGGGTCATCCCTGGCAACACCCTCGGGGGCTGGGTGAGCGCCAGCGCCATCCTTGAGGGCCAAGCTCTCTGTAACAGCCACCTTTAAGGCTGAAGGACCTTCACCCACTTCCATGGGAGCAGAACAATCCAGACCAGCCTCCTGACCCTTAAGGCCGCGCTCCAAGGTCGATGAGGCGCAGGACGCCGCCCGGGATAACTCCAGCCCAGCATCAGGCACATCAGTGCAAACATCCATCATGCCACCGTCTGCTGGCTCTGACAACAGATCTCCTGGGACCATGTCTTCAAGAGTCTGATCGAAATTCGCCAGAGATAATTCTTGCAGACCAATGAGGGCAGATAAAGCTGGAGAAGGAACACCACTGCTTTCCCCACTGGCTAGGTAACGCCAGTTGTTCTTCCGAATTAGAGGGATTTCATCCTCCTCTTCCTCATCTTCATCAACAACGCGGACAGTACACCCATTGGGTTCAGCTTTGGCCAGATCACACCCATTGGGTTCAATGTCATCTAGGTCACACCCACTAGGATCCACAGCAGTCGGGTCACACCCATTGGCGTCAGCTTCAGCAAATGCAGGCACTGGCACTTCCTCAGCAGCAGGAACAGAAGGACCGACATCCTGATCCAAGCTAGACACTCGACGAAGACGTCTCTTCTTCTTTTTCTTCCCCTCAGCAGGAGAAGTGAGCTGATTGGCTCGGCGAGAACGCTTCGGGCGACCACTGTCAGACCTCTGAATATCCAAAGCTTTGCCGGCCTCAGGGATGGGCGCCACCACCAGTGTTTCAGCAGGAGCGGCATCAGAAGAATCCTCAGCTAACATATCCAGCATCGCACTTATCTCTGCGTCACTTGGATTCAAAGGCACCTCAAAATGAACATGCCTCTTGTCGTCAGGAATTTCTTCGAGTGAGGCAACCAAAGCACTAACTTCTACAGGAGAGGGTCGCACTCTAAGGCCCAAACCGCTATCACCAGCAGGAGGATTTGACACGAAACTGGTAAAGGCCTTGGAAGGAGGCAGATTCCAGGCCGAGTATGCAACAGGAGCGCCGATGTTCGACACCTTGCCTCTGAGTATCATCTCGAGCTGGCTCACCAAGTCCACGACAGGAATTCTTCTGTTGGTTACCCGGGTTGAATCAGCTAGGCCTCGATACAGATATGCGGGGTATGCTCTGTCTTTCAGTGGCTGAATGTTCTTGAAATTGAAGTCGACAACCACAGCCTCTGCAGTCAAACCTCTCTCTTTCAGCAGCCCAACCTCAGCAAGCAGAGCCTCTGCCTCAGCCACCTCCTGGTTCGTGGGGGATTCGGTCCAGCTCGGAGTGCGAACATCTGGCTGTCTCCCTGACCGTGGGGGAGAGAATTCCCATGATTCTCCACGATGAACCATTCTAGGCGCCATCCCTTGATGCTGTCCTTGAGTGGGATGTCGAGATAGTCAGTTTTCCTCCCACAGCGCATCTCCAAACTCGCGCCCCCACAAGCTGGTGCTGCCCTCCGGCCATCCCAGGCCGACAGTGGTACAAATATTTCCAAAGGCCGAAGTGAGGCAAAACACCAAGGAAGGCTTCGCATAAGTGGACAAAAACAAAAACTTGCAGAATGGAATTGGGATTCAGATGGGTCAGATTCAAGCGATAGAAATCAAGGAGACCGCGGAAGAAAGGAGAAATGGGAAGAGCAAGGCCGCGGATAAGAAAAGGAACATAAATGACGGACTCGTGGGTGTCTTCTGTCGGAACAGTAACCCCACGACAGATCCGCCAAGAACAGAGCTCCTTCAGAGGAAGAACTCCGATGGATACGAGATGAAGAAGGTCAGATTCAAAGACAATGGACATATGGTTACCTGCGAAGGGCAACTGACTGTTGGGATTGATGGGGGGAATGATTGCGACGGACGAACTCGAAGCTTTCCGCTTGGGCGCCATCTCAACCTTGCTAGCGAGCGGAGCGGAAGCAATATTGCAGGAGAGCAGAGAAGGCCTGGATGCAGAAAAGCAAAAACTAGGGCACGGAACGCGGAGGCGTGCGACAGTGCAGTACATATGGGGTTTTCCCGGACCAGGCGCCACTTCCAAAATGTTGGCATGCCATGTCATCACCCGACCGTTATTTCTAAAACGCGGGCATGCCATGTCATCACTCGGTCGTTATTTCTAAAACGCGGGCGTGCCACATCATCACTCGGCCGTTATTTCCAAAACGGCCGACGCGGCCCATTTTAACTCAGCGGTTATTTCTAAAAACGCTGACGTTACCAGACTTCACCCGGCCATTGTTTCCAAAGCGGCCGGCGTAGCCCGTTATCACTCGGCTGTTACCTCTAAAACGCCGACGTCGCCATCGACCACTCGGTTGTTACCTCTAAAACGCCGATGTCGCCATCAGTCACTCGGTTGTTATTCCTAAAGCGGAGACGTGGCTCCAAAGGATTCGACTATTACCTCTAAGACGCCAACATCACCAGTAACCGCTCGGTCATTACTTCTAAAACACCGACGTGGCCCGCTATCACTCAGCCATTACTTCAAAAAGCGCCAACATCGCCAATAATAACTCGGCCGCTACCACCAAAGCACTGACGTCACAAATAAAGCAGTCTGAAGCGTGATCCAATGACCCCAAGTTGCTACTCAAGCATTGTAGACAGAAAACATCATTGGCGGTAAATATTAAAACAATCGACGACTGACCAGAAGGCAAAATAATGCACACAGAAGTGGGGCGAAATCATTCTTCATAAGGGAAGCGTTACTGAACTTACAAATCAACTCATTATGAGCTGATGCCTTCCCAACTACTACATTACATTTCACTAACTATACTACTAGCTACTACTACATTATTTCGCTAATACTATTTCTACTACTAATCTACACTAACATCTAAAACTAGTGGCATGTAGCCACTGGCCTTGTTGCTGCCCTTGCTGCCGTCGCCACCCTTGCCGCTGCCGTCACCGCCCTTGCCACTATCGCCGCTGCTGTCACCGTCGCCTCCGTCGTCGTCGCCATCACCGCCGTCACCACCACTGCCCTCCTCGGACGGGTCGGAGGAATTCTCCTTGTCCGAGGAGTACTCCGACTCATCCGAGCCCTCGAGCCCGGCACGCTCGACGGCCCGGATGTAAGTCCATACCTCCGCGGCGATCCCCTGGGAGTCGTCTGAATCATCAGACGACGCTGGGGGAGAGGCAGGAGTCGGAGAGCCCTCAGACTCAGAGGAGAACTCCTCCTTTGAGTACTCCGAGTCGCCGAAGTCCTCCGAGGGAGGAGTCGGCTCGCGCTTGTGCTTGTCGCCGGAATGATGCGAAGAACCACCACCTTTCTTGCTCTTGCCCATGGTGGAGTGGAAGGAAGAAGAGGAGATTAAACAGCAAGCAGCGGCAAGAGATGTGAAAATGCCGGAGAAGGAAGAACACTATTTATAGAAGAAGAAGGCAACCGCTCACCTCATACCACGGCCACCGAACAGTCGCAAAAATTCAATATGCAATTCAAACCGTCTGAAGACACGCTAGGCGGCTAACGCCATTTCACGTAACACGACACCCATTGGGACTCCAGTCAACTGTGCGGGCGATATGATTACACCCGCGGTCACATCAAGTTACTACTCAGAAGCAGTTTGCTAAACGCTCAGCGTACCAAGCCGTCCCTTGCCTACAACCATTGGGGGGGACGCCCAGGAATTATCAGTATATTTTCCAAAACTGTCACATCCGTATAGTATATGCAATGAATACTACAAGACAGAAGAGAGATATCAGCAAGGATCAAAGGAAAGCCAAATATAGCCGATAAGGTACAAGTCTAATCGACAGAAGCATCAAAGCACGAAGTGACATGAAGACTAGTCAAGGGCCATCTATCGAACGTCCAATCAGTCGTAGATCAAATAAATTGCAGGACCTAGCAAGATATAGGCAGATCGCGTACTCAGCCTCAAAGACAAAAATGTGTGCTGACCTCTAAAGCATAGTGTTAATAATATAATGTTGATCTCTATTCGACAAAAGGAAAGGATGATTCCCAGAAAAAGGCATGAAATGAAGACCTTCGAGTGGATTATTTTCAAAAATCCACTCGAAGCTCGAGGGATACACCGTGCACCCAATGAATCATCATCCCCGAAGAAGCAAAATGCTGACCTCTAAAGCATAAGGCAAAATTAAGACAAGGTTGACCTCTGAAAAAGCACAAGTGGAAGATAAAAGTGATTTCTGCTAATACTTGAAGTGAAGATCTTCAAGTGGATTGTTTGCAAAAATCCACTCAAAGCTCGGGGGCTACACCCATTGGGTGCACCTTTGGTGCACCCAATGAAGTTCGAAGTCCTACAGTACAAAATGCTGACCTCCAAGGCATGAACCTGAGAAAGAACACCAAATTTCGAGGAATAATAGCAGAAGAGGACAGTAAAAAAATCGTTTTAACTGGATCACTCAGAACTCAGAAGCAGTGGCCCGGCAGGCTTATTTCCAAAGCATGCCCTGTTAAAATCAAAGACTGTAAGCTGGACCTAGGATCTTTGGACCGGTTATTTCAAAATCAACCCAAAGATCGGGGGCTTGTGGGGGACAGATATCCCCCGGGTCCACTAGAAGGATAAAAGACCTCACGAAAGGCCCAAGGGCCCCATAATTCGTAAGGTCGTCCCCTCGTGGGCCTGGGATGAACGACCAGTGGAGCGGATCAACACAAGGCCGGGTCGGCGCAAGCCCAGACGGCCCAACAAACTCGAGCAGTAATCACAACAGTGACCCGACCTTCCTGCGCAGGAGCCCCGTTCAACGGAACCAAGCGAGGATGGGTCGGCTAAATTATAGGAGGATAGACTCAGATGGTTCACTATTTCTTAGGCACACGTTGTTATCATATCTGCATGTAATGCCCCACGGTTGAGTATATAAGGCCTAGGGGCACCCCTTCAGGACGATCACTCATTACTTAGCCATCCACCCTGCTCTCTACGTTT
Organism: Zea mays; assembly: GCF_902167145.1. NCBI lineage: Eukaryota > Viridiplantae > Streptophyta > Magnoliopsida > Poales > Poaceae > Zea > Zea mays. The sequence continues at coordinate 102,701,710 of NC_050102.1, forward strand.
TCCAGCACTAGAGAACTCCCTTGTAACCCATCACATAAAGCACTCTCGCCAGGACGTAGGGTGTTACGCATCTCAAAGCGGCTCGAACCTGTACATCATTGTCCACTATTTCTCGTGCGCCCAGCACGAACCATCGAGCTACAGTCGGTAACACCGTCCTACTCCTAAAAGCACCTTGAGGGGTAACCTCGGGTGCGCGGTCGGACCCAAAACACCGACAGAAGCCAATGCCATCCTTGATGCCAGGGCGTCTCCCACTATAGAGCATGCTTCTAGCAAATTTAAATTTTTCATTTTCTAAGTCATGCTCATTAATTTTGGCATTAAGTTGAGCTATGTGATCATTTTGTTTCTTAATTAAAGCTAGGTTGTGACACCCCAGTGTCACCTAGGGTTTCTCTTGCAAATGCCAAACCCAGAACCATTATTTCATGTGAACCAAAGTAAGCATGAGCATCAAATAAACTTAAGTAAGAAGGAATTCACCAAGTATATACTTAAAAGTATCATGATCAAAACAATTGAGTCTTTTAAAAGGTAAGAATGTGTAACCCTAATAAAAACCCTAAGTAAACCCCTTGAGCAAAATTCAAGAAAATAAGGAAAAGGGTATGAAAAATTTAAAATCATGACTTGAGCCAATTATAAAAATTAAAGTATATTTAATAAGCAACAAGAAAGGTTGAGAGAGCTTAGCCAAAATAACTCAAATAAATTCCCAAATCAGCCCTTAAACTTTGAACCCTTGGAGAAATTCAGATTTCTGAATTTCTGAAATTCAGACCTCTTCCCAAAGATCATCTGCGTTCTCTGTTTTTCGAATCTCAAACTAGGAGATCCAAATATCAAAGTTGTGCCAAATTCCCTTAAACACATCCTGGAAAAGTTTGAACTCAAACCAAATTCATTTGACACGGTTTTGGCGCAGTTTAACCTCGGGACCAGACATTCTGACACTGGCACCTTGGTGACACTACAACTCCCTGTCCCTAGCCTAAAACCGCGCGACGTCCATACACAAAAGACAAAGCATGGTTAGGTGAACAAATTCTTCACAGCGATCTTGCCCAAATTCGCGAAGATTTGCACGCAATCGGCGCTTGAACATGGGCAGAGGCAACGGGAATACATGTTCGACCGTGGCTGACACACCCGGTTCACGCCCGTTCGCGCACCGCGCCTCCCAGTGCACGCCCGCGTGCGCTCGCCGGTCCACGACCACCCGTGCACCGCGCCATGCCTATAAAGCCTCCCCAGGCGCGCCCCACTTCGCCCCGCACTCACCAGCACCGGCCGGCCACCTTCCCTTAGCTCCGGCAAGCTCAATTCCGCCCGCCATTGCCGCCAGAGCTTCGGCCACCGCGGCCAGCCCACTCCAGTCACCCCCAAGTCGAGCCAGTGCTTCGGCTAGCTCCACCAGTGGCCCGTGAAGCTCGCCAAGCCCTCGGACCATGCCGGACTTCATCGGAGGCCCGAGATCGACCTCACCGGACTTCGGTCTTTCGCCGCCGCGCGTGGACAGAGCTAACCGGTGAGTCTCCGACCAATTCCTTGCACCCATATCTTCTCTAGCATCCCGTGAACCTCTCTGACCCACCCAATTGATCTATCTCGCCGTGACCAGGCCGGACTCCTCGCCGCCGACGAGCATCCCCGCCTGCGCGCGTGGACCGACCGACTTCGGCCATCTCCGACGGCGACCCACACACCGTTGTGATCCCCGAGACCTCCCCTACGTCCTCGACCACTTCACCGGAGCCATCTCGCCGCCGGTAAGCCCCTCCGCCCTTTCTTCCGCCGCGGTTACTGTTTAAGTTAGGAGAAGGACCTCGGGTTAGGATTTGGAGAACCCGAGGGGTTTTCTGTAACGTCAGTGACTCATGTGAATAGTAGCCTAAGGACTAATCCACGAAGAAAACCTAGAATATCCGCCAGGGACCCCAGTGCAAAGTGGATTTCCATTTAATCAATTCTGTTAATCTTTTTAAATGACCAGAGAACTTAGAAAACCCATAACTTAATGAAATCTTAATAAAAAGTTGTCAAACTAATTTTGCTAGCTCCTGAATATTATGAACTATCATTTAAAAATGATAAACCCTATGCTTTCTGTTCTGAATTTTAGAGTTTAAAATTAAAAACAGAAACTTACCAAACCTTGTTTAATTAAGGAAAATTAGTTTTTCTTCTGTGTTGAGCTTAAGAAAATTTGTAGCTGTTCAAATCTCATTTAGACACTGTTTAAGAATAGTAGGAACCCCAGCATTAGAAAATATGATGTAGATATTCATTTAAAGCTATTTTGTCCAAAACTTAGGGAAAATCAGAAAGGCATTAGAAATTAATGAACTGTAATTAAAACTATTTTTCCTAGTTTGCTTAAGTAACAGAGAACCTAGGAAAAATACAGAGACTATTAGTTCAGACCAGTTTTAAATTAAAATGTTTTATTTAGCCTTATTTGGACTGAAAATCAATTATTAGAATTACAAAACTATAAACAAAATGAGTACTAAACATCCAGTGGACTTACAACCACCAGAGCCTCACTACAAAAATAAAAGACACCTCAGCCCAACTTTTTAAGTAAGAAAAATAAACATAAAGTGATAATAAGGCATTTTCCAAATAAATCATGAACAACCCCTAATAATGTGATAATGGGCAACCAAAAATTAGCTAAGTCCATAATGAGATAAACCACCAGAGAAAAATGCAAACCCATGAAAAAGAAGCAAACTCATACATATTGCTAATGATTTAAGGAAAAGGCCACTTAATTCAAATAATGCATACCACCCCTTCCCTTAAGCAAAAAGATGCCAAACTTCAGAATGACTAGAAATTTGAGAAAACCATAGAAAAATAATTAAAAGGTATTAATGACTAGAAATTTGTATCAAGTCATGTTATAACACCTAAAAGCCAGCAAAAATAAGTTTTAGAGAATTACCCACTGTTAAATAATAGTTGTAGTTCAAAGCACCCCTTCTGCCCTAGCATTTAATAATTTTGTCCAGAGAAAACCATTCACTTTCTGATCCCCAAATTTTGAGACAGAGAAACATACATCAGTACCAAGCCACTGTAATTTTTGCAGAATATTTGGAATTTTATAAAAGCAACTTGTAGTTCAAACCCACTCCAAAACATTAAAGAGAATAAAAGAAAAGGAAAGAAGAAATAAACCTCACCCCAATAAGTCTAACTTGAGAACTTATCAATTCTCACTAAGACTTAGAAAGAATTCAGTGGAACCCCAAAAATAAACCTACCACTTACCTTAGCTAAGTTTAACCCAATTTACCAAGTATACCACCTAAAGGTCTTACATAAGTAAGGTTTAACTTAATTAACTCAAGTAGATCATACACCCCCACAGTTGTAATTTCTAAAAGCACATATCATATCATGCATATATCTTACGCATTGCATTCATTAGATTGTAATCTTGCCGACGGAGAGTACGTGCTCATTCCCGAGCAAGGACCTGTCCAAGAGGAGGACCAGGAGCAGGCTTCAGAGGCTGCTATTGAGGATCTCCCCGCAGCCCCAGCAATTGAAGGCAAGCCCCGGTTTTTATGCATAACCGTATTATTATATGCTACTTTACTACACTTAATGCTTGTAGGATTGTAATGTGCACTTAAGTGTATGAGTTGCTTGAAACCTCTAGTTGCATGAACTTAGGATTCCTTTTTGAGATGAATACCAATATGCTAGGTCGAGTAGCTGCTATGCTAAATCAGGATCTCGGTAGAAGTCGAGTGATTTTTCTAGCACTCGCGCGAGGTCAGGAATTGATTGTATTCATCTTGATCATGGGATATATGTTAGTCTATGGATTTGGATCCAGGGAGGATGCCTTGTCCATGAGACAGGAAAAAGGAATTAAGGATTAATGTGTGGATACCTGAGTCAAGCTTTTGAACGTACTAAGCACATGCCGGGAAAAATGGTAACCGGTAAACCTAGCACCTGATTGAAGCCGGGCGCGGACTTTATCCCTCATGCGACCTGAGACTGGGTCTCCCATGCTAGCTATGGTGGGTACAAGTGCGGTCACTGCACGGCGGCAGCCGGGGTCAGTGGAGCATTGTATGCCAAGGCGGTGAGGCCTGGACGCGAACGGGGAATCGATGGGGACGGTTGTCATGTGTGGGGTCGGAGTACCCTGACATGCCGTGTGTTTAGGTTTACCTTGCAAGGTTAAAACCCGATTCGAATCGTCTGCTTCTCGCAGCTAATGAGACTGCTTGACCCCTTGTACTGCATCGAGTAAGAAGTGAAATGAGGTTACATGAGATAACTTGTTGATTGAACTAAATGCTTGTTACCATGTATGTTTAGAAGGAGCAAACCTAGCTAAGTTAATGATGATAGAATTTGAAAAGCTAAAAAATGAATTTAGAAACAGCTAGTGCTTTTGGCAAACCAAACCCCTCAGCCAAACAGCTGCATAGTCTAGAGATAGAGGAGTAGACTCCTCACACCGGTTAAGTCTAGCTGAGTATTAGTATACTCAGCCTTGCTTGTGGCACAATTTTTGCAGGTACCATTCAGGAAATGGTTGATGGTGTGACTTGGCCTACCACCCTGCCACCGGGTTGGACGGTCGAGTGGGATGTTGCTCCGGCAAGAGAGGAGCACGAGGAGTAGTGGGCTAGGCCTTGCCCAATTCCTCGAGACCGACGACATCGATTATCCGCTGCACTTTAATTTGTGAACTTTATTTACTACTCGAAAACTCTGATTTATGTAATAACTCAGTACTTAATTCGAGGTTTCCCTGTTTTATGGTATTTCTTCTGTGACTCACCTTTGAGTGAGATTGTGGAATTTGATCCTGGTTAAGTGGCTCTATCAGACTAGATCTGAGGGACTGACGGGTTATTCCGATTTAAGTGTGTTACGGCCCCTGAGGCGTGACTTAGGCACTTAAGCTGGAATAATTCGGGTGGTTCCGCCACAGCTGGTATCGGAGCAAATTCCACCACAGAGAAGCACAATAAACCATGAATACCAATTTTCAAAATCTAAAACTTGCCTAGAAACTGCTACGGATCGTCAGGACTAGACCGCTAGACCTAGGACGAAAGGCCTTAGGCATAGAGGGGAATATAGGTGGCTAACTAGGCCCCGTGGGCCAGTACTTATATTTTTAAGGATGCCCTAAAAAGCACCCTATTTTCTTTCGAGAGGCAACGTTTCTTCCAGCATGCATGCAATATAAAACACAAAGAGGAATTAAAATTTGAGCTAACCCACTTTTCTTAAAACCATCCGGGCTCTCTTTTTCTTTTTCCTTCCACCATAATCTTTACCTTTGATTCCCTTCCGCAGATGAATTCACCCACCCCCGCCAGTGGAGGAGACTCTCGTTTCAATTCTGACTTCCTTTCTCGCGATGGTTTTCCTTCCATCTTGTGGGAAGTGCTCAACTCCGTTGGTTACCCTACGCCCCCTTTGTACACGGTGCAGTTGTATGAGGAGCATCGGGTACCTCGTTGTCGGGTCTGGCTGACTTTGGAGGCTCATCCCCTTCAGCCGGGTTGGCGTTCTCTTGATTCTGAGACGATTGGACTCAGGACGGATGACACCGTTGAAGCAGCCGCCATGAAGACCCTGACGACTTTCTATGGCTACCATCCCCTGGAGATGGTAATGCACCCCTTGGGACTCTTCCCTGCTGAGAAGAAGGATGATCCCATGTGGTGTAACCGCGTGAGCCATGTGAAGGATGTGTGGGCAATTTATCCTGACTTGGTTGGGAGGGTCACTGTTCAGTGCATGAGTGCGCTGTACCGCCTTTAGGCCCTTCAGAGCGATGCTATGACACTCCTTGCTAACACTGCTCAAACTGCCAAGCTCACTCTCGACAGTCGAGAAGATTTTGTGGTTGATCTATCCACAGAGTTGGTAGAGAAGGATCTGCAGGTGGAGAGGCTGAGCCAGCGCATCACCACCCTGGAGCAGCAGGTGGAGATCCGAGACAACACTATTGATGTCTTGGAGAACCAGCTTCACGATGTGCAGAGGGAACTCGAGGAAGCAAACGACCACTTGGACATGCACCACTTGGAGATGGAGGCCAATGAAGCAGGAAGCGAGGGAGAAGAGGCTCCCGAGGAGCTAGGACCAGCCCCTGGTGCCAATGGGACTACCTCCGCGATGCCTCCTTCACCCGTATCCAGTGTCGCTTCCACCGCTCAGGGTTAAGCAGTCACTTCGGCACTTTTAGGCGGATAGAAACCTACGCGAGCTTAGTTGATGTCAGATTTTGGACTAGGCTTATGGGTACTTTCCCCTGATTGATGTAACCCTGTGAACTTTTGAAATCTGTGGGATGTTGTCACCATGTTATCTTCATTTCGAACCTAATATTATGATTATGGCATTTTTCCTTCCATATGAGATGATATCTTGTCGTTCGGACTGTGAGTTGGGATAACAATGGCGACAATCTCTATTTTCAGATGGCAGCTAGGCAGTGTCGCGGGCATAACGAGCAGGTTCCCCCGCCACCTCCTCCAGCTCCCACAGTGCAGGAGCTGATGGCCCAGCAGAATGAGATTCTGCGACAGCTCTTGCAGCGCCAGCCCCACCCTCAGCAGCATGGTGGAGGCCAGCATCAGCGACCTCCGGCTATGGCAACTTACCAGGAGTTTCTAAGCACGCAGCCACCCTTGTTCACCAAGGTAGAGGATCCGTTGGATGCCGACGTATGGCTTCGCGTCGTCGAGTCCAAGTTTCCCCTCCTCACGGGAGACTGCCCTGATGAGGCCAAGGCTCGCTTCGCCGCACAGCAGCTTCGCGGCCCTGCTCGGACTTGGTGGGACCACTTCCGTGCTATGCTCCCCGCTGATCGTGAAGTATCTTGGGAGGAATTCAAGACTACCTTCAGAGGACACCACATCCCAGCTGGCATTCTTGATCGGAAGTTGAATGAATTTCTGGCCCTTAATCAAGGAACCCGCACGGTACTGCAGTATGCGCAAGCCTTCAATGACTTATGCCAGTATGCAGGGTATCATGCTGATTCTGATGAAAAAGAAGAGGGATCGCTTCCACAGGGGTCTCAATACCAAACTGCGGGAACGACTCAACACTGTCCGGGCTGATAGCTTCAATGAGTTGGTCAATATGGCCATCTCCCAGGAGGATTGTATTGTTGCTCACCGGGCAGAGAAGAAGAGAAAGGCACCAATGGCAGCACCATCCGCTCAGGCTCAGAGGTTCCGGATTGTTTCTCACAATCAGAGCAGGGGTTTTCAGCAGCAGGCAGGCAGATGGGTGATCAGGCCACCTCAGCAGCAGCAGTAGCTGGCACCCAACCGCTTTCCAGCTCCCGCCCCAAGAAATAATCAGCCTCCGTAGCAGCAGCAGTTCCGCCAGGGCAATGGGAACAAGTGTTTCACTTGTGGCAATGTGGGCCACTATGCCAAGAATTGTCCCAGGAACCAGCAGAGGCAGATGCCAGCACCAAATCAAGACAAGGGAAGAAAGCAGAAGGTGCAAGTCAGGCAAGGGAAGCTCAACTTCACTACTCTGGAGGAAGTACCTGAAGGAGCTCCTATCATGACCGGTACCTTTTCAGTTTATAATCAACCTGCTTTAATTCTGTTTGATTCTGGTGCATCTCATAGTTTCATTAGCCAAAAGTTCAGTGCTAAATGCAAACTGCCATTCTCTCACTCAAAAGGGTCATTCATGATAGTCACACCTGGGGGTAAAATTGCAACTAATCAATTAAACCAAAGTGTGCCTATTCAATTGGGAAGCCACATTGTCAAAACCACTTGTAACGCCCCGAATTTTGCAGTTGAATTTTTTTCTTTTCTTTACTCGCCAAAATTCGGGCGTTACCTTTCTTTTTCTTTTTCCCTCGCTAAACCTTGACCTTTTCCAAAGTTCTAGCGGGATTCGGTTTGGAATTCCCGTACGTATAAAAACCCTAAATACTTTATGTTGTTTGATGCACCATGCCGAACCTTGCATTTCTTTTGATTGCTTTGAAAGTGCAAATGCATTCATGTAGAAAGATCGGATTTCGAAAATGTTTTCTTTCTCTTTTCTTTCTCTTTTCTCTCTCTCTTTCTCTCTCCTTTTTTTTCTCTCTCTCCCGCGCCGTGGGCCGACCCCGGCCGGCCCAGCCGCCCCCTGGCGCCCCCCTCTTGGGCCTAGTAGGCCCAGCCGCCCCCCCCCTCTTTCCCTTATCCCCTAACCCTCTCCCTCTCCCCCCTCATTTTCTCCCTCCCCACCCAAGCCGCCGCCCCCTACCCGCCCCCTGCCCTAGCCGCCGCCCCTGCCTAGGCCGCCGCCCCTCCCCGTCGCCGATCGGCCGCCCCGCTCGGCCGCCCCGTCCCCGTCACCGGTGAGCCCCCCCCCCCTCCTCCCTCTCCTCCCTCCCCCTCTCCTCCCTCCCCTTCCCCTCGCCGCTCGGCCCCATGGCCGGTTCGGCCGCCCGCCCCACCCCTCGCCGCTCGGCCCCATGGCCGGTTCGGCCGCCCGCCCCACCCCCCCCCCCCCGCGCGCGCCCCCGGCTTGGCCGGCTCGGCCGCTCGGCCGCCCCCGCGCCCTGCCCCGCGCCCCTGCGCGCCCAGCGGCTCGGCCGCCCCGCCCCTGCGCCGCCCCCTGCCCGGCCGGTTCAACCGCCCTAGGGCCGGTTCAACCGCCCCCCCCCCCCTCTGTTTTTTATTTTTTTTATTTTTTTTTATTTTATTTTATTTACTTTCTGTGATCATAATTACTGTATTTTAAATAGGCTAATCACTGTTCATGCTATGGGAAAATAGGAAGTTTAATTTAAAATTCCGTTATGTTATTGATTCACGTAGTTAATTGTTTACCCTGTGCAATGTTGATCAACTAAAAGTGATTAGGTTTCCATTAGTAGATATAAATATGTATAACAGAATTATTTTGTTAAGAACCAATTGTGTCATTAGTGCATAAGATTTAACCCCCCCTGCGAGACCTTTCCCGTTTCTTTCTAACCATAACAAATGCGTTATCGAATGTCATACTTGATGCATATTCGCTTTATTTGTTATCTTGTATGGTGTACTGTTCTTTTGTATTAAATATGTGGATGTATGTATGTATGTTTGCGCTCGCATAGAGAACGATCCGGTCGAAGAGCCCGAGGAATTCGCAGGAGAAGCCCCTGAGCAGCAGTCGTTTGGTGGAGGCAAGTGTCCTTTGACCTATCTATGTCCTATTCATTCTTTAATTCACCTCCCGCTTTACACATTTATACCTAAGGATTGACTAGCTTTTGTTATCCATGTCCTTGTTTACCTATTTGGGTCGGATTATTACTACTTAGTCTGATGCTATTGCTCAACCCTAATCAATGAACATGATGTGATTATCTATGATACGCTGTTTTCCCGTTCTTCTTTATGATATACTTGTGGTTTTCAAGGGGACTCGAGCGGTTTCTCGAGTGCCTCTCCGTAAGGACCTGTTCTATGGATGACCGCCCGGGAAAACAGTGCAACCATGAGGGTGGAATGGGGTGCCCTTAGCTGAATAATTAGAGGATCCGGGGTGTAGTTCACTTAGCCGTCGTGCCGTCAATGGGGCTCGGTGTATGCGGCTCGCTCTGCCAAGTTTGGGTTCGCCCCTTGGGGAGGAGTGCGGTGCATTTAGGAAACCTAACGGGTGGCTACAGCCCCGGGGAATCTTTGTAAAGGCTTCGTAGTGATGCCCTGCTGGATCACCTTGGTAGTGATCAATGGAGAGTCATGATCTCCGGGCAGAATGGGAATCACGGCTTGTGGGTAAAGTGCACAACCTCTGCAGAGTGTTATGAAACTGATATATCAGCCGTGCTCGCGGTTATGAGCGGCCAAGGGAGCTCCAATGATTAGTGGTACTTGATCAGAGACATTGTGGTACAGGTGGTTATGAGATTGATGGTTCTGGTTATGATTATGGTGCTGGTAAGTGGTATTCTTTCCGTTTGGAAAGGATACATTGGGTTAATAATTTGGGTTAATGCTAAAACTTGGCTTTCTACTAGTAAGTAATAACCTGACCAACTAAAAGCAACTGCTTGACTTATCCCCACATAAAGCTAGTCCACTACAGCCAAACAGGATACTTGCTGAGTATGTTGATGTGTACTCACCCTTGCTCTACACACCAAACCCCCCCCCCCAGGTTGTCAGCATTGCAACCACTGCTCAGGCGAAGATGAAGCTGTGGAAGGAGACTTCCAGGAGTTCCAAGATTACGACGAGTTCTAGGTGTGGGTTAGCGGCAACCCCCAGTCGGCTGCCTGTGAAGGCCGCGTTATCTACGTTTCTTTTCCGCACTTTGATTTATTGTAAGAACTATATGGACGTCTCAGACGTATGATGTAATCGATTATTTCCCCTTATTAATACTATTTTGAGCACTGTGTGATGATGTCCATATTATGTAACTGCTGTGTACGTGAATAACTGATCCTGGCACGTACATGGTTCGCATTCGGTTTGCCTTTTTAAAACCGGGTGTGACATAAGTGGTATCAAAGCCGTGCTGACTGTAGGACCGCTAACCTAGAGTAGAATGGTCGTTCTAAGGACTATAGACCTCTGTCTCTTCCTTGACTTTGATATCCCTTCAAAAGTTGGTCCTACTGACCAAACCTATGTTCTACTATATATTATACCTTGCTGAAAATTATGTTCTATTCCAATCCTTCATCTATTTATGATTCATTACTTGCTGGTCATATTAATTCTGTTCTCACCCTTTTGCTTGCGATGTCTTTTGTAGATGGCTCGACTTAGACACACTGCACGAAAGTCAGTCATCCCCTTCTTACCCTCCCGCCTTGCTGAGCGTCCGCTTCGCCGTCCCGTGGCCGGACAGTCCAGCCACTTGGAGAGACTACACCACCGCCTGCGTGAGGAGCAGGAGCGTCGACGACAGGAGCAGCGGAGCTCTTCCCTCTCGCTCCACCAGGAGATAGAGTCTGTGAGGAGCTGCTCCCCTGTGCTTTCTCTGGAGCCGCCCCCTGCACCACCACTGGGCGCCCCAGCTTCTGGAGTAGCTGCTGGAGGAGACCCAGACGACGGAGGAGGCGACGACAGCTCGAGCCACGACACCGACTTCTCTGCCAACCCTGAGCCGGAAGGATGGGTTGCTCGACCCATCACTCGCGACGCTGCTCGCGGGTGTCACTTCCATGATGCGCTCGACACCCTGCTACGTCGGGCATTTGACCGGCATACTTGGTCCGTCGAGTATCGCTGTGTGGTCTACCAGCATAGTCGCGGGGTCTACCCGGACCGCTGGGAGGCGACTTGCTTGGTGCGCTGCCCGGAGGACAGTCTCCAGGGTGCAGAGGCCTGTTCAGAGCACTATTCTATCTCTGAGCGGGACTCAGCTGAGGCAGCCATGCAAGATGCTGCACGGCGTGCGCTTTCGCACTACTGCTCGGTTTTCGGTGGGGCAGCTGACGGTCTTGACCTGAAGTATTACCCCCGCCGTTCATCTGGCAGCACAGGAGGCGTGATTGTCTCACCTGTCGGTGAGGGCAATCCTAGGTTGAGCAGCACAGTCAACCTAGCCGCCGTGCTAAACACGGAGCTGGACCATGCATTAGACGAGCTGAGTAGGGCTCGTGCTGAGATCGCCCTGCTGCGGGCTGAGCGCGCGGAACGTCGTTTTCTGGATGGTGGTTCCCCCGCTCCCGTTGGGACTCAGCACCCGTACCGCTCACCTCAGCGTGGACACCAGTCTTATGGCAATCCCGCCTGCAAGACCAAGATAACTCTAGAACCATAGATCGTTAGAGTTGGATCTTGTAATTAATACGAAATAAATATATACATGGAAGCTTCAGTCTTAGCGTTAGTCTCGATCTTAGTTAGTTTTAGTTAGACAGGGTAGTTTGCTATATCCTGTGCATCTATGTTTGTCATGATGAACTATGTTTGGTTTGGATCTTTGTAATGATTGTCACCAGAGTGTGGGTATCCCCTGCATTTTGGTTTACGTACTATGTCAATAAAGTTAGTTATATAGTTGGGAAACCCATTATTCTCCTTTCCTCTTTATCTGAGAAGCTGTGTGGTCTGTGTTGGAGATCAGTGAAGATGCTCATCTGTTCAGTGCTGTTGGAGAATTCTATACTCTTTTCTTATGCTGCAAGCTTTGCCAGATCAGTTCTGATGTGTGGTTGCGTTCTGCAGATGTCAGAGAACAGGCGTAGAGGAGGAAGGCGTGCTCAGCAGGAGCGAGCCGCTCCGCAGGATGAGGTGCCCCAGCAGCAGCACCTGCCGCCCCCGCCCCCGATGTCGATTGAGCAGATGTTTCTGATGCAGACTCAGGCAGTTCAAGCCATCGGTCAGACTTTGGCCGCCATTCAGCAGCAGCAGCAGCAGCAGCAACAGCAGCAAGCACCACCCCAGCCTCAGATGCCTCAGATGCCTAGAGATAAGCGTGCTGAATTCATGAGAGGTCATCCACCAACGTTCGCTCACTCTTCTGACCCCATGGATGCTGAAGATTGGCTGCGCACTGTGGAGCGGGAGTTGCATACCGCTCAGTGCGATGACAGGGAGAAAGTTCTGTATGGTCCCCGTCTGTTGAGAGGAGCAGCCCAGTCATGGTGGGAGTCTTACCTCGCCACCCATGCCAACCCCGACACCATCACCTGGGAAGAATTCAGGGGTAGCTTTCGTCAGTACCATGTGCCTGCAGGTCTGATGACAGTGAAGAAGGAGGAGTTCCTGGCCCTTAAGCAAGGGTCATCGTCTGTCAGTGAGTATCGGGACAGGTTTCTGCAATTGTCTCGCTACGCTCCCGAAGATGTCAATACCGACGCCAAGCGACAGTACCGTTTCCTGAGAGGCTTGGTTGACCCTCTGCAGTATCAGCTGATGAATCACACCTTCCCGACATTCCAGCACCTGATTGACAGAGCAATCATGACAGAAAGGAAGCGTAAGGAGATGGAAGATCGTAAGCGCAAGATCAGTGGACCCCAGCCTGGAAGCAGCAGCCGTCCCCGTTTCTCAGGCAATCAACCTCAGCAGTTCAGGCAGAACCAGCGTCCACCTCAGCAGCATCAGCAGCGTCAGCAGTATCAGCAGTTCCAAAGGCAGTACCCTCAGAATCAGTACCAGAACCGTCAGAGCAATCAGTCAGGAGGTCAGTTTCAGAAGCAGAATCAGCAAGCACCTCGTCTTCCTGCCCCAGCAAATCAGCAGAACAGTCAGGCAGCACCAGCTCAAGTTGGAAACAGGGCATGTTTCCACTGTGGAGAGCAAGGCCATTGGGTGATGCAATGTCCGAAGAAGGCAGCCCAGCAGCAGTCAGGCCCCAATGCCCCAGCAAAGCAGAATGTGCCTCAGCCTGGAGCAGGCAATCGCTCTCAGCAGCGCTATAATCATGGAAGATTGAATCACTTGGAAGCTGAAGCAGTTCAGGAGACCCCCGGCATGACAGTAGGTATGTTCCCAGTCGATTCCCATATTGCAGAAGTGTTATTTGATACTGGAGCAACACATTCTTTCATTACTGCATCATGGGTAGAAGCACATAATCTTCCAACTACTACCATGTTAACCCCCATTCAAATTGACTCAGCCGGTGGTAGAATTCGAGCCGATAGCATTTGTTTGAATATAAGTGTGAAAATAAGGGGGATAGCGTTTCCCGCCAACCTTATAGTAATGGGTACTCAGGGAATAGATGTCATCCTAGGGATGAATTGGCTAGATAAGTATCAGGCAGTTATCAGTTGTGATAAAAGGACAATCAAGTTAGTGTCCCCACTAGGAGAGGAAGTGGTGGCCAAGTTAGTCCCGCCTGAGCCAAAGAAAGGAAGTTGTTATCAGATGACTGTCGATAGCAGTGAAGCAGACCCAATTGAGAGTATCAAGGTTGTGTCCGAGTTCCCAGATGTGTTTCCAAAGGATTTACCGGGTATGCCACCAGAGCGGAAAGTTGAATTTGCTATAGAGCTTCTTCCTGGAACCGCCCCTATCTTCAAGAGAGCTTACAGAATATCTGGACCAGAATTGGATGAACTTAAGAAGCAGATTGATGAGCTGTCAGAAAAAGGTTACATCCGGCCAAGCACCTCGCCTTGGGCCGCCCCTGTCTTGTTCGTGGAGAAGAAAGATGGTACTAAGAGGATGTGTATCGACTATCGAGCTTTGAATGAGGTCACGATCAAGAACAAGTATCCTTTGCCCAGAATAGAAGATCTGTTCGACCAGTTGAGAGGAGCCAGTGTGTTCTCCAAGATTGATCTGAGGTCAGGTTATCATCAGCTCAGGATCCGACCTTCGGACATTCCGAAGACGGCATTCATTTCCAAGTATGGTTTATATGAGTTCACAGTGATGTCTTTTGGTTTGACCAATGCGCCAGCATTCTTCATGAACTTGATGAATAGTGTATTCATGGATTATCTTGATAAGTTCGTAGTGGTATTCATTGATGACATTCTGGTTTATTCTCAAAGCGAAGAAGAGCATGCAGATCATTTGAGGATGGTATTGCAGAGATTGCGAGAGCACCAGTTGTATGCAAAGTTGAGCAAGTGTGAGTTCTGGATCAGTGAAGTCCTGTTCTTGGGTCACATAATCAACAAAGAAGGATTGGCTGTGGATCCGAAGAAAGTGGCAGACATTCTGAACTGGAAAGCGCCAACAGATGCTAGAGGAATCAAGAGCTTCATTGGAATGGCCGGATATTATCGGCGATTCATTGAAGGGTTTTCGAAGATTGCGAAGCCAATGACAGCGTTGCTAGGCAACAAGGTTGAGTTCAAGTGGACCCAGAAATGCCAAGAGGCCTTTGAAGCGCTGAAAGAGAAGTTGACAACAGCGCCTGTCCTAGTCTTGCCTGATGTGCACAAGCCCTTCTCGGTGTATTGTGATGCTTGTTACACAGGTTTGGGATGTGTGTTGATGCAAGAGGGAAGAGTTGTGGCTTACTCGTCCCGACAGCTGAAGGTTCATGAGAAGAACTACCCAATCCATGATCTAGAGTTGGCAGCAGTGGTTCACGCACTGAAGACATGGAGGCACTATTTGTATGGACAGAAATGCGATGTTTACACAGACCACAAGAGTCTGAAGTACATATTCACTCAGTCAGAATTGAACATGAGGCAACGAAGATGGTTAGAATTGATCAAAGACTATGAGTTGGAGATTCATTACCATCCAGGCAAAGCAAACGTAGTGGCAGATGCTTTGAGCAGAAAGAGTCAAGTCAATCTGATGGTCGCTCGTCCGATGCCTTATGAGTTGGCCAAGGAGTTTGACAGGTTGAGTCTCGGATTTCTGAACAATTCTCGAGGAGTCACAGTTGAATTGGAACCCACCTTGGAGCGCGAAATCAAAGAAGCGCAGAAAAATGATGAGAAGATCAGTGAGATTCGGCGATTGATTCTAGATGGCAGAGGCAAAGATTTTCGAGAAGATGCAGAAGGCGTGATATGGTTCAAAGATCGCTTGTGTGTTCCCAATGTCCAGTCTATTCGGGAGTTGATTCTTAAGGAAGCTCATGAGACAGCTTATTCGATTCACCCTGGCAGTGAGAAGATGTATCAGGATCTGAAGAAGAAATTCTGGTGGTACGGAATGAAAAGAGAAATCGCAGAGCATGTGGCTATGTGCGATAGTTGTCGAAGAATTAAGGCAGAACACCAGAGACCAGCTGGATTGTTGCAACCGTTGCAGATCCCTCAGTGGAAATGGGATGAAATTGGCATGGATTTCATAGTCGGATTGCCTCGCACTCGAGCCGGCTACGATTCCATTTGGGTAGTAGTGGACCGCTTGACCAAGTCAGCCCACTTCATACCTGTCAAGACCAATTACAACAGTGCAGTATTGGCAGAATTGTATATGTCTCGGATCGTTTGTCTTCATGGTGTGCCAAAGAAGATAGTGTCAGACAGAGGAACGCAGTTCACCTCTCATTTCTGGCAGCAGTTGCATGAAGCCTTGGGCACGCATCTGAATTTCAGTTCAGCTTATCACCCGCAGACAGATGGTCAGACTGAAAGAACCAATCAAATTCTTGAAGATATGTTGAGAGCCTGTGCGTTGCAAGATCAGTCCGGATGGGATAAGAGATTGCCTTATGCAGAGTTTTCCTATAACAACAGTTACCAGGCCAGTTTGAAGATGTCACCATTTCAGGCGCTCTATGGAAGGAGTTGTAGAACTCCGTTGCAATGGGATCAGCCTGGAGAGAAGCAAGTGTTTGGGCCAGACATTTTGCTTGAAGCCG
This sequence comes from Zea mays, assembly GCF_902167145.1. Classification (NCBI taxonomy): domain Eukaryota; kingdom Viridiplantae; phylum Streptophyta; class Magnoliopsida; order Poales; family Poaceae; genus Zea; species Zea mays. The sequence goes on from NC_050102.1 coordinate 102,717,964, forward strand.
AAGAGAACGTCAAGATGGTTCGAGAGAATCTGAAGATAGCGCAATCAAGGCAGCGAAGCTATGCAGACACAAGAAGAAGAGAGCTGAGTTTCGAAGTCGGAGACTTTGTTTATCTGAAAGTGTCACCGATCAGAGGAGTCAGAAGATTCGGAGTGAAAGGCAAGCTGGCACCCCGCTACATTGGTCCGTATCAGGTTCTTGCAAGACGAGGAGAAGTGGCTTATCAGCTCAGTTTGCCAGAGAATTTGTCTGCTGTGCATGATGTCTTTCATGTGTCTCAGTTGAAGAAGTGCTTGCGTATGCCAGAAGAGCAGTTGCCAGTGGAAGGTCTTGAAGTCCAGGAGGACTTGACCTACGTTGAGAAGCCAGCTCAGATCCTTGAGGTTGCAGATAGAGTCACCCGAAGGAAGACCGTCAGAATGTGCAAAGTCAGATGGAGTCACCACTCTGAGGAAGAAGCAACCTGGGAGCGTGAAGATGATCTGATGGCCAAGTACCCGGAGCTCTTTGCTAGCCAGCCCTGAATCTCGAGGGCGAGATTCTTTTAAGGGGGATAGGTTTGTAACGCCCCGAATTTTGCAGTTGAATTTTTTTCTTTTCTTTACTCGCCAAAATTCGGGCGTTACCTTTCTTTTTCTTTTTCCCTCGCTAAACCTTGACCTTTTCCAAAGTTCTAGCGGGATTCGGTTTGGAATTCCCGTACGTATAAAAACCCTAAATACTTTATGTTGTTTGATGCACCATGCCGAACCTTGCATTTCTTTTGATTGCTTTGAAAGTGCAAATGCATTCATGTAGAAAGATCGGATTTCGAAAATGTTTTCTTTCTCTTTTCTTTCTCTTTTCTCTCTCTCTTTCTCTCTCCTTTTTTTTCTCTCTCTCCCGCGCCGTGGGCCGACCCCGGCCGGCCCAGCCGCCCCCTGGCGCCCCCCTCTTGGGCCTAGTAGGCCCAGCCGCCCCCCCCTCTTTCCCTTATCCCCTAACCCTCTCCCTCTCCCCCCTCATTTTCTCCCTCCCCACCCAAGCCGCCGCCCCCTACCCGCCCCCTGCCCTAGCCGCCGCCCCTGCCTAGGCCGCCGCCCCTCCCCGTCGCCGATCGGCCGCCCCGCTCGGCCGCCCCGTCCCCGTCACCGGTGAGCCCCCCCCCCCCTCCTCCCTCTCCTCCCTCCCCCTCTCCTCCCTCCCCTTCCCCTCGCCGCTCGGCCCCATGGCCGGTTCGGCCGCCCGCCCCACCCCTCGCCGCTCGGCCCCATGGCCGGTTCGGCCGCCCGCCCCACCCCCCCCCCCCGCGCGCGCCCCCGGCTTGGCCGGCTCGGCCGCTCGGCCGCCCCCGCGCCCTGCCCCGCGCCCCTGCGCGCCCAGCGGCTCGGCCGCCCCGCCCCTGCGCCGCCCCCTGCCCGGCCGGTTCAACCGCCCTAGGGCCGGTTCAACCGCCCCCCCCCCCTCTGTTTTTTATTTTTTTTATTTTTTTTTATTTTATTTTATTTACTTTCTGTGATCATAATTACTGTATTTTAAATAGGCTAATCACTGTTCATGCTATGGGAAAATAGGAAGTTTAATTTAAAATTCCGTTATGTTATTGATTCACGTAGTTAATTGTTTACCCTGTGCAATGTTGATCAACTAAAAGTGATTAGGTTTCCATTAGTAGATATAAATATGTATAACAGAATTATTTTGTTAAGAACCAATTGTGTCATTAGTGCATAAGATTTAACCCCCCCTGCGAGACCTTTCCCGTTTCTTTCTAACCATAACAAATGCGTTATCGAATGTCATACTTGATGCATATTCGCTTTATTTGTTATCTTGTATGGTGTACTGTTCTTTTGTATTAAATATGTGGATGTATGTATGTATGTTTGCGCTCGCATAGAGAACGATCCGGTCGAAGAGCCCGAGGAATTCGCAGGAGAAGCCCCTGAGCAGCAGTCGTTTGGTGGAGGCAAGTGTCCTTTGACCTATCTATGTCCTATTCATTCTTTAATTCACCTCCCGCTTTACACATTTATACCTAAGGATTGACTAGCTTTTGTTATCCATGTCCTTGTTTACCTATTTGGGTCGGATTATTACTACTTAGTCTGATGCTATTGCTCAACCCTAATCAATGAACATGATGTGATTATCTATGATACGCTGTTTTCCCGTTCTTCTTTATGATATACTTGTGGTTTTCAAGGGGACTCGAGCGGTTTCTCGAGTGCCTCTCCGTAAGGACCTGTTCTATGGATGACCGCCCGGGAAAACAGTGCAACCATGAGGGTGGAATGGGGTGCCCTTAGCTGAATAATTAGAGGATCCGGGGTGTAGTTCACTTAGCCGTCGTGCCGTCAATGGGGCTCGGTGTATGCGGCTCGCTCTGCCAAGTTTGGGTTCGCCCCTTGGGGAGGAGTGCGGTGCATTTAGGAAACCTAACGGGTGGCTACAGCCCCGGGGAATCTTTGTAAAGGCTTCGTAGTGATGCCCTGCTGGATCACCTTGGTAGTGATCAATGGAGAGTCATGATCTCCGGGCAGAATGGGAATCACGGCTTGTGGGTAAAGTGCACAACCTCTGCAGAGTGTTATGAAACTGATATATCAGCCGTGCTCGCGGTTATGAGCGGCCAAGGGAGCTCCAATGATTAGTGGTACTTGATCAGAGACATTGTGGTACAGGTGGTTATGAGATTGATGGTTCTGGTTATGATTATGGTGCTGGTAAGTGGTATTCTTTCCGTTTGGAAAGGATACATTGGGTTAATAATTTGGGTTAATGCTAAAACTTGGCTTTCTACTAGTAAGTAATAACCTGACCAACTAAAAGCAACTGCTTGACTTATCCCCACATAAAGCTAGTCCACTACAGCCAAACAGGATACTTGCTGAGTATGTTGATGTGTACTCACCCTTGCTCTACACACCAAACCCCCCCCCCCCCAGGTTGTCAGCATTGCAACCACTGCTCAGGCGAAGATGAAGCTGTGGAAGGAGACTTCCAGGAGTTCCAAGATTACGACGAGTTCTAGGTGTGGGTTAGCGGCAACCCCCAGTCGGCTGCCTGTGAAGGCCGCGTTATCTACGTTTCTTTTCCGCACTTTGATTTATTGTAAGAACTATATGGACGTCTCAGACGTATGATGTAATCGATTATTTCCCCTTATTAATACTATTTTGAGCACTGTGTGATGATGTCCATATTATGTAACTGCTGTGTACGTGAATAACTGATCCTGGCACGTACATGGTTCGCATTCGGTTTGCCTTTTTAAAACCGGGTGTGACACCACTCTTCTTGTGTTGGGATTGGAAAATGTGGACATTATTCTAGGAGCAAATTGGATGACCTTGCACCAAGTTGTGCTTGATGTAGCCAGCCGTACCGTGGAAGTTAATTCTCCGTTCTGCGGGAACTTCACCTTAATTCTGCCTAGTCAAGGTTTTACTCAGTCATGTGCTTTCTCTATGACGGAGTTACCTCTGAAGAAGATCCCAGTGGTCTGTGAGTATGCAGATGTCTTCCCTGATGAATTGCCAGGAATGCCACCAGACCGGGATATTGAATTCGCCATCGAGTTGCAACCAGGAACGTCCCCAATTTCCAAGAGGCCCTACCGAATGCCACCCGCCGAGTTGGCAGAATTGAAGAAGCAATTGCAAGAGTTGCTGGATAAGGGATTTATTCGCCCAAGCACTTCGCCTTGGGGATGTCCAGCACTGTTTGTAAAGAAAAAGGATGTAAGCTTGAGGCTGTGTATAGATTACCGCCCTCTTAATGCGGTAACTATCAAGAACAAGTATCCTTTGCCTCGTATTGATGTTCTTTTTGACCAGTTGGTCGGGGCCAAGGTGTTTTCCAAGATAGACCTTCGCTCTGGCTACCATCAGATCAAGATACGAGCAAGTGATATTCCGAAGACGGCATTCTCAACCAGATATGGGCTATATGAATTCTTGGTGATGTCATTCGGGCTGACAAATGCACCAGCATATTTCATGTATCTGATGAATTCTGTTTTCATGCCAGAATTGGACAAGTTCGTAGTGGTTTTCATCGATGACATTTTGGTGTACTCAAACAACGAAGAAGAACATGCCGGGCATTTGCATGTAGTGCTTCAACGTCTGCGATAGCACCACCTTTATGCCAAGTTATCCAAGTGTGATTTTTGGCTAAAGGAAATCAAATTCTTGGGTCACACTATCTCTCAGGCTGGAATAGCTGTTGATCCTGATAAAGTGCAAGAGGTGATGAACTGGAAGCCACCAACAACTGTTCGTCAGATTCGGAGTTTTCTGGGATTAGCTGGTTATTACCGAAGATTTATTCCGGACTTCTCTCGAATTGCGAAGCCTATAACTGAGTTGCTGAAGAAAGAAGTCAAATTTGTTTGGAGTCAGAAGTGCGAAGATGCCTTCCATGCATTAAGGCAACATCTGACCACAGCACCAGTATTGGCGCAACCCGACAACAGCAAGCCTTTCGACGTATATTGCGGTGCCTCTGGCACCGGGCTAGGTTGTGTCTTGATGCAAGACAACCGAGTCATTGCTTATGCCTCAAGAGCACTCAGGCCTCATGAGCAAAACTATCCCACTCATGACCTCAAGTTGGCAGCAGTGGTTCATGCATTAAAGATGTGGAGGCACTATCTAATGGGAACCCACTGCAACATCTTCACTGATCATAAGAGCCTTAAGTACTTTTTTACTCAGGCTGATCTCAACATGAGGCAGAGAAGATGGCTAGAGCTGATCAAGGATTATGACCTGGAGGTACATTATCACCCAGGAAAAGCTAATGTGGTAGCAGATGCTTTGAGTCGGAAGATGCAATGCAATTGTATTCTGATGGATTCTCGCATTAACACCTTGTGTGATGAGTTGAGCAAGATGCAAATTGAAGTGATTCCTTCTGGTTCTTTGTCTCACATTTCTGTTGAGCCAGCTTTGCAAGACCAGATTATCATGGCCCAGCTCAGTGACAAGGGAGTGCAAATTATCAAGAAGAATCTCCATCAGAAGGTTGAGAAGTATAATTGTTTCCGCCAGGATGAAAAGGGTGTGTTATGGTTCAAAAGCAGATTGGTAATTCCTAAGGACCAGGATCTCAAGAGGAAAATTTTGGATGAGGCTCATCTCTCCAAATTCTCTATGCATCCGGGAAGCACCAAAATGTACCATGACCTGAAACCTTTGTACTGGTGGACCAGAATGAAGAGGGAGATAGCCCAGTATGTATCAGAATGTGACACCTGTCAGAGGATAAAGGCAAGCCACTTGAAGTCAGCTGGAGCTTTGCAACCCCTGTCCATACCTTCGTGGAAGTGGGATGACATCAACATGGATTTCATTGTGGGTCTGCCCAACACCTCGCGTCATCATGATTCGATTTGGGTTATTGTGGACCGATTGACGAAAGTGGCACATTTTCTTCCGGTGCACACCACTGATAAGGCTCAGAAGTATGCAGAATTGTATATTGACCGGATCGTGTGTTTGCACGAATTACCTCGGACCATTGTTTCTGACCGAGGAGCCCAATTTGTTGCCAGATTTTGGGAACAATTGCAAGAGTCTTTGGGAACCAAGCTAATCAGGAGTTCAGCTTACCACCCACAGACTGATGGTCAGACGGAAAGGGTAAACCAAATTCTGGAGGATATGCTGAGAGCTTGTGCAATCGATTGTGGCAAGAACTGGGATAAGCACCTCTCCTTGGCAGAGTTTGCTTATAACAATAGTTATCAATCCAGCCTAAAGATGGCACCTTTTGAAGCTCTCTATGGAAGAAGGTGCAGGACACCACTCAATTGGTCTCAACCTGGAGAAAGAGAAGTTTTTGGACCTGACTTAGTGACTGAAGCCGAAAGGAAGGTCAAACTAATCAGGAAGAATCTAGAAGCTGCTCAGGCCTGGCAGAAGAGCTATCATGATAGAAGAAGGAAACCTCTCCAGTTCGAGGTGGGAAGTTTTGTATACCTCAAGGTATCACCCACCAAGGGAGTGGAGAGGTTTGGGATCAAAGGCAAGCTAGCCCCTCGTTACATTGGACCTTATGAGATCATAGAAGCATGTGGACCCGTGGCATACAAGCTGAAGTTACCTTAAAAAATGTCCGCCATTCACAGTGTCTTCCATGTATCTCAGCTGAAGAAGTGTGTTCGATTGCCGACCGAGATCATAGCAGAGCCAGAATTGGAGATAGAGCCAGATCTATCGTACCAAGAGTACCCCTCCAAGATTCTGGATTGCAAGGAAAGATCAACTCGGGCTAAATCGATCAAGATGTACAAGGTCCAGTGGAGTAATCACTCAGAGGAGGAAGCTACTTGGGAAACCGAGGAATTCCTGAGATCCAACTTCCCCGATTGCCTACCTAAGGAAGCTGGTACGTAATCACACCCAACCCCTCCTCCTGCCCTTCGAATCTAATTTCCAAAAACATGATCTTAATTCAGAATGAAGTAACTACGAAGTAAAACTTAAAAAGGGCTTCCTTCTGAAGTTGCAAAGAGAATGACATTCGAAGAGCAGTTTTACCCTAATAATAACAATAATCACCCATTTCCTATAAGTCTCACCCTTCGCTTCACCCTGGGAGGACTCTGGCCCGAATCTCGGGACGAGATTCCTTTAAGGGGGGAAGGCTGTGACACCCCAGTGTCACCTAGGGTTTCTCTTGCAAATGCCAAACCCAGAACCATTATTTCATGTGAACCAAAGTAAGCATGAGCATCAAATAAACTTAAGTAAGAAGGAATTCACCAAGTATATACTTAAAAGTATCATGATCAAAACAATTGAGTCTTTTAAAAGGTAAGAATGTGTAACCCTAATAAAAACCCTAAGTAAACCCCATGAGCAAAATTCAAGAAAATAAGGAAAAGGGTATGAAAAATTTAAAATCATGACTTGAGCCAATTATAAAAATTAAAGTATATTTAATAAGCAACAAGAAAGGTTGAGAGAGCTTAGCCAAAATAACTCAAATAAATTCCCAAATCAGCCCTTAAACTATGAACCCTTGGAGAAATTCAGATTTCTGAATTTCTGAAATTCAGACCTCTTCCCAAAAATCATCTGCGTTCTCTGTTGTTCGAAACTCAAATCTAGGAGATCCAAATATCAAAGTTGTGCCAAATTCCCTTAAACACATCCTGGAAAAGTTTGAACTCAAACCAAATTCATTTGACACGGTTTTGGCGCAGTTTAACCTCGGGACCAGACATTCTGACACTGGCACCTTGGTGACGCTACAACTCCCTGTCCCTAGCCTAAAACCGCGCGACGTCCATACACCAAAGACAAAGCATGGTCAGGTGAACAAATCCTTCATAGCGATCTTGCCCAAATTCGCGAAGATTTGCACCCAATCGACGCTTGAACATGGGCAGAGGCAACGGGAACACGTGTTCGACCGTGGCTGACACCCCCGGTTCACGCCCGTTCGCGCACCGCGCCTCCCAGTGCACGCCCGCGCGCGCTCGCCGGTCCACGACCGCCCGTGCACCGCACCGTGCCTATAAAGCCTCCCCAGGCGTGCCCCACTTCGCCCCGCACTCACCAGCACCGGCCGGCCACCTTCCCTTAGCTCCGGCGAGCTCAATTCCGCCCGCCATTGCCGCCAGAGCTTCGGCCACCGCGGCCAACCCACTCCAGTCACCCCAAGTCGAGCCAGTGCTTCGGCTAGCTCCGCCAGTGGCCCGTGAAGCTCGCCAAGCCCTCGGACCAGACCGGACTTCACCGGAGGCCCGAGATCGACCTCACCGGACTTCGGTCTTTCGCCGCCACGCGTGGACAGAGCTAACCGGTGAGTCTCCGACCAATTCCTTGCACCCATATCTTCTCTGGCATCCCGTGAACCTCTCTGACCCACCCAATTGATCTATCTCGCCGTGACCAGGCCGAACTCCTCGCCGCCAACGAGCATCCCCGCCTGCGCACGTGGACCGACCGACTCCGGCCATCTCCGACGGCGACCCGCACACCGTTGTGATCCCCGAGACCTCCCCTACGTCCTCGACCACTTCACCGGAGCCATCTCGCCGCCGGTAAGCCCCTCCGCCCTTTCTTCCGCCGCGGTTACTGTTTAAGTTAGGAGAAGGACCTCGGGTTAGGATTTGGAGAACCCGAGGGGTTTTCTGTAACGTCAGTGACTCATGTGAATAGTAGCCTAAGGACTAATCCGCGAAGAAAACCTAGAATATCCGCCAGGGACCCCAGTGCAAAGTGGATTTCCATTTAATCAATTCTGTTAATCTTTTTAAATGACTAGAGAACTTAGAAAACCCATAACTTGATGAATTCTTAATAAAAAGTTGTCGAACTAATTTTGCTAGCTCCTGAATATTATGAACTATCATTTAAAAATGATAAACCCTATGCTTTCTGTTCTGAATTTTAGAGTTTAAAATTAAAAACAGAAACTTACCAAACCTTGTTTAATTAAGGAAAATTAGTTTTTCTTCTGTGCTGAGCTTCAGAAAATTTGTAGCTGTTCAAACCTCATTTAGACACTGTTTAAAAATAGTAGGAACCCCAGCATTAGAAAATATGATGTAGATATTCATTTAAAGCTATTTTGCCCAAAACTTAGGGAAAATCAGAAAGGCATTAGAAATTAATGAACTGTAATTAAAACTATTTTTTCTAGTTTGCTTAAGTAACAGAGAACCTAGGAAAAATACAGAGACTATTAGTTCAGACCAGTTTTAAACTAAAATGTTTTATTTAGCCTTATTTGGACTGAAAACTAATTATTAGAATTACAAAACTATAACCAAAATGAGTACTAAACATCCAGTGGACTTACAACCACCAGAGCCCCACTACAAAAATAAAGGACACCTCAGCCCAACTTTTTAAGTAAGAAAAATAAACATAAAGTGATAATAAGGCATTTTCCAAATAAATCATGAACAACCCCTAATAATGTGATAATGGGCAACCAAAAATTAGCTAAGTCCATAATGAGATAAACCACCAGAGAAAAATGCAAACCCATGAAAAAGAAGCAAACTCATACATATTGCTAATGATTTAAGGAAAAGGCCACTTAATTCAAATAATGCATACCACCTCTTCCCTTAAGCAAAAAGATGCCAAACTTCAGAATGATTGCTCTTGCACAAAACAATAACTAAGAAAAATAAGAACTCTGTTGTTGATAGTTTTTCAAATGTAGTGGTAGTAGAAAGCACCCACTTGGCTAGAAACTTGAGAAAACCATAGAAAAATAATTAAAAGCTATTAATGACTAGAAATTTGTATCAAGTCATGTTATAACACCTAAAAGCCAGCAAAAATAAGTTTTAGATAATTACCCACTGTTAAATAATAGTTGTAGTTCAAAGCACCCCTTCTGCCCTAGCATTTAATAATTTTGTCCAGAAAAAACCATTCTCTTTCTGATCCCCAAATTTTGAGACAGAGAAACATACACCAGTACCAAGCCACTGTAATTTTTGCAGAAGTTTTGGAATTTTATAAAAGCAACTTGTAGTTCAAACCCACTCCAAAACATTAAAGAGAATAAAAGAAAAGGAAAGAAGAAATAAACCTCACCCCAATAAGTCTAACTTGAGAACTTATCAATTCTCACTAAGACTTAGAAAGAATTCAGTGGAACCCCAAAAATAAACCTACCACTTACCTTAGCTAAGTTTAACCCAATTTACCAAGTATACCACCTAAAGGTCTTACATAAGTAAGGTTTAACTTAATTAACTCAAGTAGATCATACACCCCCACAGTTGTAATTTCTAAAAGCACATATCATATCATGCATATATCTTATGCATTGCATTCATTAGATTGTAATCTTGCCGACGGAGAGTACGTGCTCATCCCCGAGCAAGGACCTCTCCAAGAGGAGGACCAGGAGCAGGCTTCAGAGGCTGCTATTGAGGATCTCCCCGCAGCCCCAGCAATTGAAGGCAAGCCCCGGTTTTTATGTATAACTGTATTATTATATGCTACTTTACTACACTTAATGCTTGTAGGATTGTAATGTGCACTTAAGTGTAGGAGTTGCTTGAAACCTCTAGTTGCATGAACTTAGGATTCCTTTTTGAGATGAATACCAGTATGCTAGGTCGAGTAGCTGCTATGCTAAATCAGGATCTCGGTAGAAGTCGAGTGATTTTTCTAGCACTCGCGCGAGGTCAGGAATTGATTGTATTCATCTTGATAATGGGATATATGTTAGTCTATGGATTTGGATCCAGGGAGGATGCCTTGTCCATGAGACAGGAAAAAGGAATTAAGGATTAATGTGTGGATACCTGAGTCAAGCTTTTGAACGTACTAAGCACATGCCGGGAAAAATGGTAACCGGTAAACCTAGTACCTGATTGAAGCCGGGCGCGGACTTTATCCCTCATGCGACCTGAGACTGGGTCTCCCATGCTAGCTATGGTGGGTACAAGTGCGGTCACTGCACGGCGGCAGCCGGGGTCAGTGGAGCATTATATGCCAAGGCGGTGAGGCCTGGACGCGAACGGGGAATCGATGGGGACGGTTGTCATGTGTGGGGTCGGAGTACCCTGACATGCCGTGTGTTTAGGTTTACCTTGCAAGGTTAAAACCCGATTCGAATCATCTGCTTCTCGCAGCTAATGAGACTGCTTGACCCCTTGTACTGCATCGAGTAAGAAGTGAAATGAGGTTACATGAGATAACTTGTTGATTGAACTAAATGCTTGTTACCATGTATGTTTAGAAGGAACAAACCTAGCTAAGTTAATGATGATAGAATTTGAAAAGCTAAAAATTGAATTTAGAAACAGCTAGTGCTTTTGGCAAACCAAACCCCTCAGCCAAACAGATGCATAGTATAGAGGTAGAGGAGTAGACTCCTCACACCGGTTAAGTCTAGCTGAGTATTAGTATACTCAGCCTTGCTTGTGGCACAATTTTTGCAGGTACCATTCAAGAAATGGTTGATGGTGTGACTTGGCCTACCACCCTGCCACCGGGTTGGACGGTCGAGTGGGATGTTGCTCCGGCAGGAGAGGAGCACGAGGAGTAGTGGGCTAGGCCTTGCCCAATTCCTCGAGACCGACGACATCGATTATCCGCTGCACTTTATTTTGTGAACTTTATTTACTACTCGAAAACTCCGATTTATGTAATAACTCAGTACTTAATTCGAGGTTTCCCTGTTTTATTGTATTTCTTCTGTGACTCACCTTCGAGTGAGATTGTGGAATTTGATCCTGGTTAAGTGGCTCTATCAGACTAGATCTGAGGGACTAACGGGTTATTCCGATTTAAGTGTGTTACGGCCCCTGAGGCGTGACTTAGGCACTTAAGCTGGAATAATTCGGGTGGTTCCGCCACATAGGTGATCATGAATAGCATCAACATTAATGTCTCTACATCTAGTGCAAATGGAAACATGCTCAACGGTAGATGTAGAGGGTTTGCAAGATTTTAGTTCAACAATCTTAGCATGTAAAATGTCATTTTCATTTCTAAGATTGGAAATGGTAACATTGCAAACATCTAAGTCCTTAGCCTTAGCAATTAATTTTTCATTCTCATTTCTAAGACTAGCAAGAGAGACATTCAATTCTTCAATCTTAGCAAGTAAACTAACATTATCATCTCTAAGATTGGGAATTGAAACATCACAAACATTTGAATCAACCTTAGCAATTATTTTAGCATTTTCAATTCTAAGGTTGGCAATAATATCATGGTAAGTGCTTAGCTCACTAGATAGTTTTTCACATTTCTCTACTTCTAGAGCGTAAGCATTCTTAACCTTAACATGCTTCTTGTTTTCTTTAATTAGGAAGTCCTCTTGGGAGTCCAAGAGTTCATCCTTCTCATGATTAGCACTAATTAGTTCATTCAATTTTTCCTTTTGTTGCATGTTTAGGTTGGCAAAAAGGGTGCGCAAATTATCCTCCTCATCACAAGAGTTATCCTCATCACTAGAGGTTTCATATTTAGTGGAGGATTTTGATTTTACCTTCTTCCTTTTGCCGTCTTTTGCCATGAGGCACTTGTAACACCCGGATTTTAGGGGTCCAAAACCCGGGCGCTAACATAAACACCAGGTGTGCTGGGACCAAGCCTCACACATATGATGTATAGTGGCACAGGATCGAATGTCACATCTTTATATATAACAGGAGTTCTATACAAAATAAATAATTACATTATAGGGAGACAACGGTCCAGCAACCCAAAGTTGACTGGGAGACGACGACCTAGACCTCTCACGAACTCATCGCAGCATCCTCCACGAGCATCATCCTGCGGTACCTGTTCTTGACCTGTGGGGGGGGGGTGTGAGACAGCAAGAGTGAGCTCACATACGTTCATCGCTCAGCAAGTTGTGGGGAATAATGTGCATGAACTCGCCAAAGGTGGGAGCTCACGTGAAGTGTAAGGCTTACCAAAGAGGATGGTTAGAGCTGGAGCATTGCTTTTAAAGTTGGTCAAAATTTTATTAGCAATTACTAAGTATAAGTAAATACCAACCCAATTAAGTAGTAGAACAAAAGTAACAACCTCACCTGCGATGCAATGCATATGACAAATTGAGTTTAAGTTCCATAATTTAATCATGTGAGGGTCCGAGCTGCTCATGACCGTGAGCACGGCTAGTATACCAGTTTTACACTCTGCAGAGGTGGCGCATCTTTACCCACAAGTCATGTTACCCATCTGCCAAGGGATCGCGACTTCCCATACACCTCTACCGAGGAGGCGAGGCAGGGTAACACTACGAGGCCTTTACAAAGTTCCACTAGCTTCAGAAAACCCGCTACAGTTTATAGGAAGCTCCAATGCAGGAATCCCTTGCAGGACCGCCATCACAGCAAAATCCTCCCGAGGGCCTCCCCAGGAATCCCTTGCAGGACCGCCATCACAGCAAAATCCTCCCGAGGGCTTCCCTAGGAATCCCTTGCAGGACCGCCATGACAGCAAAATCCTCCCGAGGGCCTCCCTACATTGACCACTCCCCTACTGCCCTTGCCCCTTTCGGGTAAGGTAGTCTTCCACTAGCTTTCCTAATTAATCAGCCAAGGGCGTCCCATTAAACCCTTGTGGTAGCACTGTTTTCCCGGGTGGTCGCTCCATGTTCCAATTAACATAATGATCTCATCATGAACAATAAATAACAACTGATAACCAAAGTATAATCATGAATAATGTAATCTTCATACCCAAAACCACATATAGCACTAGCAAGTACTACCCAGAAAGTTCAGTGGTAAGCAAGGTATAAAGATAGACAAACTAGGGTAACCTATTGGGTCCCATCAAAATTAACCTATGCAGATCATTATGATTAATTAGAACATGAGTGGGTAAAAAGAAGTGATCAAGGGCACAACTTGCCTGGGCCTTGAGAATCCAGGTACCAGGATGATCTTCAGATGACTCGTGACCTCACTGCTAGTCGTAGCAATACTAACAAACATTGTATAGGCAAAATTAACATTACACCAAACATGTATGCCAAAATACATATTAATAATTTACATATTAAAATAAGATCACAGGAAAAAGAATTATAAATTTTGGAGTTGTAGGTTTTAAGTTATGAATTTTCAAAGGTTTAATGTGATTAAAATATGATTAAATGATAAATAAATTTTCTGACAGAGTTCATGTCAAAACAGTGATTCTAACTGATAGAGAATATTATTACAAAATTTTAGGAATTGGAATGACTCAATTTGGAGCTAAAATGAATTTTCTATGAATTATCTAAGTTCTAGCAATTATTTTTGTATTAAAAATCTAATTTCTAATTCATTTAATCATTTTAATACTGCACTGGACTGGGCCTCAAATCTAGAGAAACCCAGGGGCTAAGGCGCAATAAAACCTATGACTCAGGGAACTGTGCACTGGATGGCGGGTTAATTCGCTAAAAGGTGAGGGGTTCTTCTGTAAAACCCAAGGCCGAAAGGGTATCACCACATACCGGCCGACGGATCGGATCTGGACGGCCCAGATTAAAAGATCCAACGCATGAACCGGTATGCGTTACTGGCTCTCGGATCACGATCTGACGACTCAGGTTTAATGAACCTTGGTCCACCCACCGCCATCCGATCCATGATCAGCGCCCCAGATCAACCTAACGCGAACCTCATACGTGGTCCCAATCCTGACCGCTGCCGCCGAGATCAACGGCCCGCGTAGCTTCTTCCACAACCCGAGCTGGGCCGGCGGTGGCGCGGCGAGTTCCACGGAGGCGTAACCACACCGTCGGCGCAGAGGCCACCGACCACCACAGTGCCCGAAATGTCGATTAAACCGAGCTCCGCGTAGAGGAGGACATGGCGAGCACCGAGGAGAACATCTTACCGACGATGCGGTTGTAGAATGCCCCGTCCACGGCAAATGGCGGCCCCGCGGCAAAGTTGAGTTCCCGGCGAGCAATTGCCAAGGCGGCGAGACTTCAGTCGTGAAATTGATGGTTGTCGAAGCACTCCGGGACCGCGGCGCAGCACCAGAATGCCCTGCGGACGCCTGAACGCGCGCGACACCTAGTTTCGACGGCGGCGGGTCACTACGGCCTTACGAGCCCACGGCGGCTACGGTGTTTGTGCTCGGATGTGGGTACAATTGGATGAGATGAGGGAGGGGTCACGACGGTCGTCTTTTATAGCTCAGGGAGCAGCGAAAACACCGAATCCCACGCGCCCGAGCGCGGAGTCCGCCCGCGATCGCGCGGTGGTCGTTTCTGTCGATCGGAGAGGACGAACCTGACAAGTGGGTCCCACGCGTAAGCGACAGGGCGGTGAGGAGCGCGCGCGCGTGAGTCTGCCCGGTGGGGCCCTTCTGTCGGCGCGAAGGAGAGGCAGGCGCGCGGGAGGAAAGTTTGGGCCGCGCGCGCGAAAGTGTAATTGGGCCAGAATGAAGGTAGCCGGCCCAGTTAAGCTTTTCTCTTTTTTCTTTTTATTTTGCATTTTCTTTTCTCCATTTTCAAATCCAATTTGAGTTCAAATTTCAAAATCAAATTCTTTGGTAAATTCTCCTCAGATTGAAAGTATAACTTGTAAACTCTGGTCTTACTTTTATTTATACTTTTTATTTTGTATATACTTTCCTTTTCTTCTTATTTTCAAAACCCAAATTCCAATTCGAATCAAACCAAGTTTTAAATTCTAGATTTCAAATTTTATGCACAAGTTAAACTTTCACATGATGCAAAATTACTTACATAGTGTTTTCTTCATTTATTTTATTATGATTATTTACCTTTAAAAAGGGTGAACTATAAAGTTTAATCACTTATCAATGGTACTTTGCTCAAATTTCTTCTACCAATTCCTAATCCAGAATTTGGGTGTTACAAATCCTACCCCCCTTAAAAATAATCTCGTCCTCGAGATTTGTAAGAAAAGGGATGTATACTCATATTGTTCTCGGAACATATGCACAAACAAAGAAATCTCAGCATGAGGTATAATTCTTTAACAAAACATAGGATCAATAGACCTTATTGTTCCATCTGGAATAATATCATATTATCTACTAACTAAAGTAACATCTAGACCTTACAAATCATCATAATTTATATCTATGTAGTTTGGTGAAGCTGGTGGTGGTAGTGGAGGTTGTTGTTGTTGTTGTCTCTCCAACCGTGCTTGCCTTATTTCTTGGCGGACCTGACGTATTTCCTCGCGT
Organism: Zea mays; assembly: GCF_902167145.1. Lineage (NCBI taxonomy): Eukaryota > Viridiplantae > Streptophyta > Magnoliopsida > Poales > Poaceae > Zea > Zea mays. Next base: position 102,733,611 of record NC_050102.1, read on the forward strand.
TGTTGTCTTATCTGATTCTGCATCTCGGTGACCAGGTCTGTTAACTGTTGTATTACCAGTCTTTGGGTAGCAACCACTTGATTGATTTCAACAGGTGGAGGATTTGGAGGATTCATTTTCTGTTTGTTGTTACGTGATAATCTTTCCTTTCCTGGTATTGACCATGAAAGTTAGAAGCATATGGTAATAGTTTTGCAAAGGGAATTATTCAATAAGCGGAATGAATAAGCTAGTAGCTGGTTATAATTCTGAGGATTCTTTAGTAAGGCTTGGTCTTTTTTTTTGTCCAGATTGGGGTAACCAGTCATATAAGGTGAATATCCAAGGGTAAGATAGAATCTGTCAAGATGAGAGATATGTATGAGTGAGATAGACTACAAGATGTAGGTTACAAGTTTGTTTTAGGTAGGGGTTGATAGACTATGCAATCCATCATTACTCTATTGGTTGGGTTGTTATGTAACTTGTTATATAGGTCAAGTTGTTGGGTATGGCCGAGTTGATCTAGGTCACCAATTTAGGCTTAAGTGAATTTTTGGAGTATAGCCTTATCCTTGTACTAGCATTAAGTAACTCACACTAGGTTGGATCATAATAGATTAGATGAGATCTAGATTGGTATCACCAGGTTAGTTTAGACAATATCTAATTACTTTGAATTAGATCATGGTTGATATTTTAGACTAGGATAAATATGCTAATTAGGGTAGGATGAATTCATAAGGATAAGGTATAATCTTTTGAGGTAAATTAGGTCTATTAGGATAACAAAATCTTTTTCAAGATAAGATGAGTTTATTAAGGTAAGAGAGAACCTTACAAGATAAGATGGATCTATTAAGATAAGAGAGTGTCTTTTAAGATAAGAAGAACTTCTACGAAATAGATACCTTTTAGTGGAGGATAATCTAAGTTGTTTAGTTATCTTACAAAATGCTATCTTTTATGCCTAGATGTGTATGCAGATGTAATTGTGGACATTACTCCACAACTCATCACACTCAAACAAAGATCCAAATCAGACAGATATCATAAGAACAAACATTCAAGCACATAGATAAAAAAAAATAGTTTTGTCTTTGTTCCTAAGAGTAGGTCTCCTATTCCTAAAGGTCACTTTAGGCACTGGATTTCAAAGTGTGAAATCCACATTTGTCTTTAGAAAAGAAAAGATAAGAATAATCAGAGTAAGCGGAAATAGATGAGAAAAGATTAAGAAAAGTTTAGAAAAGAATCAGAGTAGCAAAGGTAAGTAGATAATGGTTGTCCAGTTCTATCTAGGTTTCGTCCTACAGTCAACATTCCTCTGATACCACTTCTGTAACACCCGGATTTTAGGGGTCCAAAACCCGGGCGCTAACATAAACACCAGGTGTGCTGGGACCAAGCCTCACACATATGATGTATAGTGGCACAGGATCGAATGTCACATCTTTATATATAACAGGAGTTCTATACAAAATAAATAATTACATTATAGGGAGACAACGGTCCAGCAACCCAAAGTTGACTGGGAGACGACGACCTAGACCTCTCACGAACTCATCGCAGCATCCTCCACGAGCATCATCCTGCGGTACCTGTTCTTGACCTGTGGGGGGGGGGTGTGAGACAGCAAGAGTGAGCTCACATACGTTCATCGCTCAGCAAGTTATGGGGAATAATGTGCATGAACTCGCCAAAGGTGGGAGCTCACGTGAAGTGTAAGGCTTACCAAAGAGGATGGTTAGAGCTGGAGCATTGCTTTTAAAGTTGGTCAAAATTTTATTAGCAATTACTAAGTATAAGTAAATACCAACCCAATTAAGTAGTAGAACAAAAGTAACAACCTCACCTGCGATGCAATGCATATGACAAATTGAGTTTAAGTTCCATAATTTAATCATGTGAGGGTCCGAGCTGCTCATGACCGTGAGCACGGCTAGTATACCAGTTTTACACTCTGCAGAGGTGGCGCATCTTTACCCACAAGTCATGTTACCCATCTGCCAAGGGATCGCGACTTCCCATACACCTCTACCGAGGAGGCGAGGCAGGGTAACACTACGAGGCCTTTACAAAGTTCCACTAGCTTCAGAAAACCCGCTACAGTTTATAGGAAGCTCCAATGCAGGAATCCCTTGCAGGACCGCCATCACAGCAAAATCCTCCCGAGGGCCTCCCCAGGAATCCCTTGCAGGACCGCCATCACAGCAAAATCCTCCCGAGGGCTTCCCTAGGAATCCCTTGCAGGACCGCCATGACAGCAAAATCCTCCCGAGGGCCTCCCTACATTGACCACTCCCCTACTGCCCTTGCCCCTTTCGGGTAAGGTAGTCTTCCACTAGCTTTCCTAATTAATCAGCCAAGGGCGTCCCATTAAACCCTTGTGGTAGCACTGTTTTCCCGGGTGGTCGCTCCATGTTCCAATTAACATAATGATCTCATCATGAACAATAAATAACAACTGATAACCAAAGTATAATCATGAATAATGTAATCTTCATACCCAAAACCACATATAGCACTAGCAAGTACTACCCAGAAAGTTCAGTGGTAAGCAAGGTATAAAGATAGACAAACTAGGGTAACCTATTGGGTCCCATCAAAATTAACCTATGCAGATCATTATGATTAATTAGAACATGAGTGGGTAAAAAGAAGTGATCAAGGGCACAACTTGCCTGGGCCTTGAGAATCCAGGTACCAGGATGATCTTCAGATGACTCGTGACCTCACTGCTAGTCGTAGCAATACTAACAAACATTGTATAGGCAAAATTAACATTACACCAAACATGTATGCCAAAATACATATTAATAATTTACATATTAAAATAAGATCACAGGAAAAAGAATTATAAATTTTGGAGTTGTAGGTTTTAAGTTATGAATTTTCAAAGGTTTAATGTGATTAAAATATGATTAAATGATAAATAAATTTTCTGACAGAGTTCATGTCAAAACAGTGATTCTAACTGATAGAGAATATTATTACAAAATTTTAGGAATTGGAATGACTCAATTTGGAGCTAAAATGAATTTTCTATGAATTATCTAAGTTCTAGCAATTATTTTTGTATTAAAAATCTAATTTCTAATTCATTTAATCATTTTAATACTGCACTGGACTGGGCCTCAAATCTAGAGAAACCCAGGGGCTAAGGCGCAATAAAACCTATGACTCAGGGAACTGTGCACTGGATGGCGGGTTAATTCGCTAAAAGGTGAGGGGTTCTTCTGTAAAACCCAAGGCCGAAAGGGTATCACCACATACCGGCCGACGGATCGGATCTGGACGGCCCAGATTAAAAGATCCAACGCATGAACCGGTATGCGTTACTGGCTCTCGGATCACGATCTGACGACTCAGGTTTAATGAACCTTGGTCCACCCACCGCCATCCGATCCATGATCAGCGCCCCAGATCAACCTAACGCGAACCTCATACGTGGTCCCAATCCTGACCGCTGCCGCCGAGATCAACGGCCCGCGTAGCTTCTTCCACAACCCGAGCTGGGCCGGCGGTGGCGCGGCGAGTTCCACGGAGGCGTAACCACACCGTCGGCGCAGAGGCCACCGACCACCACAGTGCCCGAAATGTCGATTAAACCGAGCTCCGCGTAGAGGAGGACATGGCGAGCACCGAGGAGAACATCTTACCGACGATGCGGTTGTAGAATGCCCCGTCCACGGCAAATGGCGGCCCCGCGGCAAAGTTGAGTTCCCGGCGAGCAATTGCCAAGGCGGCGAGACTTCAGTCGTGAAATTGATGGTTGTCGAAGCACTCCGGGACCGCGGCGCAGCACCAGAATGCCCTGCGGACGCCTGAACGCGCGCGACACCTAGTTTCGACGGCGGCGGGTCACTACGGCCTTACGAGCCCACGGCGGCTACGGTGTTTGTGCTCGGATGTGGGTACAATTGGATGAGATGAGGGAGGGGTCACGACGGTCGTCTTTTATAGCTCAGGGAGCAGCGAAAACACCGAATCCCACGCGCCCGAGCGCGGAGTCCGCCCGCGATCGCGCGGTGGTCGTTTCTGTCGATCGGAGAGGACGAACCTGACAAGTGGGTCCCACGCGTAAGCGACAGGGCGGTGAGGAGCGCGCGCGCGTGAGTCTGCCCGGTGGGGCCCTTCTGTCGGCGCGAAGGAGAGGCAGGCGCGCGGGAGGAAAGTTTGGGCCGCGCGCGCGAAAGTGTAATTGGGCCAGAATGAAGGTAGCCGGCCCAGTTAAGCTTTTCTCTTTTTTCTTTTTATTTTGCATTTTCTTTTCTCCATTTTCAAATCCAATTTGAGTTCAAATTTCAAAATCAAATTCTTTGGTAAATTCTCCTCAGATTGAAAGTATAACTTGTAAACTCTGGTCTTACTTTTATTTATACTTTTTATTTTGTATATACTTTCCTTTTCTTCTTATTTTCAAAACCCAAATTCCAATTCGAATCAAACCAAGTTTTAAATTCTAGATTTCAAATTTTATGCACAAGTTAAACTTTCACATGATGCAAAATTACTTACATAGTGTTTTCTTCATTTATTTTATTATGATTATTTACCTTTAAAAAGGGTGAACTATAAAGTTTAATCACTTATCAATGGTACTTTGCTCAAATTTCTTCTACCAATTCCTAATCCAGAATTTGGGTGTTACAGCACTTGTGGCCGACGTTGGGGAAGAGGAGCCCTTTGGTGACGGCGATGTTGGCGGCGTCCTCGTCGGAGGAGGAGTCGGAGGAGCTCTCGTCAGAGTTCCACTCGTGGCACACATGGGCATCGCCGCCCTTCTTGTAGTATTTCTTCTTTTCTCTCCTCTTTCCCTTCTTGTCGTCGCCCCTGTCACTGTCACTTGATATTGGACATTTTGCAATAAAGTGACCAAGCTTACCACACTTGTAGCACACTTTCTTGGAGCGGGACTTGTAGTCCTTCCCTCTTCTTTGCTTGAGGATTTGGCAGAAGCTCTTGATGATGAGCGCCATTTCCTCGTTGTTGAGCTTGGAGGCGTCGATGCGGAGTCTACTTGATGTAGACTCTTCCTTCTTCTCCTCCGTCGCCTTGAATGCGATCGGTTGTGCTTCGGGCGTGGAGGGGCCATCTTGCTCGATGATTTTCTTTGAGCCTTTGATCATCAATTCAAAGCTCACAAATTTTCCTATTACTTCCTCGGGAGACATTAGTGTGTATCTAGGATCACCACGTATTAATTGTACTTGCGTAGGGTTAAGAAAAACAAGTGATCTAAGAATAACTTTGACCATTTCATGGTCATCCCATTTTTTGCTCCCGAGGTTGCGCACTTGGTTCACCAAGGTCTTGAGCCGGTTGTACATCTCTTGTGGCTCATCCCCCTGGCGAAGCCGGAAGTGACCGAGCTCCCCCTCGATCGTCTCCCGCTTGGTGATCTTAGTCACCTTGTCTCCTTCGTGCGCGGTCTTGAGTACGTCCCAAATCTCCTTTGCACTCTTCAATCCTTGCACCTTGTTATACTCCTCTCGACTTAGAGAGGTGAGGATTATAGTGGTGGCTTGGGAGTTGAAGTGCACGATTTGGGCCACCTCGTCCTCATCATAATCTTCATCCCCTACGAATGGTACCTATACACCAAACTCAACAACATCCCATATGCTTTTGTGGAGTGAGGTTAGGTGATATCTCATCATATCACTCCACCTAGAATAATCTTCACCGTTAAATGTCGGTGGTTTGCCTAATGGGACGGAAAGTAATGGAGTATGCTTAGGAATGCGAGGATAGTGTAGGGGGATCTTACTATACTTCTTGCGCTCTTGGCGCTTAGAAGTGACGGACGCGGAGTCGGATCCGGATGTAGAGGGTGAGGAAGAATCGGTCTCGTAGTATACCACTTTCTTCATTTTCTTCTTCTTCTCGCCACTCTTGTGCGATCAAATGCGTTAAGGGGATCCATCCTTCTTCATGTTGGTGGACTCCCTTGATGGAGCCTTCCCGTGGCTTGTAGCGGACTTCTCACCGCCGATCACCATCTTCTTGGCGTGATCTCCCGACATCACTTCGAGCGGTTAAGCTCTAATGAAGAACCTGCTTTGATTCCAATTGAAAGTTGCCTAGAGGGGGGTGAATAGGGCGAATCTGAAATTTATAAACTTAAACACAACTACAAGCCGGGTTAGCGTTAGAAATATGAACGAGTCCGAGAGAGAGGGCGAAAAACAAATCGTGAGCAAATAAAGAGTGAGACACGATGATTTGTTTTACCGAGGTTCGGTTCTTGCAAACCTACTCCCCGTTGAGGTGGTCACAAAGATCGGGTCTCTTTCAACCCTTTCCCTCTCTCAAACGGTCACTTAGACCGAGTGAGCTTCTCTTCTCAATCAAACGGGACACAAAGTCCCCGCAAGGACCACCACACAATTGGTGTCTCTTGCCTCGGTTACAATTGAGTTCATCACAAGAAGGAATGAGAAAAAGAAGCAATCCAAGCGCAAGAGCTCAAATGAACACAAGTCACTCTCTCACTAGTCACTATTTGATTTGGAATGAACTATGGAATTGGGAGAGGATTTGATCTCTTTGGTGTGTCTTGTATTGAATGCTATAGCTCTTGTAAGGTGTAGGAAGTTGGAAAACTTAGATGCCATGAATGGTGGGTGGTTGGGGGTATTTATAGCCCCAACCACCAAATTAGTCGTTTGGTGAAGGCTGCTGTCGTGCTTCTAGCCAACTGAACCTCACCGGGGTCGCGTGGACTCCGCCCCTATATAATCAGGCCAGATGTGACCTTGGCCTCGCCATTGGGTGTGGGAAGGAACCATTTGAAGCTTGGTCCGCCGCCACCAATGAATCTCATTCATAAGAAGCTATTCGGGAGCCAGGGTAGGACACCGGGACTGCGCTCATGCATAGGATAACCGAACCGAGGCATCGACCAAGGTGTGGGCAACTGCTCACCGGCGCGGTGTCGCCGCCACGTATCTGCTATCCGTCGTGGATCGACTCCTCCGTTGTCTACGAACCTTGGTACGCCCATTTATCAAACTCACCATCCCCTAGGCATTGTGTAGCAGGCTCTAATTGGGTTTTCATGCTCTGAATCACCAAATCAAACTACGCCGGCGAGGTTGCCACCGCGGGGAGGGACCTCCATTGCGCTGGGTGGACGAAAGGTAGGCGACAACCTCTAGGCCGTTTGATCGGATACTGGCGGCCGAGATTTAATCCGAGCACCTATTTGTATCGACCGTAGATCTTCTAGCGGGCGAACGAGATTTAAAAGGAAGAAAACGATTCAGTTGAATAAATCATGGTCGTGGCCTCTAGATCCAACGGCTAGCCGTCACCCGTACCCCTTCGGCCATGCCTTTATGCAAAAGTGACCTCTGAGTTATCCAGATTCAACCCGCCGTCCACCGTGGGTTAAATCTGAGTGTGGGGAGAATTGCGAGTTAGCCCCTGTATTTTCAGATAATTATGCGCCCAATCCAGAAGCTTAGGAAATTCAGGAAAATGATTTAGGAAATGGTTTTTGTGTATAAAAATATATCCAGAACATATTTAATTCATAGAAATTCCATTTTAACTCTTTTTAATTCGTTTTAGTTGCAATAATTTTGTTTTACTATTGTCTATCACCGAGTGCCTCTGTTTAGCCATGAAACTTAGATTAAAATTGTTCACTTGAATTAGTCTATACCAGACATTAAATAACTCCAAAAATTCATAACTCAATCACCGTAACTTTATTTTGATCCATTCTAGTTGCATTAGTCTCACAATAATATTTATTATCATCTAGTAACTTTGTTTTGTCATGAAATATAGGTTAAAGTGTTACACTTAGTCTATTCTATATTTAACCACGTGGATCTTCGAAAAACCATAACTTCATAACCGTAACCCCGAATTTAGCGGTTCTCGAACCCACAATCTCGTAGCGAAGTGTAGATTATTATTATGCAGTTTATTCTTATCTTTGGTGTGATGTTAATTTTGCCTATACCATGTTTGTTTGTATTGCTACGACTAGCAGCGAGGTCACGTGTCACTTGAAGATCATCCTGGTACCTAGAATCTCAAGTCCCAGGCAAGTTGTGCCCTTGATCACTTCTTTTTACCCAATCATGTTCTTATTAATCATAATGATCTGCATAGCTTAATTTTTATGGGACCCAATAGGTTACTCTAGTTTGACTATCTTTATACCTTGTTTACCACTAAATTCTTGGGTAGTACCTGCTATTGCTTTATGTGGTTTTGGGTATGGAGATACACATTATTCATTATCATACTTCTATTTTCAGTTGTTATTTACTATTCATGTTAAGATCATTATGTTAATTGGAACATGGAGCAACCACCCGGGACACCAGTGCTACCACAAGGGTGGTATGGGACTCCCTTGGCTGACTAACTAGGAAAGCTAGTGGAGGACTACCTTACCCGAAAGGGCAAGGGCAGTAGGGGAGTGGTCAGTGTAGGGAGGCCCTTGGGTTGATTTTGCTGTGATGGAGGTCAAGCGAGGGGTCCCTGCATTGGAGCTTCCTAGAAACTGTAGCAGGTTTTCTGAAGCTAGTAAAACTTTGTAAAGGCCTCGTAGTGGTACCCTGCCTCGCTTCCTTGGAAGAGGTGTATGGGTTCCGATCAACCCCGTGGCAAATGGGTAACACGACTTGTGGGTAAAGATGTGCAACCTCTACAGAGTGTAAAACTGGTATATCAGTCGTGCTCACGGTCATGAGCAGCTCGGACCCTCACATGATTAATTTATGGAACTAAATTCAATTTGTCATATGCATTGCATGGTAGGTGTTGTTATAACTTTTGTTCTACTACTTAATTGGGTTGGTATTTACTTATACTTAGTAATTGCTAATAAAATTTTGACAAACGTTAAAAGCAATGCTTAGCTCTAACCATCCTCTTTGGAAATCCTAGCACTTCACATGAGCTCCCACATTTGGCGAGTTCATGCACATTATTCCCCACAACTTGTTGAGTGATGAACGTATGTGAGCTCACTCTTGCTGTCTCACACCCCCACAGGTCAAGAACAGGTACCGCAGGATGAGGCGTATGGAGGATGCTATGACGAATTCATGAGAGGTCTAGGCCATCGTCTCCCAGCCAACTTTGGGTTGCTGGATCGTTGTCTCCCTATGATGTAATTATTTATTTATTTTGTATAGAACTCCTATTATACAGTAAACATGTGACATTCGTTTCTGTACCACTATTCATCATATGTGTGAGACTTGGTCCCAGCACACCTGGTGATTATTTCGCGCCCGGGTTTTGGACCCCTAAAACCCGGGTGTGACAGAAGTGGTATCAAAGGGATGTTGTGTAGGACGAAACCTAGATAGAACTGGGCAACCCTTATCTACTTACCTTTGCTACTCTGATTCTTTTCTAAACTTTTATTAATCTTTTCTCATCCACTACCGCTTTACTCTGATTATTATTACCTTTTCCTTCTAAAGACAAAAGTGGATTTCACACTTTGAAATCCTGTACCTAAAGTAACCTTCAGGAATAGGGACCTACTCTTTGGAATAAAAAAACTAAACAAAACTATTTTTTCATATAGATATCTATGAACTTGAATGTTTGTTCTTATGATACTTGTCTGATTTGGATCTTTGATTGAGTGTGATGAGTTGTGGAGTAATGTCCACAATTACATCTGCATATACATATAGGAAAAAATGCTTATAAAAATAACTAGACAAACTAGATTATCCCTCATTAAAGTATCTAGCCTAAAAATATCCGTCTCATCGTAAAAGATTTTATCCTACACTCATAAACCCATCTTATCTCAAAAGATCCTAACTTATCCTAATTAAAGTATATCTAGCTTAATAAATCCATCTTATCTTAAAAGATATTCTATTACCTTAGTAGTCTCATCTTATCTTGAAAAGATTTTATCTCATCCTAATAGATCTAACTGACCTCAAAATATTCTACATTATCCTTATGGATTCATCTTGCCCTAATTAGCATATTTATCCCACTCTAGAATAACAACCATGAGCTAATCCAAAATTTATTTAGATCTTATCTAGTCTAAAATAGTCACATCAATTTATTCTAGATCTGATCCAATCTAATAGGTTAATCTAACCTAACGAAATCTAACCTTAAGTTGAGCTAACCTAAGGTCGGTCACTTAACCAGTTAATAGTGGTAAAATAAATGAGACTCTACTCTTATAGAACATGTTTTATCTTAGTTCACTCTGCACTAAATAAAGAACGATAGACCAACCCGACCATATGCAACTACCTTACCCATCAGATAGTTGCATAACCCCTCTGTTTTAACCCATCGGAGATACTAACTTACCTACACCATGTAATTTATCCTATCTCAAAAAAAATTATAACATACCCTAATAATATTTATTCTACCCTAGTAGATCTATCTAATCTTAACTAGTTTAATCCAGTCATACCAACCTAATCTAGACTTTATCTAATCTATTATGATCTAAACTAGAGTGAGTTACTTGATACTGGTATAAAGGATTATACCATACTCCTAATTCACTTAAGCCTAAATTGGTGACGTAAGTCAACTCGGCCATGTACAACCACTTGACCTATATAATATGTTACATAACCTATCCCACCCATCTAGAAGCAAACAACCAAACTATATTCTGACTAATCTCGTTCAACTTATAGCTACCTACTAAACTAGCTACTCCACCTACTAATGTGTACCTACAGACTTATCCTAACCTCTTGTCCCTAATCCAGATGAAGACACCAAGACTCGAGAAGAATGTGATCAAACTCGTTGAGGAATGATAAGAGATAAGGAGGAATCAAGATCCACTATGCATGATGGAGTCTTTCCTTACCCTACTATGTTCTACCAAAGCCTATCCTTGCTTTAAAGACATTTTTTCTTCTCTTACACATTAGGTGGCTATACATATATATATATACCCATACCTTCCTAATCACCAACTCATTTGTATCAAAAACAAAAAAAATATCTTGATTTTGGTACCAACTAGAAACTAAAAGCTACATTACAACCAATCTCTCTATATCCCTTTTCTTACAAATCTCGAGGACGAGATTTCTGTTAAGGGGGGTAGAATTTGTAAGACCAAAAATTAGTAGAAAAAAATTAATTATAAAATAAATAAATAAATAAATAAATAAATATAATTATTATAGTACTTTGGGAATTGAGGAATGAGAAAGGAAATTTGTAATAAAGTCAACTATTGTTAGAGACAAATATGAGAAGGAGAATAAAATAGTAATATTTAAAATAATAAGGTTATATTCACATTTGGATTTAAATTGATACATTTGGAAAATCTAAAAAATAGGAGTATAAATTTGAATTTGAATAATTGAATTTGGAATTAGGAATAGAAAATGGGAGTGAAAATTTCAAAGTCATTCATTCCTTCCCTAAATAAATGACAAAGAAAATAAATAATAATATAGTAAACAGTGGAGATTATATTCACATTAGTATTGCTTTTGGCGCTTGGAGAATTTAAATTCAAAAGAGAAATTTGAATCTGATTTGGAAATATGAATTTCAAAGTAGGGATTTGAATTTGGGGTTAAATGCTTCAAAAAGGAAAATAGAAAAGAAAAGTAAGTGATCAAACTGGTGCCTGGGCCAATTTCCTTCCCCGCGGCCCATCTACTCTTTATCCCCTTTCCACTCGCGCGGCCCACTCTGCCCGTGGGCCCCGACACTGACATGGTTTCTCCACCGTCAGCCACATAGCCTTAACTCCACTCGATTGTGTGCGCCTGTCATGAAGCTAGGCGCTGACAACCTAGACCCGCTGGTCAGCCCCTCTGTTGCTCCGCGCCCGATTCACATGCCACCGGCGGGTGGGCCCCCTATGCCAGATCGTTCTTCCTCAACAGAATGCGAACCAGGCGGGCGAAATCCCCTCGTCGTATTTGAAAGGGAATTAGGCTTACACCTTTTTCTTAATTGATTTTGGTGTTTGAATTGCCCAACACAAATAATTGGACTAACTAGTTTGCTCTAGTCTATAAGTTTTACAGGTGCCAAAGGTTCACAATAAGCCAATAAAAAGACCAAGAATGGGTTCAAACAAAGAGAGCAAAAGACAACCCAAAGGCACCCTGGTCTGGCGCACCGGACAGTGTCCGGTGCACCAGGGCACTAGACGCTGAACTCGCTACCTTCGGGAAAATGGGAGGCCGCTCTGCTATAATTCACCGGATTATCCGGTGAAGCACCGGACAGTGTCAGGTGTCACACCGGACTGTCCGTTGTGCCAGCGGAGCAACGTCTACTTCGCGCGCAACGGTCGACTGCAATGCATTAAATGTGCGCCTGCGCGCGCAGAGGATAGAGCACGCACAGTTGGCGCACCAGACAGTCTACAGGACCTGTCCGGTGCACCACCGGACAGCCCAGAGGCCCCACCTGTCAGAACTCCAACGGTCGAACCCAACGGCTTGCTGACGTGGCTGGCGCACCGGACAGTGTCCGGTGGCGCACCGGACTGTCCGGTGTGCCATGCGACAGCAGTCTTCCAACGGCCATATTTTGGTGGTTGGGGCTATAAATACCCCAACCACCCCACATTCAATGGCATCCAAGTTTTCCACCTTCAACATATTACAAGAGCTATAGCATTCAATTCTAGACACTCCAAAGAGATCAAATCCTCTCCCAAGTCCGAAATCACTCCAAATCAAATAGTGACTAGAGAGAGCGACATTTGTGTTCATTTGAGCTCTTGCGCTTGGATCGCTTCTTTTCTTTCTCATTCTTCTTGTGATCAAACTCAATTGTAACTGAGGCAAGAGACACCAATTGTGTGGTGGTCCTTGCGGGAACTTCGTGTTCCGTTTGATTGAGAAGAGAAGCTCACTCGGTCTAAGTGACCGTTTGAGAGAGGGAAAGGGTTGAAAGAGACCCGGTCTTCATGACCACCTCAACGGGGAGTAGGTTTGCAAGAACCGAACCTCGGTAAATCAAATCCTCGTGTCTCACTCTTTATTTGCTTGTGATTTGTTTTGCGCCCTCTCTCTCGGACTCGTTTATATTTCTAACGCTAACCCGGCTTGTAGTTGTGCTTAAGTTTGCAAATTTCAGATTCGCCCTATTCACCCCCCCCCTCTAGGCGACTTTCAATTGGTATCGGAGCCCGGTGCTTCATTAGAGCCTAACCGCTCGAAGTGATGTCGGGAGCATCCGTCAAGAGGGATCTCGGGACCGGCGACAAGTCCGCAAGCTCGGGAAGAACACACTCAAGGGAGTCCACTCACAAGCACAAGGAGGAATCCTCTTCCTCCATCAAGTCCCATCGGATGGGTGACAAGAAGAAGAAGATGAGGAAGGTGGTCTACTACGAGACCGACTCTTCGTCACCCTCCACCTCCAGCTCTGAATCGGCCTCCACCACTTCAAAGCGCCATGAGCGCAAGAAGTATAGTAAGATGCCCCTTCGCTATCCTCGCATTTCTAGACGCACTCCATTACTCTCCGTTCCACTAGGCAAACCACCTATGTTTGAAGGTGAAGATTATTCTATATGGAGTGATAAAATCAGGCATCACCTAACCTCACTCCACAAAAGCATATGGGATATTGTTGAGTATGGAGTGCAGGTACCAAAGAAGGGAGACAAGGATTACGACTCGGAGGAGGTCGAACAAATCCAACACTTCAACTCCCAAGCCACAACTATACTCCTTGCCTCTCTAAGTCGAGAGGAGTATAATAAGGTACAAGGGTTGAAGAGCGCAAAGGAGATTTGGGACGTGCTAAAGACCGCGCACGAAGGAGACGAGGTGACTAAGATCACCAAGCGGGAGACAATCGAGGGGGAGCTTGGTCGCTTCCGGCTTCGCCAAGGGGAGGAGCCACAAGATATGTACAACCGGCTCAAGACCTTGGTGAACCAAGTGTGCAACCTCGGGAGCAAAAAATGGGATGACCATGAAATGGTTAAGGTTATTCTTAGATCACTCGTGTTCCTTAACCCTACGCAAGTTCAATTAATTCGTGGTAATCCTAGATATACACTAATGACTCTCGAGGAAGTAATAGGAAACTTTGTGAGCTTTGAGTTGATGATCAAAGGCTCAAAAAAAATTATCGAGCACGATGGCCCCTCCACGCCCGAAGCATAACCGATCGCATTCAAGGCGACGGAGGAGAAGAAAGTGGAATCTACATCAAGTAGACCACCCATCGATGCCTCCAAGCTCGACAATGAGGAGATGGCGCTCATCATCAAGAGCTTCCGCCAAGTCCTCAAGCAAAGGAGTGGGAAGGATTACAAGCCCCGCTCCAAGAAAGTCTGCTACAAATGTGGTAAGCCCGGTCATTTTATTGCAAAATGTCCACTATCTAGTGACAGTGACAAGGGCGATGACAAGAAGGGCAAGAGGAGAGAAAAGAAAAGGTACTACAAGAAGAAGGGCGGTGATGCCCATGTGTGTCGTGAGTGGGACTCCGACGTGAGCTCCTCTGACTCCTCCTCCGACGAGGACGCCGCCAACATCACCGTCACCAAGGGACTTCTCTTCCCCAACGTCGGCCACAAGTGCCTCATGGCAAAGGACGGCAAAAGGAAGAAGGTAAAATCAAAATCCTCCACTAAATATGCATCCTCTAGTGATGAAGATAATTCTAGTGAAAATGAGGAGGATAATTTCCGTACCCTTTTGGCCAACCTAAACATGCAACAAAAAGAAAAATTAAATGAATTAATTAGTGCCATTCATGAGAAGGATGAACTCTTGGACTCCCAAGAGGATTTCCTAATTAAGGAAAATAAGAAGCATGTTAAGGTTAAGAATGCTTATGCTCTAGAACTAGAAAATGTGAAAAAATATCTAGTGAGATAAGCACTTGCCATGATGTCATTGCCAACCTTAGAAATAAGAATGCTAGTTTAATTGCTAAGGTTGATTCAAATGTTTGTGATGCTTCAATTCCCATTCTTAGAGATGATAATGTTAAATTACTTGCTAAGATTGAAGAATTAAATGTTTTTCTTACTAGCCTTAGAAATGATAATGAAAAACTAATTGCTAAGGCTAAGGACTTAGATGTTTGCAATGTTACCATATCTAATCTTAGAAGTAAAAATGACATTTTACATGCTAAGATTGTTGAACTAAAAACTTGCAAACCCTCTACATCTACCGTTGAGCATGTTTCCATTTGTACTAGATGTAGAGACATTAACGTTGATGCTATTCATGATCACCTAGCTTTAATTAAGAAACAAAATGATCACATAGCCCAACTTAATGCTAAAATTAACGAGCATGACTTAGAAAATGAAAAATTTAAATTTGCTAGAAGCATGCTTTATAGTGGGAGACGCCCTGGCATCAAGGATGGCATTGGCTTCGAAAAGGGGGACAATGTCAAACTTAATGCCCCTCCTAAAAGATTGTCTAATTTTGTTAAGGGAAAGGCTCCCATGCCTCAGGATAACGAGGGTTACATTTTGTACCCTGCCGGTTATCCCGAGAGCAAACTTAGGAGAATTCATTCTAGGAAGTCTCACTCTGGCCCTAATCATGCTTTTATGTATAAGGGTGAGACATCTAGTTCTAGGCAATCAACCCGTGCAAAATTGCCTAAGAAGAAAACTCCTACTGCATCAAATGATCATAACATTTCATTTAAAACTTTTGATGCATCTTATGTGCTAACCAACAAATCAAGCAAGGTAGTTGCCAAGTATGTTGGGGACAAACACAAGGGCACCAAGACTTGTGTTTGGGTACCCAAAGTTCTTGTATCTAATGACAAAGGACCCAAAACAGTTTCGGTACCTAAAATCAAGAACTAAACTTGTTTTGTAGGTTTATGCATCCGGGGGCTCAAGTTGGATCATCGACAGCGGGTGCACAAACCACATGACAGGGGAGAAGAAAATATTCTCCTTCTACGAGAAAAACCAAGATCCCCAACGAGTTATCACATTCGGGGATGGGAATCAAGGTTTGGTCAAAGGATTGGGTAAAATTGCTATATCACCTGACCATTCCATATCCAATGTTTTTTCTTGTAGACTCTTTAGATTACAACTTGCTATCAGTGTCACAATTATGTAAAATGGGTTACAACTATCTTTTTACAGATATAGGTGTTACTGTCTTTAGAAGAAGTGATGATTCAATAGCATTTAAGGGAGTGTTGGAGGGTCAGCTATACTTAGTAGATTTTGATAGAGCGAACTCGACACTTGCTTAATTGCTAAGACTAACATGGGCTGGCTCTGGCATCGCCGACTAGCACATGTTGGAATGAAGAATCTTCACAAGCTTCTAAAGGGAGAACACATTTTGGGACTAACAAATGTTCATTTTGAGAAAGACAGGATTTGTAGCGCATGTCAGGCAGGGAAGCAAGTTGGTGTTCATCATCCACACAAGAACATCATGACGAATGACAGGCCACTCGAGCTCCTACACATGGACCTATTCGGCCCGATTGCTTACATAAGCATCGATGGGAGTAAGTACTGTCTAGTTATTGTGGATGATTATTCTCGCTTCACTTGGGTGTTCTTTTTGCAGGAAAAATCACATACCCAAGAAACCTTAAAGGGATTCTTGAGACGGGCTCAAAACGAGTTCGGCTTAAGGATCAAGAAAATTAGAAGCGACAACAGGACGGAGTTCAAGAACTCTCAAATAGAAGGTTTTCTTGAGGAGGAGGGCATCAAGCATGAGTTCTCCACTCCCTACACGCCACAACAAAATGGTCTAGTGGAGAGGAAGAATCGAACTCTATTGGACATGGCAAGGACCATGCTTGATGAGTACAAGACTTAGGATCGGTTTTGGGCGGAGGCGGTCAACACCGCTTGCTACGCCATCAACCGGTTGTATCTACACCGAATCCTCAAGAAGACATCATACGAACTACTAACTTGTAAAAAGCCCAATGTTTCATATTTTAGAGTCTTTGGTACCAAATGCTTCATTCTTGTTAAGAGGTAGAAAATCCAAATTTGCTCCTAAGGCTGTAGAAGGCTTTTTACTAGGATATGATTCAAACACAAGGGCATATAGAGTCTTTAACAAGTCCTCTGGGCTAGTTGAAGTTTCTTGTGACATTGTGTTTGATGAGACTAACGGCTCTCAAGTAGAGCAAGTTGATCTTGATGAGATAGGTGATGAAGAGGCTCCGTGCATCGCGCTAAGGAACATGTCCATTGGGGATGTGTGTCCTAAGGAATTCGAAGAGCCTCCAAATGCACAAGATCAACCATCCTCCTCCACGCAAGCATCTCCACCAACTCAAAATGAGGATGAGGCTCAAGATGATGAAGGAGAAGATCAAGAAGATGAGCCACCTCAAGATGACGGCAATAATCAAGGGGGAGATGCAAATGATCAAGACAAGGAAAGAAGAACCAAGACCGCCACACCCAAGAGTCCACCAAGCAATCCAACGAGATCACCCCGTGAACACCATCCTCGGCGATATTCAAAAGGGGGTAACTACTCGATCTCGTGTTACTCATTTTTGTGAACATTACTCTTTTGTTTCCTCTATTGAGCCACACAGGATAGAGGAAGCACTTCAAGATTCGGATTGGGTGGTGGCGATGCAAGAGGAGCTCAACAACTTCACGAGGAATGACGTATGGCATTTAGTTCCACGTCCTAATCAAAATGTTGTAGGAACCAAGTGGGTCTTCCGCAACAAGCAAGACGAGCATGGTGTGGTGACAAGGAACAAAGCCCGACTTGTGGCCAAGGGATACTCACAAGTCGAAGGTTTGGATTTCGGTGAAACCTATGCACCCGTAGCTAGGCTAGAATCAATTCGCGTTTTACTTGCCTATGCTACTTACCATGGCTTTAAGCTTTACCAAATGGTCATGAAAAGTGCCTTCCTCAATGGACCAATCAAGGAGGAGGTCTATGTTGAGCAACCTCCCGGCTTTGAAGATAGTGAGTACCCTAACCATGTATATAAACTCTCTAAGGCGCTTTATGGGCTCAAGCAAGCCCCAAGAGCATGGTATGAATGCCTAAGAGATTTTCTTATCACTAATGGCTTCAAAGTCGGAAAGGCCGATCCTACTTTATTTATTAAAACTCTTGACAATGATTTGTTTGTATGCCAAATTTATGTTGATGATATTATATTTGGGTCAACTAACGAATCTACATGTGAGGAATTTAGTAGGATCATGACACAGAAATTTGAGATGTCTATAATGGGGGAGTTGAAATACTTCTTGGGATTTCAAGTGAAGAAACTCCAAGAGGGCACCTTCATTAGCCAAACGAAGTATATTCAAGACATTCTAAACAAGTTTGGGATGAAGGATGCCAAACCCATCAAGACACCCATGGGAACCAATGGGCATCTTGACCTCAACACAGGAGGTAAATCCGTCGATCAAAAGGTATACCGGTCGATGATTGGCTCTTTACTCTATTTATGTGCATCTCGACCGGACATAATGCTTTCCGTATGCATGTGTGCAAGATTCCAAGCCGACCCTAAGGAAGCTCACCTTACGGCCGTAAAACGAATCTTGAGATATTTAGTTTATACTCCTAAGTTTGGGCTTTGGTACCCTCGGGGATCCACATTTGATTTAATTGGTTATTCGGATGCTGATTGGGCGGGGTGTAAAATTAATAGAAAGAGCACATCGGGGACTTGCCAGTTCTTGGGAAGGTCTCTGGTGTCTTGGGCTTCAAAGAAGCAAAATTCCGTAGCTCTTTCTACCGCCGAAGCCGAGTATATTGCCGTAGGCCATTGTTGCGCACAATTACTTTGGATGAGGCAAACCCTTAGGGACTATGGTTACAAATTAACCAAAGTTCCTCTTCTATGTGATAATGAGAGTGCAATCCGCATGGCGGATAATCCCGTTGAGCATAGCCGCACTAAACACATAGCCATTCGGTATCATTTCTTAAGGGATCACCAACAAAAGGGAGATATCGAGATTGCATATATTAACACTAAGGAACAATTAGCCGATATCTTTACCAAGCCACTAGATGAACAAACTTAGGCATGAGCTAAATATTCTTGATTCTAGGAATTTCTTTTGATGTTTTGCACACATAGCTCATAAATATACCTTTGATCATGTCTCTTTTATATGCTATAACTAATGTGTTTTCAAGTGAATTCCGAACCAAGTCATAGATTGAAAGGGATTTGGAGTCTTCGGCGAAGACAAAGGCTTCCACTCCACTCCATCAAATTACCCATCCTTCGCTGTCGCTCCGAGCAACTCTCCAACTTTGGTATAATCTTCACTCATATATTGTTCACCAAAGGGGGGAGAAAGTAGTCAAAAGGGCTTATATTTCACTCAAGTATCCGTTTTTGGCGATTCATGCCAAAGGGGGAGAAAGTATTAGCCCAAAGCAAAAGGACCGCACCACCACCTATTTTCAAAATTTGAGTTAAGAAAAAGTCTTGAAATGATGAATTTTTCAATTGATATCTTATTGTATTAAAAAGGGGGATAAAGTAGTATTTTCAAATTGGTATCTTAAAACCCTCTTAAACAATAAGAGGAGAATTTTATTAAGGGGGAGTTTTGTTTTAGTCAAAGGAAAAGCATTTGAAATAGGGGGAGAAAACTTCAAATCTTGAAAATGCTTCTCAAAATCTTATTCATTTACCTTTGACTATTTGCAAAAGGACTTTGAAAAGAATTTACAAGAGAATTTGCAAAAACAAAACATGTGGTGCAAGCGTGGTCCAAAATGTTAAAAATAGAAAGAAACAATCCATGCATATCCTATGAGAATTTATATTGGCTCAACTCTAAGTAACCTTTGCACTTACAATTATGCAAACTAGTTCAATTATGCACTTCTATATTTGCTTTGGTTTGTGTTGGCATCAATCACCAAAAAGAGGGAGATTGAAAAGGAATTAGGCTTACACCTTTTTCTTAATTGATTTTGGTGGTTGAATTGCCCAACACAAATAATTGGACTAACTAGTTTGCTCTAGTCTATAAGTTTTACAGGTGCCAAAGGTTCACAATAAGCCAATAAAAAGACCAAGAATGGGTTCAAACAAAGAGAGCAAAAGACAACCCAAAGGCACCCTGGTCTGGCGCACCAGACAGTGTCTGGTGCACCAGGGCACTCGACGCTGAACTCGCTACCTTCGGGAAAATGGGAGGCCGCTCTGCTATAATTCACCGGACTGTCCGGTGTGCCAGCGGAGCAACGGCTACTTCGCGCGCAACGGTCGACTGCAACGCATTAAATGCGCGCTTGCGCACGCAGAGGACAGAGCACGCATAGTTGGCGCACCGAACAGTCTATAAGACCTGTCCGGTGCACCACCAGACAGCCCAGAGGCCCCACCTGTCAGAACTCCAACGGTCGAACCCCAACGGCTTGCTAACGTGGCTGGCGCACCGGACAATGTCCGGTGGCGCACCGGACTGTCCGGTGCGCCATGCGACAGCAGTCTTCCAACGGCCATATTTTGGTGGTTGGGGCTATAAATACCCCAACCACCCCACATTCAATGGCATCCAAGTTTTCCACCTTCAACACAATACAAGAGCTATAACATTCAATTCTAGACACTCCAAAGAGATCAAATCCTCTCCCAAGTCCGGAATCACTCCAAATCAAATAGTGACTAGAGAGAGCGACATTTGTGCTCTTGCGCTTGGATCGCTTCTTTTCTTTCTCATTCTTCTCGTGATCAAACTCAATTGTAACCGAGGCAAGAGACACCAATTGTGTGGTGGTCCTTGCGGGAACTTCGTGTTCCGTTTGATTGAGAAGAGAAGCTCACTCGGTCTAAGTGACCGTTTGAGAGAGGGAAAGGGTTGAAAGAGACCCGGTCTTCGTGACCACCTCAACGGGGAGTAGGTTTGCAAGAACCGAACCTCGGTAAAACAAATCCTCGTGTCTCACTCTTTATTTGCTTGCAATTTGTTTTGTGCCCTCTCTCTCGGACTCGTTTATATTTCTAACGCTAACCCGGCTTGTAGTTGTGCTTAAGTTTGCAAATTTCAGATTCGCCCTATTCACCCCCACCTCTAGGCGATTTTCAGTATTCTTCACCCTTAACAGCTTTCCGTCATGCTTCTCACCAACTGAACCTCACCGGGGTCATGCGGACTCCGCCCCTATATAATCAGGCCAGATGTGACCTTGGCCTCGCCATTGGGTGTGGGAAGGAACCATTTGAAGCTTTGTCCGCCGCCACCAACGAATCTCATTCATAGGAAGCTATTCAGGAGCCAAGGTATGACATTGGGACTATGCTCGGGCGTGCTGCACTCGTGCATAGGATAACCAAACCGAGGCATCGACCCAGGTGTGGGCAACTGCTCACCAGCATGGTGTCGCCGCCGCGTATCCGCTATCCGTCGTGGATCGACTCCTCCGTTGTCTCCGAACCTTGGTACGCCCCTTTATCGAACTCACCATCCCCTAGGCATCGTGTAGCAGGCTTTAATTGGGTTTTCATGCTCTGAATCACCAAATCAAACTGCGCCGGTGAGGTTGCCACCGCGGGGAGGGACCTCTGTCGCGCTGGGTGGACGCAAGGTAGGCGATGACCTCTGGGTCGTTCGATCGGATACTGGCGGTCGAGATTTAATCTGAGTAGCTATTCGTATCGACCGTAGATCTTCTAGCGAGCAAACGAGATTTAAAAGGAAGAAAATGATTCAGGTGAATAAATCGTGGTCGTGGCCTCTAGATCCAACGGCTAGCCGTCACTCGTACTCCTTCGGCCATGCCTTTATGCAAAAGTGACCCTCTGATTTTCCAAATTCAACTCGACGTCCATAGTGGGTTAAATCTGAGTCTCTCGAGAGAATTGCGAGTTAGCCCCTGTAGTTTCTGATAATTATGCGCCCAGTCCAGAAGCTTAGGAAATTCAGGAAAAAAATTTGGGAAATGGTTTTTGTGTATAAAATATATCTAGAACTTATTTAATTAATAGAAATTCTATTTTAACTCCTTTTTAATCCGTTTTAGTTGCAATATTTTTGTTTTACTATTGTCTATCACCTAGTGCCTCTGTTTAGCCTTTACACTTAGATTAAAATTGTTCACTTGAATTAGTCTATACCAGACATTAAATAACTCCAGAAATTCATAACTCAATAACCGTAACTCTGTTTTGATCCATTCTAGTTGCATTAGTCTCACAATATTATTTATTATCATCTGGTAACTTTGTTTTGTCATGAAATATAGGTTAAAGTGTTGAACTTAGTCTATTCTATATTTAACCACGTGGATCTTCGGAAAACCATAACTTCATAACCGTAACCCCGAATTTAGCGGTTCTCGAACCCACGATTCGTAGCGACGTGTAGATTATTATTATGCAGTTTACTCTTATCTTTGGTGTGATGTTAATTTTGCCTATACCATGTTTGTTTGTATTGCTACGACTAGCAGCGAGGTCACATGTCACTTGAAGATCATCCTGGTACCTGGAATCTCAAGTCCCAGGCAAGTTGTGCCCTTGATCACTTTTATTACCCAATCATATTCTTATTAATCATAATGATCTGCATAGGCTAATTTTTATGGGACCCAATAGGTTACCCTAGTTTGAATATCTTCATACCTTGTTTACCACTGAATTCTTGGGTAGTACCTGCTATTGCTTTATGTGGTTTTGGGTATGGAGATACACATTATTCATTATCATACTTTTATTATCAATTGTTATTTACTGTTCATGTTAAGATCATTATGTTAATTGGAACATGGAGCGACCACCCGAGACAATAGTGCTACCACAAGGGTGGTATGGGACGCTCTTGGCTGACTAACTAGGAAAGCTAGTGGAGGACTACCTTACCCGAAAGGGGCAAGGGCAATAGGGGAGTGGTCACTGTAGGGAGGCCCTTGGGTTTATTTTGTTGCGATGGCAGTCAGGCGAGGGGTCCCTGCATTGGAGTTTCCTAGAAACTGTAGCGGGTTTTCTGAAGCTAGTGGAACTTTGTGAAGACCTCGTAGTGGTACCCTACCTCGCTTCCTTGGAAGAGGTGTATGGGGTCCGATCAACCCCGTGGCAAATGGGTAACACGACTTGTGGGTAAAGGTGCGCAACCTCTGCAGAGTGTAAAACTGGTATATCAGCCGTGCTCACGGTCATGAGTAGCTCGGACCATCACATGATTAATTTATGGAACTAAATTCAATTTGTCATATGCATTGCATCGCAGGTGTTTTTATAACTTTTGTTCTACTACTTAATTGGGTTGGTATTTACTTATACTTAGTAATTGCTAATAAAATTTTGACCAACTTTAAAAGCAATGCTTAGCTCTAACCATCCTCTTTGGTAAGCCTTACACTTCACATTAGCTCCCACTTTTGGCGAGCTCATGCACATTATTCCCCACAACTTGTTGAGCAATGAACGTATGTGAGCTCACTCTTGTTGTCTCACACCCCCCACAGGTCAAGAACAGGTACCGCAGGATGAGGCACATGGAGGATGCTGTGACGAGTTCATGAGAGGTCTAGGTCGTCGTCTCCCAATCAACTTTGGGTTGCTAGATCGTTGTCTCCCTATGGTGTAATTATTTATTTATTTTGTATAGAACTCCTATTATATAGTAAAGATGTAACATTCGTTTCTGTACCACTATTCATCATATGTGTGAGACTTGGTCCTAGCACACCTGATGATTATTTCGCGCCCGGGTTTCAGACCCCTAAAACCCGGGTGTGACAAATCGTCCTGAAGAGGGTAAAAGCAAGGCCCAACAATACCGCCCGAGGGAGCGATTATTTATAAGAGGGCACGATGAAATAGGACACAACCTAGTGTACGCCTACGCATGCTGATAAGTGACGAAGGGCTCATGACGATAAGAGAAGTCGCACCACGTACGAACGCGCCATGAGACTGATCTGTGGGACCCCCCGAGCACCACTACAAAGGCGTCAGCGATGGACTTACTACAGGAGCCAGAGTAACAAACAACGTCATACCAGAAGTACGACTACACACGACCCTACGAAAGACCCACCATGATAACCTGGGGGAGCCAATCTCTCTCTCTCTCTAGTGGAAAACAGATCTCCTCTGTAAGGTCCTACCCTTGAGATATAAAAGGGCAGGCCCCCTCCTTCCCACACAAGCACACCAGTTGTAACATGCGTCATTGCAATACTATGAACAACACTACACTCGAGTAGGGTGCGAACCCAAACTAGTATAAACCCCGAGTCTCAGACCACTCGTTGAATCCCAGCGATTCACCATTCGGAGTGAGTCCGCTCTAGCATTCCCCACCGGACACAAATCTTATTGTCCCCTAGTTTCTAAAACCACAACACAATGCAAATGTCAGATTAAGTTTAATTCCATAAGTTACTCATGTGAGAGTCCGAGCTGCTCTTGACCGTGAGCACGACTGATGTACCAGTTTTACACTCTTGAAGAGGTTGCACATCTTTACCAATAAGACATGTTTCCCATTTAGTCAGGGTTTGCAAGACCCATAGAGAGTCCCAAGGTGAATGGCTAGGGATCCACTGCAAGGCCTTTCAAAAGTTCTACTAGCATGAGAGAACCCACTACGGTTTCCGGGGCAAAGGCGATATAGGAATCCTCACCCAAAAAGCTACCACAGACAGATCGACTTGAGGACCTCCCTATACCTACAGCTTCTCCACCTCTCTTGCCACTTTAGGGAAAGGATTAACTCACTAGCTTTCTAATTAATCAGCCATGGCATCCCATTCCACCCTTGTGGTAGCCTGTTTTCTCGGGTGGTCGCTCCATGTTCCAATTAACACAATAATCTTATTATGAACAATAATTGAGCCAACAATAATAATATGTCACACCCGGTTTTAAAAGGCAAACCGAATGCGAACCATGTACGCGCCAGGATCAGCAATTCACGTACACAATAGTTACATAACTGGACATCATCACACAGTGCTCAAATAATAACATAAAAGGGTAATAATAGTCGATTACATCATATGTCTGAGGCATCCACATAGTCTTTACAATAATCAAAGTGCGGAAAAGAAACTTAGATACACGCGGCCTTCACAGGCAGCCGACTGCGGGTTGCCGCTAACCCACGCCTAAAACTCGTCGTAATCTTGGAACTCCTGGAGATCTCCTTCCACGGCTTCATCCTCTCCTGAGCAGGGGTTGCAATGATGACAACCTGGGGATGGGGGTTTGGTTTGTAGAGCAAGGGTGAGTACACATCAACATACTCAGCAGGTGTCCTGTTTGGCTGTAGTGGACTAGCTTTATGTGGGGGGGTAAGTCAAGCAGTTGCTTTTAGTTGGTCAGATTATTATTACTAGTAGAGAAAGCCAAGTTTTAGAATTAACCCACGTTATTAACCCAAACGTACTCCTTTCCAAACGGAAAGGGTACCACTTACCATTACTAGAGTCAATACCAAAAACCATCAATCTCATTGCCACCTGTAATCCGAACATCTCTGATCAAGTATCACTAATCAATGGAGCTCCCTTGGCCGCTCATAACCACGAGCATCGCTGATATATCAGTTTTCATACACTCTGCAGAGGTTGCGCACTTTACCCACAAGCCATGATTCCCTTTCTGCCCGGAGATCATGACTCTCCATTGATCACTACCAAGGTGACCCAGCAGGGCATCACTACATAGCCTTTACAAAGATTCTCCGGTGCTGTAGCCGCTCGTTAGGTTTCCTAAATGCACCGCACTCCTCCCCAAGGGGTGAACCCAAACATGGCAGAGCGAGCCGCATACACCGAGCCCCATTAATGGCACGATGGCTAAGCGAACTACACCCCGGTTCCTCTAATTATTCAGCTAAGGGCATCCCATTCCACCCTCATGGTTGCACTGTTTTCCCGGGCGGTCATCCAACGAATAGGTCCTTACGGAGAGGCACTCGAGAAACCGCTCGAGCCCCCTTGAATGCCACAAGTATAACATCATAATAAAAGAGGGAAACAACGTATCATTGATAAATCCCATCATGTTCATTGATTAGAGTTAAGCAATAGCATAAAGCTAAACAATAATAATCCCACCCAAATAGGTAAACAAGGACATGGATAACAAAAGCTAGTCAATCCTTAGGTATAACTGTGTAAATGCGGGAAATGAATTATAGAATGTATAGGACAAAGATAGGTCAAGGGACACTTGCCTCCACCAACCAGCTGCTGCTCAGGGGCTTCTCCTGCGAGTTCCTCGGGCTCTTCAACCAGATCGTTCTCTATACGAGCGCAAACATACATACATCCACACATTTAAAACAAAAGAACAGTACACCATACAATAGAATACAATAAATAAATAGACGTTCCACGCGGGGCTCGCAATTACGGTTAAGAGAAAAAGAGGAAATGACAGTCGGGTCTACGGCCGAGAAGCGATCACGTTACATAATTATAAATTAAACCACTCGCTTAATAGAAGAGCATTAATTTGGCCACTCATTTAGCATAAAGTAAGGTCATGTTCTACATTTAATCATTATAAATAAATAAAGATGAATGAAAGGGAGTGGTCGCACAGCGAGGCGCACGACACAACATTTAAATTGAATTAAGAAATGAACGACTCGCCGCGCGACAGAGCGCGCAACGAGATTCTTGCATTAATTATAGATAAATGTTAAGCGTTGCGCGACAAAACGCATGACGACTTACATCAACAGAACTGCATTTAAAACGAATCGTCGCGCGACGAAGCGCGCGACGCAGCACCTTAATAAATATAAATTTAAAAAGAATCGTCGCGCGACGAAGCGCGCGACGCAGCACATTAATAAAGACGAATTTAGAATGAACCGTCACGTGGCGAAGCGCGCGACGCAGCACATCAACTAAACTAAAATTAAAATAGTTTAAAACGAGGGTTAAACACAGCGCAACTACGGTCGCACTCACGAGAGCACACTGCGCGTGCCGAGGGCACGCGAACCGTGTAGGCGCGCGGGACGCGAGTCGCCGGGGCACGGGCGCGGGCAGGGGCGCACGAGGGTGCGGGCAGGGGCACGGCCGGGGGCGCGCTGCCGAGGGCGCGCGACCGAGGCACGGCGGGGCGCTGCCACCGGGCGCGGCCAGGGCGCGGGGCACGGGGGTGGGGCGTGACCGAGGGAGCGGCGCGGGGGCGGGGCTCGCCGGGGAGCAGGGGAGGGCGCGCGGGGAGGCCGCCGGGGAGGGGCCGCGATGGGGGCGGGCCACGGCGGGGCGGGGCTCGCCGGGGAGGGGAGGGCGCGGGCAGGGGAGGGCCGCCGGGGAGGGGCCGCGGCGGGGCGAGGGCTCGCCGGGGCCGGGGAGGGCGCGGGCAAGGGAGGAGCGCGCGAGGGCGGTCGCGGTGAGGGCGGGGCTCGCTGGGGAAGGGGCGCACGGGCAGGGGCTCGCTGGGGAGGGGCTGAGCCGCCGGGGAGGGGCGAAGCCGAGGGGCGGCACGGGGCACGGGGCCGAAGGGCGGCGCGGGTGCGGCCGCGGGACGGCGTGGGTAGGGAGGCCGCGCGGGGAAGAAGAAGCGGAGGGGGAGGAGAGAGAGAGAGGAGGGGAGGGTTAACTCACCTCGGGGATCCAAACTCCGGCGATCACCATCTCCAAACCCTAGGGCACCACGGGGAGAGAGAGAGAGAGAGGTGGAAGAGGGAGAGGGAGGTTACTGCGCGGGAGAAATCAAATGAGACAAATGGATCAGGGGGAGGGGGCGCGCGCATGGGGAGGGCAGGGGGTGCCAGGGGTGCGCGGGCCGGACCATGCCGGACCGGGCCGGGCTGGGCCACACCGCAGATCAAAAACCACGACACGCACGACCACCAAACGGAATTCGATTACGAACCGAAATCCAAAACGGAACAAGACGAGCATGCGACTAACCACGACATCAGACAAAGAAATATGCTCCATCATGATGCAACACCCATGACACTTAGGTTTTGTTTACACATGGCACGGACACCCGTCACTATACTGCTTTGAAATTGAGAAGAAGGAGCGAAACGGGAAAAGGAAAGAGAGTAACCCCTGAATTTGGTGAGTAAAAAGGAGAAAAAAATTCTACCCCCAAATTCAGGGCGTTACAAACCTATCCCCCTTAAAAGAATCTCGCCCTCGAGATTCAAGGTTGGCCAGCAAAGAGTTCAGGGTACTTGGCCATCAGATCATCTCTCGCTCCCAGGGTGTATCGAATAAGCTGTCTCATGAGCTTCCTTGAGAATCAATTCCCGAATAGACTGGACATTGGGAACACACAAGCGGTCTTTGAACCATATCACACCTTCTGCATCTTCCCGAAAATCTTTGCCTCTGCCGTCTAGAATCAGCCGTCGGATTTCACTGATCTTCTCATCATTCTTCTGTGCTTCTTTGATTTCCCGCTCTAAGGTGGGTTCTAACTCAACTGTCACTCCTCGCATATTGTTCAGAAATCCGAGACTCAGCCTGTCAAACTCTTTGGCCAACTCATAAGGCATCGGATGAGCGACCATAAGATTGACCCGACTCTTCCTGCTCAAAGCATCTGCCACTACATTTGCTTTGCCTGGATGGTAATGAATCTCCAATTCATAGTCTTTGATCAACTCTAACCATCTTCGTTGCCTCATATTCAGTTCTGACTGAGTGAATATGTACTTCAGACTCTTGTGGTCTGTGTAAACATCACATTTCTGCCCATACAGATAGTGCCTCCATGTCTTCAGTGTGTGAACCACTGCTGCCAACTCTAGGTCATGGATTGGGTAATTCTTCTCATGAACCTTCAGCTGTCAGGACGAGTAAGCCACAACTCTTCCCTCCTGCATCAACACGCATCCCAAACCAGTGTAACAAGCATCGCAATACACTGAGAAGGGCTTGTGCACATCAGGCAAGACTAAGACAGGCATTGTAGTCAACTTCTCTTTCAGCGCTTCAAAGGCTTCTTGGCATTTCTGGGTCCACTTGAACTCAACCTTGTTGCCTAGCAAAGCGGTCATTGGTTTCGCAATCTTTGAAAACCCTTCAATGAATCGCCGATAATATCCGCCCATTCCAATGAAGCTCTTGATTCCTCGAGCATCTGTTGGCGCTTTCTAGTTCAGAATGTCTGCCACTTTCTTCGGATCCACAACCAATCCTTCTTTGTTGATTATGTGACCCAAGAACAGGACTTCACTGATCCAGAACTCGCACTTGCTCAACTTTGCATACAACTGGTGCTCTCGCAATCTCTGCAATACCATCCTCAAATGATCTGCATGCTCTTCTTCGCTTTGAGAATATTTGAGAATATCATCAATAAATACCACCACGAACTTGTCAAGATAATCCATGAATACACTGTTCATCAGATTCATGAAGAAGGTTGGTGCATTTGTTAGACCAAAAGACATCACAGTGAACTCATACAACCCATACTTGGTAATGAATGCCGTCTTTGGAATGTCTGAAGGTCAAATCCTGAGTTGATGATAACCTGACCTCAGATCTATCTTGGAGAACACGCTGGCTCCTCTCAACTGGTTGAATAAATCCTCTATTCTGGGCAAGGGGTACTTGTTCTTGATTGTGACCTCAATCAGAGCTCGATAATCGATACACATCCTTCTGGTGCCATCTTTCTTCTCCACAAATAGGACAGGGGCGACCCAAGGCGAGGTGCTTGGCCGGATGTAACCTTTCTCTGACAGCTCATCAATCTGCTTCTTGAGTTCAACCAATTCAGGTCCAAATACTCTGTAAGCTCTCTTAAAAATGGGGGCGGTTCCAGGAAGAAGCTCTATAGCAAACTCAACTTTTCGCTCAGGTGGCATACCTGGTAGGTCATTTGGGAACACATCTGGGAACTCAGACACAACCTTGATAATCTCTAGTGGATCTGCTTCACTGCTATCAACAGCCATCTGATAACAACTTCCTTTCTTTGGCTCAGGTGGGACTAACTCGGTCACCACTTCCTCTCCTAGTGGGGACATCAACTTGATTGTCCTCTTATCACAACTGATAACTGTCTGATACTTATCTAGCCAATTCATCCCTAGGATGACATCTATTCCCTAAGTACCCATTACTATGAGGTTAGCGAGAAACGCTACCCCCCTTATTTCCACACTTACATTCAAACAAATTCTATCGGCTCGAATTCTACCACCGGCTGAGTCAATTTGAATGGGGGTTGACATGGTAGTTATTGGAAGATTATGTGCTTCTACCCATGATGCAGTAATGAATGAATGTGTTGCGCTAGTATCAAATAACACTTCTGCAATATGGGAGTCGACTAGAAACATACCTACTATCATGCCGGGGGTTTCCTAAACTGCTTCAGCCTCTAAGTGGTTCAGTCTCCCATGGTTATAGTGTGGTTAGGGCGGTTGCCTGCTCCTGGCTGAGACACATTCTGCTTTGCTGGGGCACTAGGGCCTGACTGCTGCTGGGCTGCCTTCTTCGGACATTGCATCACCCAATGGCATTGCTCTCCACAGTGGAAACATGCTCTATTTCCACCCTGAACTGGTGCGGCTTGACTGTTCTGCTGGTTCGCTGGGGCAGGAAGACGAGGTGCCTGCTGATTCTGCCTCTGAAACTGACCTCCTAACTGATTGTTCTGGCGATTCTGACGCTGGTGCTGAGGATACTGCCTTTGAAACTGCTGATGCTGAGGTGGACGCTGGTTCTGCCTGAACTGCTGAGGTGGATTACCTGAGAAACGAGGACGATTGCTGCTTCCAGACTGAGGTCCACTGATCTTACGCTTGCGATCCTCCATCTCTTTGTGCTTCCTCTCTGTCATGATTGCTCTGTCAATCAGGTGTTGGAATATCGGGAAGGTATGATTCATCAGC
Organism: Zea mays; assembly: GCF_902167145.1. Classification (NCBI taxonomy): domain Eukaryota; kingdom Viridiplantae; phylum Streptophyta; class Magnoliopsida; order Poales; family Poaceae; genus Zea; species Zea mays. The sequence continues at coordinate 102,764,371 of NC_050102.1, forward strand.
TGATACTGCAGAGGATCAACCAATCCTCTCAAGAAACGATATTGTCTCTTGGCGTCGGTGTTAACATCTTCAGGAGCATAGCGAGACAGCTGCAAAAACCTGTCCCGACACTCACTAACCGACAATGACCCTTGCTTGAGTGCCAGGAACTCCTCCTTCACTGTCATCAGACCTGTAGGAACATGGTACTGATGGAAGCTACCTCTGAATTCTTCCCAGGTGATGGTGTCGGGGTTGGCATGGGTGGCGAGATAAGACTCCCACCAAGACTGAGCTGCTCCTCTCAACAGACGGGGACCATACAGAACTTTCTCCCTGTCATCACACTGAGCGGTATGCAACTCCCGCTCCACTGTGCGCAGCCAGTCTTCAGCATCCATGGGGTCAAAAGAGTGAGCGAACGTTGGGGGATGACCTCTCATAAATTCAGCACGCTTGTCCCTGGGTATCTGAGGCATCTGAGGTTGAGGTGGTGGCTGCTGCTGCTGAATGGCGGCCAGAGTCTGACTGATGGCTTGAACTGCCTGAGTCTGTATCATGAACATCTGCTCGATGGACATCAGGGGGCGGGGGTGGCAGCTGCTGCTGCTGGGGTGCCTCATCCTGCTGAGCTGGCCGCTCCGGTTGAGCACGCCTTCCTCATCTACGCCTATTTTCTGACATCTGTAGAATGCAACCACACATCAGAACTGATCTTGCAAATCTTGCAGCATAAGAAAAGAGTATAGAATTCTTCCACAACACTGAACAGATGAACATCTTCACTGATCTCCAACACAGACCAACACAGCTTCTCAGATAAAGAGGAAAGTAGAATAAAAGGTTTCCCAACTAGATAACTAACTTCATTAACATATAACAGGTAAACCAAAATGCAGGGGATGCCCACACTCTGGTGATAGTCATTACAAAGATCCAAATCCAACATAGTTCATCATGACAAACATAAATGCACAGGATAAGCAAACTACCCTGTTTAACTAAGACTAACTAAAAGCAAGACTAACGCTAAGACTATAACTTCTATGTATATAATTTCGTATTAATTACGAGATCCGACTCTAACGATCTATGGTTCCAAATTTATCCTGGTCCTGCAGTCGGGGTTGCCATAGGACTGGTGTCCACGCCGAGGTGAGCGGTACGGGTGCTGAGTCCTGACGGGAGCGGGGGAGCCATCATCCAGGTGACGACGCTCCGCACGCTCAGCCCGCAGCTGGGCGATCTCAGCACGAGCCCTACTCAGCTCGTCTAATGCATGGTGTAGCTCCGTGTTTAGCATGGCGGCTAGGTTGACTGTGTTGTTCAACCTAGGATTGTCCTCACCAACAGGTGAGACAATCACGCCTCCTGTGCTGCCAGATGGACGGCGGGGGTAATACTTCAGGTTGAGACCGTCGGCTACCCCGCCGAGAACCGAGCAGTAGTGCGAAAGCACATGCCGTGCGGCATCTTGCATGACCGCCTCAGCTGAGTCCCGCTCAGAGATGGAATAGTGCTCTGAGCAGACCTCAGCACCCTAGAGACTGTTCTCCGAACGGCGCACCAAGAAGGTCGCCTCCCAGCGGTCCGGGTAGACCCGCGACTGTGCTGGAAGACCACACAACGATACTCGATAGACCAAGTATGTCGGTCAAGTGCCCGACGTAGCAGGGTGTCGAGCGCATCGTGGAAGTGACACCCGCGAGCAGCATCGCGAGTGATGGGTCGAGCAACCCATCCTTCCGGCTCCTAGTCAGCAGAAAAGTCGGTGCCGTGGCTCGAGCTGCTGTCGCCACCTCCGTCGTCTGGGTCTCCTCCAGAAGCTACTCTAGCGGCTGGGGCACTCAGTGGTGGTGCAGGGGGCGCCTCCAGCGGGAGCACAGGGGAGCAGCTCCTCACAGACTCTTATCTCCTACTGGAGCGAGAAAGAAGAGCACTGCTGCTCCTGCTCCTATCGTCGACGCTCCTGCTCCTCATGCAGGCAGTGGTGCAGTCTCTCCAAGTGGCTAGACTGACCGGTCACTGGACGGCGAAGCGGACGCTCCGCGAGACGAGAGGGTAAGAAGGGGATGACAGACTTCCATGAAGTGTGTCTAAGATGAGCCATCTACAAGAGACACCACAAGCATAAGAGTGAGAACAGAACTAGTATGGCCAGCAAGTAAACCATGAATAAATGAGGAATTAGAATAAACAAAAAGATTTTTAGCAAGGTATAATATATAGTAGAACATAGGTTTGGTCGATATGAACAACTTTTGAAGGGATACCAAAGTCAAGGTGAGAATAGGGGTCTATAATCCTTAGAACGACCATTCTACTCTAGGTTAGCGGTCCTACAGTCAGCACGGCTCTAATACCACCTATGTCACACCCGGTTCTAAAAGGCAAACCGAATGCGACCATGTATGTGTCAGGATCAGCAATTCACGTACACAGCAGTTACATAACTGGACATCATCACACAGTGCTCAAATAATAACATAAAAGGGTAATAATAGTCGATTACATCATATGTCTGAGGCATCCACATAGTCTTTACAATAATCAAAGTGCGGAAAAGAAACGTAGATACACGTGGCCTTCACAGGCAGTCGACTGGGGGTTGCCGCTAACCCATGCCTAAAACTCGTCGTAATCTTGGAACTCCTGGAGATCTCCTTCCACGACTTCATCCTCTCCTGAGCAGGGGTTGCAATGCTGACAACCTGGGGATGGGGGGGTTTGGTGTGTAGAGCAAGGGTGAGTACACATCAACATACTCAGCAGGTGTCATGTTTGGCTATAATGGACTAGCTTTATGTGGGGGGGGGGGGTAAGTCAAGCAGTTGCTTTTAGTTGGTCAGATTATTATTACTAGTAGAGAAAGCCAAGTTTTAGAATTAACCCAAACGTACTCCTTTCCAAACAGAAAGGGTACCACTTACCATTACCAGAGTCAATACCAAAAACCATCAATCTCATTGCCACCTGTAATCCGAACATCTCTGATCAAGTATCACTAATCAATGGAGCTCCCTTGGCCGCTCATAACCGCAAGCACGGCTGATATATCAGTTTTCATATACTCTACAGAGGTTGCGCACTTTACCCATAAGCTGTGATTCCCTTTCTGCCCGGAGATCATGACTCTCCATTGATCACTACCAAGGTGACCCAGCAGGGCATCACTATGTAGCCTTTATAAAGATTCCCTAGGGCTGTAGCCGCCCGTTAGGTTTCCTAAATGCACTGCACTCCTCCCCAAGGGGCGAACCCAAACTTGGCAGAGCGAGCCGCATACACCGAGCCCCATTAACGGCACGACGACTAAGCGAACTACACCCCGATTCCTCTAATTATTTAGCTAAGGGCATCCCATTCCACCCTCATGGTTGCACTGTTTTCCCGGGCGGTCATCCAACGAACAGGTCCTTACGGAGAGGCACTCAAGAAACCGCTCGAGCCCCCTTAAATGCCACAAGTATAACATCATAATAAAGGAGGGAAACAACGTATCATTGATAAATCCCATCATGTTCATTGATTAGAGTTGAACAATAGCATAAAGCTAAACAATAATAATACAACCGAAATAGTTAAACAAGGACATGGATAACAAAAGCTAGTCAATCCTTAGGTATAACTGTGTAAATGCGGGAAATGAATTATAGAATGTATAGGACAAAGAAAGGTCAAGGGACACTTGCCTCCACCAACCAGTTGTTGCTCAGGGGCTTCTCCTGCAAGTTCCTCAGGCTCTTCAACCGGATCGTTCTCTATACAAGCGCAAACATACATACATCCACACATTTAATACAAAAGAATAATACACCATACAATAGAATACAATAAATAAACAGACGTTCCACGTGGGGCTCGCAATTACGGTTAAGAGAAAATGAGGAAATGACAGTTGGGTCTACAGCCGAGAAGCGATCACGTTACATAATTATAAATTAAACCACTCGCTTAACAGAAGGGCATTAATTTGGCCACTGCATTTAGCATAAGGTAAGGTCATGTTCTACATTTAATCATTATAAATAAATAAAGATGAATGAAAGGGAGTGGTCGCACGGCGAGACGTGTGACACAACATTTAATTTGAATTAAGAAATGAACGACTCGCCGCGCGACAGAGCGCACAACGAGATTCTTGCATTAATTATAGATAAACGTTAAGCGTTGCGCGACGAAACGCACGACGGCTTACGCCAATAGAACCGCATTTAAAACGAATCGTCGCGCGACGAAGCGCATGCCGCAGCACCTTAATAAATATAAATTTAAAAAGAATCGTCGCACGACGAAGCGCGCGACGCAGCACATTAATAAAGACGAATTTAGAATGAACCGTCGCGCGGCGAAGCGCGCGACGCAGCACATCAACTAAACTAAAATTAAAATAGATTAAAACGAGGGTTAAACGCATCGCGACTACGGTCACACTCGCGAGAGCACACTGCGCGTGCCGAGGGCACGCGAACCGTGTAGGCGCGCGGGACGCGAGTCGCCGGGGCACGGGCGCGGGCAGGAGTGCGCGAGGGTGCGGGTGAGAGCACCTAGAGGGGGGTGAAAAGGTGATCCTGAATAAAACTTAAAACTTAAAGCCACATAACTTGATTAAGAGTTAGCACAATGAAATCAAGTGGCTAAAGGAGAGCTCTTGTGAAACACAATAGACACAGTGAGAACAAGCACAAGAGACACGAGGATTTATCCCGTGGTTCGGCCAAGTACAACACTTGCCTACTCCACGTTGTGGCGTCCCAATGGACGAGAGTTGCACTCAACTCCTCTCAAGTGATCCAATGATCAACTTGAATACCACGGTGTTCTTCTTTCTTTTACTATATCCCGTTTGCCAGGAATCTCCACAACTTGGAGTCTCTCACCCTTACAATGAGGATCAAAGTGAAAGCACTAGAGTAAGTGAGGGAAGTAAACACACACAAATCCACAGCAATACGCACACACACGACCAAGACTTGAGCTCAAATGAATATCACAAGGTTCTCACTAGAACGGAGCTCAAATCACTAAGAATGTCAAACGAGTGCGCAAAGACGAAGTGTGAATGATCAAGAATGCACAAAGTATGCTTTTTGTCTTCCTCCATGCGCCTAGGGGTCCCTTTTATAGCCCCAAGGCAGCTAGGAGCCGTTGAGAGCATTCCAGGAAGGCAATTCTTGCCTTCTGTCGACTGGTGCACGGGACAGTCCGGTGCACCACCGGACATGCACTGTTCACTGTCCGGTGCGGATTGCTTTCCTATTTTGGCGCAGTCGACCGTTAAGGATTTGGAGCCGTTGGCACACCAGACACTGTCCGGTGCACACCGGACAGTCCGGTGCCTCTTTCTGACCGTTGGCTCGGCCACGCGTCACGCGCGGATTGCGCGGACGACAGTTGGCGCGGCCGACGTTGGCTCACCGGACAGTCAGGTGCACCACCGGACAGTCCGGTGAATTTTAGCCGTACGCCGCCGTTCAGTTCCTGAGAGCGGCCAGTTGATCAGCGCCATCCTGGCGCACCGGACACTGTCCGGTGCACCCAGACTGAGCAGAGTCTTGGCTGCTCGAGCCAAGTCTTCTCCATTTGTCTTTTCTCTGATTCTAGCACTCAGACAAATATGTTAGTACACAAAAACCAATGTACTAAGTCTAGAATCATACCTCTGTATTGATTTGCACTTTGTCCACCATTTGGCATAGATTAACACATAACCATTTGTGTTGGACACTTAATCACCAAAATACTTAGAAATGGCCCAAGGGCACATTTCCCTTTTAATCTCCCCCTTTTTGGTGATTTATGCCAACACAACAAAAAGCAACATATAGAAGTGCAACATCAATGCAAATGAGAACAAGAATTTGTTTTGATTCAAATTTGGCATATTTGGATCATTCTTTGCCACCACTTGGTTTGTTTTTGCAAATCAAACTCAATTTCCTATCTCTAAGTCAAATTCACTTGTTCAGGCATAGAGAAAGGTATTCCAAGAGAAATTGATCAAAGATTCAAAAACTCCCCCTATTTCCCATAATCAAACATTCTCCCCACAAGAGACCAACTTTTGACAAGAAGAGACATTAAGAGGATTTTGACAAAACAAAAACTCTAACTCTACTATTTTCAAAATTCTCAAGTGGTAGCTGATCCATTTCTTGCTCTGGCCTTATTTTCTCCCCCTTTGGCATCAAGCACCAAAACGGGATCAATCTTGGCCCTATTAACCTCATTGCCTCACCAAAATTGTCAATTAAGAGCAAAAGGCAATAAGAGACATGGAGACGAACTTGGAGTAAGTTACGCTCTCATCGGAGTGCAGTGGAAGTCTTTCATGGTCCAAGTCCACTTTTCCCTTTCAATCCACCTTTGAGACTAAATCAAGTAAACTCAAGCACACGGTTAGTCTCAAAGGGTCAAGTTGTAGCACATCTCCCCCTAAATATGTGCATCACTCACACATGGACTTTTGAGGTCCGGGGAGTGCTTGTACAACTTGAGCACATTAATGAACAACAAAATGTATGAGGAACATGATCAAGGCATAAAACACATGTATGCTATAGATCAATCCAGGTTCCGCGAATCTAAGACATTTAGCTCACTACGCAGCCTGCAAAAGGTCTTCTCATCTAGAGGCTTGGTAAAGATATCGGCTAGCTGGTTCTCGGTGCTAACATAAAACACTTCGATATCTCCCTTTTGCTGGTGGTCTCTCAAAAAGTGATGCCGGATGTCTATGTGCTTTGTGCGGTTGTGTTCAACAGGATTATCTGCCATGCGGATAGCACTCTCATTATCACATAGGAGTGGGACTTTGCTCAGAATGTAGCCAAAGTCCTTGAGGGTTTGCCTCATCCAAAGTAGTTGCGCGCAACACTGTCCTACGACAACATACTCGGCCTCAGCGGTGGATAGGGCAACGGAGGTTTGTTTCTTAAAACTCCAAGACACCAGGGACCTTCCTAAGAATTGACACGTCACTGATGTACTCTTCCTATCGACCTTGCATCCAACATAATCGGAGTCTGAATATCCAATTAAGTCAAAGGTAGACCCCTTTGGATACCAGATCCCGAAGCAAGGCGTAGCGACTAAATATCTAAGAATTCGCTTCACGGCCACTAAGTGACACTCCCTTGGATCGGATTGAAATCTAGCACACATGCATACACTAAGCATAATATCCGGTCTACTAGCACATAAGTAAAGCAAGGAACCTATCATAGACCGGTATGCTTTTTGATCAACGGACTTACCTCCTTTGTTGAGGTCGATGTGTCCGTCAGTTCCCATTGGAGTCTTTGCGGGCTTGGCGTCCTTCATCCCAAACCGCTTGATCAAGTCTTGTGTGTACTTTGTTTGGGAGATGAAAGTGTCGTCCTTGAGTTGCTTCACTTGGAACCCAAGGAAGTAGTTCAACTCGCCCATCATCGACATCTCGAATTTCTGCGTCATCACCCTGCTAAACTCTTCACAAGACTTTTGGTTAGTAGAACCAAATATTATGTCATCGACATAAATTTGGCACACAAATAAGTCACCATCACATGTCTTAGTGAAAAGAGTTGGATCTGCTTTCCCAACCTTGAAAGCATTAGCAATTAAAAAGTCTCTAAGGCATTCATACCATGCTCTTGGAGCTTGCTTAAGTCCATAGAGCGCCTTAGAGAGCTTACACACGTGGTCGGGGTACCGTTCATCCTCAAAGCCAGGGGGTTGCTCTACGTACACCTCCTCCTTAATTGGCCTGTTGAGGAAAGCGCACTTCACATCCATTTGGAACAACTTGAAAGAATGGTGAGCGACATAGGCTAACAATATGCGAATTGACTCTAGCCTAGCCACAGGAGCAAAAGTCTCCTCAAAGTCCAAACCTGCGACTTGGGCATAACCTTTTGCCACAAGTCGTGCTTTGTTCCTTGTCACCACCCCGTGCTCGTCCTGTTTGTTGCGGAACACCCACTTGGTTCCCACAACGTTTTGCTTGGTACATGGCACCAGTGTCCAAACTTCATTTCTCTTGAAATTGTTGAGCTCCTCCTGCATGGCCAACACCCAGTCCAGATCTAGCAAGGCCTCTTCTACCCTGAAAGGCTCAATAGAGGAGACAAAAGAGTAATGCTCACAAAAATTAACTAATCTAGAGCGAGTAGTTACACCCTTGCTAATATCACCCAATATCTGGTCGACAGGATGATTCCTTTGAATCGTCGCTCGAACTTGAGTTGGAGGGGCATGTTGTGCTTCTTCCTCCATAACATGATAATCTTGTGCTCCCCCTTGATCACACGCCTCTTCTTGATGAACCTGTTCATCAACTTGAGTTAGGGGTTGCACCTTTGTTGAGGAAGAAGGTTGATCTTGCTCCTTTTGTTCCTGAGGCTGCACATCTCCAATTGTCATGGTGCGTATTGCGGTCGTTGGAACGTCTTCTTCATCTACATCATCAAGATCAACTTGCTCTCTTAGAGAGCCATTAGTCTCATCAAATACAACGTCGCTAGAGACTTCAACCAAACCCGATGATTTGTTGAAGACCCTATACGCCTTTGTATTTGAGTCATAACCTAACAAAAACCCTTCTACAGCTTTGGGAGCAAACTTAGAATTTCTACCTTTCTTTACTAGAATGTAACATTTGCTCCCAAAAACACGAAAGTATGACACATTGGGTTTGTTACCAGTTAGAAGCTCATACGAAGTCTTCTTGAGGAGGCGATGAAGGTAGACCTGGTTTATGGCGTGGCAAGCTGTGTTCACGGCTTCCGACCAAAACCGCTCGGGCGTCTTGAACTCTCCAAGCATCATCCTCGCCATGTCGATGAGCGTCCTGTCCTTCCGCTCTACCACACCATTTTGCTGTGGTGTGTAGGGAGCGGAGAACTCGTGCTTGATTCCTTCCTCCTCAAGGTACTCCTCCACTTGAAGGTTCTTGAACTCGGACCCGTTGTCGCTTCTTATCTTCTTCACCTTGAGCTCAAATTCATTTTGAGCTCTCCTTAGGAAGCGCTTGAGGGTCCCTTGGGTTTCAGATTTGTCCTGCAAAAAGAATACCCAAGTGAAGCGGGAAAAATCATCAACTATAACAAGACCATACTTACTTCCTCCTAAGCTTAGGTAGGCGACGGGTCCGAAGAGATCCATATGAAGTAACTCTAGAGGTCTTGACGTGGACATTACATTCTTGCTGTGATGAGCACTTCCCACCTGCTTACCTGCTTGACAAGCTGCACAAGGTCTATCTTTTCCGAAAGTCACATTTGTTAGACCTAACACATGTTCTCCCTTTAGAAGTTTGTGAAGGTTCTTCATCCCCACATGTGCTAAACGGCGATGCCACAGCGAGCCCATGCTAGTCTTAGCAATTAAGCATGCATCTAGACTGGCCTCCTCTTTTGCAAAATCAACTAAATAAAGTTTATCGTCTAGTACACCCTTAAAAGCTAATGAACCATCACTTCTTCTAAAAACAGACACATCTACATTTGTGAATAAGCAATTATAACCCATATTACAAAGTTGACTAACGGACAACAAGTTATACTCGAGCGACTCAACTAAAAACACATTAGAAATGGAGTGCTCGGATGAAATAACGATCTTTCCTAGTCCTTTAACCTTGCCTTGATTCCCATCACCGAATATGATTGAATCTTGGGAATCTTTGTTCTTAACGTAGGAGGTGAACATCTTCTTCTCCCCCGTCATGTGGTTTGTGCATCCGCTGTCGATAATCCAGCTTGAGCCCCCGGATGCATAAACCTGCAAGGCAGTTTAGGCTTGGGTTTTAGGTACCCAACTCTTGTTGGGTCCTACAAGGTTAGTAACAATGGTCTTAGGGACCCAAATGCAAGTTTTATCTCCCTTGCATTTTGCCACTAATTTCCTAGCAATCACCTTCTTATCCTTTCTACAAATTGCAAAGGAAGCATTGCAAGCATGATAAATTGTAGAAGGTTCATTAACTATTTTCCTAGGAACATGAGCAACATTTCTCCTAGGCATATGATGAATAACATTTTTCCTAGCCAAATTTATATCATGCATAATAGAAGAACTTGAAGCAATCATGGCATGTGAATCAACATCATTGTTTCTTCTATCATAATGAACATTCCTAGAATATCTCCTATCATGGTACATGAAAGCATGGTTCTTTTGAGCACTACTAGCCATAGGGGCCTTCCCTTTCTCCTTGGCGGAGATGGGAGCCTTATGACTTGTTAAGTTCTTGGCTTCCCTCTTAAAGCCAAGCCCATCCTTAATTGAGGGGTGTCTACCAATCGTGTAGGCATCCCTTGCAAATTTTAGTTTATCGAATTCATTTTTGCTAGTCTTAAGTTGAGCATTAAGACTAGTCACTTCATCTTTTAATTTAGAAATGGAAACTAGGTGTTCACTACAGGCATCAACATTAAAATCTTTACACCTATTGCAGATCACAACATGTTCTACACAAGAGGTTGATTTATTAGCTATTTCTAACTTAGCATTCAATTCATCATTGATACTCTTTAAGCTAGAAATGGATTCATGGCACGTAGACAATTCACCTGAAAGCATTTCATTTCTTTTAACTTCTAAAGCAAGAGAATTTTGCGCACTTACAAATTTATCATGCTCTTCATATAAAAGATCTTCTTGCTTTTCTAAAAGTCTATTCTTCTCATTCAAAGCATCAATCAATTCATTGATCTTATCAATTTTAGTTCTATCTAATCCTTTGAATAAACATGCATAGTCTATTTCATCATCACTAGATTCATCATCACTTGAAGAAGCATACGTAGTATTATTTCGAGTACTTACCTTCTTCTCCTTTGCCATGAGGCATGTGTGATGCTCGTTGGTGAAGAGGGACGATTTGTTGAAGGCCGAGGCGGCGAGTCCTTCGTTGTCGGAGTCGGACGATGAACAATCCGAGTCCCATTCTTTGCCAAGGTGTGCCTCGCCCTTCGCTTTCTTGTAAGTCTTCTTCTTTTCCCTCTTCTTCTCTTGATCCTGGTCACTGTCATTGTCGGGACAATTAGCAATAAAGCGACCAACCTTACCACACTTGAAGCAGGAGCACTTTCCCTTCGTCTTGCTTTTGTTGGGATGCTCCTTGCGACCTTTGAGCGCCATCTTGAAGCGCTTGATGATGAGGGCCATTTCATCCTCGTTTAGCCCGGCCGCCTCAATTTGCGCCACCTTGCTAGGTAGCGTCTCCCTGCTACTTGTTGCCTTGAGAGCAATGGCTTGAGGCTCATGGATTAGGCCATTTAGCGCCTCATCAACATATCTCGTCTCCTTGATCATCATCCGCCCGCTCACAAACTTCTCAAGTATTTCTTCGGGCGTCATCTTGGTGTACCTAGGATTCTCACGAATAGAGTTAACAAGATGAGGATCAAGGACGGTGAAGGACCTTAGCATAAGTCGGACGACGTCGTGGTCCGTCCATCGCATGCTTCCATAGCTCCTTATTTTGTTGACGAGGGTCTTGAGCCTGTTGTACGTTTGGGTTGGCTCCTCCCCCCTGATCATCGCGAACCTTCCTAGTTCGCCTTCCACCAACTCCATCTTGGTGAGCATGGTGACGTCGTTCCCCTCATGTGAGATCTTGAGGGTGTCCCAGATCTGCTTGGCATTGTCCAAGCCGCTCACCTTATTGTATTCTTCCCTGCACAAGGATGCTAAAAGAACAGTAGTAGCTTGTGCATTCTTATGGATTTGTTCATTGATAGGCATAGAATTATTCGAACTATCAAATTGCATTCTGTTTTCTACTATCTCCCATATACTTGGATGAAGAGAGAACAAATGACTACACATTTTGTGACTCCAAAATCCGTAGTCCTCTCCATCAAAGTGAGGAGGTTTACCAAGTGGAATAGAAAGCAAATGAGCATTGGAATTATGCGGAATACGAGAGTAATCAAAAGAAAAGTTCGAATTAACTGTTTTCTTTTTCTCCTCGTATTCGTTGTCCTTTTGAGAAGAGGAAGATTCGTCGCTGTCGTAGTAGACAACCTTCCTGATGCGCCTCTTCTTCTTTCCGTCTTTCTTCTTTTGACTCGAGCCGGAGTCATTGACTTTGTCGTCCCTTGGCTCGTTGAAGATGGACTCCTTCTCATTGTCGTTGACCACCATCCCTTTCCCTTAGGATCGATCTCTTCGGGCGATTAGTCCCTTTCTTGAAGAGAACAGCTCCGATACCAATTGAGAGCACCTAGAGGGGGGGTGAATAGGTGATCCCGAATAAAACTTAAAACTTAAAGCCACAGAACTTGATTAAGAGTTAGCACAATGAGATCAAGTGGCTAAAGGAGAGCTCTTGTGAAACACAATAGACATAGTGAGAACAAGCACAAGAGACACGAGGATTTATCCCGTGGTTCGGCCAAGTACAACACTTGCCTACTCCATGTTGTGGCGTCCCAATGGACGAGAGTTGCACTCAGGTCCTCTCAAGTGATCCAATGATCAACTTGAATACCACGGTGTTCTTCTTTCTTTTACTATATCCCGTTTGCGAGGAATCTCCACAACTTGGAGTCTCTCACCCTTACAATGAGGATCAAAGTGAAAGCACTAGAGTAAGTGAGGGAAGTAAACACACACAAATCCACAGCAATACGCACACACACGGCCAAGACTTGAGCTAAAATGAATATCACAAGGTTCTCACTAGAACGGAGCTCAAATCACTAAGAATGTCAAACGAGTGCGCAAAGACGAAGTGTGAATGATCAAGAATGCTAAAAGTATGCTTTTTGTCTTCCTCCATGCGCCTAGGGGTCCCTTTTATAGCCCCAAGGCAGCTAGGAGCCGTTGAGAGCATTCCAGGAAGGCAATTCTTGCCTTCTGTCGACTGGTGCACCAGACAGTTCGGTGCACCACCGGACAGGCACTGTTCACTGTCCGGTGCGGATTGCTTTCCTATTTTGGCGCAGCCGACCGTTGAGGATTTGGAGCCGTTGGCACACCAGACACTGTCCGGTGCACACCGGACAGTCCAGTGCCTCCTTCTGACCGTTGGCTCGGCCACGCATCACGCGCGGATTGCGTGGCCGACCGTTGGCGCGGCCGACGTTGGCTCACCAGACAGTCCGGTGCACCATCGGACAGTCCGGTGAATTTTAGCCGTACGTCGCCGTTTAGTTCTCGAGAGCGGCCAGTTGATCAGCGCCAGCCTGGCGCACCAAGACTGAGCAGAGTCTTGGCTGCTCGAGCCAAGTCTTCTCCATTTGTCTTTTCTCTGATTCTAGCACTCAGACAAATATGTTAGTACACAAAAACCAATGTACTAAGTCTAGAATCATACCTCTGTATTGATTTGCACTTTGTCCACCATTTGGCATAGATTAACACATAACCATTTGTGTTGGACACTTAATCACCAAAATACTTAGAAATGGCCCAAGGGCACATTTCCCTTTCAGCGGGCAGGGGCACGGCCGAGGCACGACGGGGTGCTGCTAGGGCGCGGCCACCGAGCGCGGCTAGGGCGCAGGCCGCGGGGCATGGGGGCGGGGCGCGGCCGAGGGAGCGGTGCGGGGGCAGGGCTCGCCGGGGAGCAGGGGAGGGCGCGCGGGGAGGCCGCCGGGGAGGGGCCGCGACGGGGGCGGGCAGGGGAGGGCCGCCGGGGAGGGGCCGCGGCGGGGCGAGGGCTCACCAGGGCCAAGGAGGGCGCGGGCAGGGGAGGGGCGCGTGGGGGCGGCCGCGGCGAGAGCGGGGCTCGCCGGGGAAGGGGTGCGCGGGCAGGGGCACGCCGGGGAGGGGCGAGGCCGAGGGCGGTGCACAGGGCGTGGGGCTGAGGGGCGGCGCGGGCGCGGGACCACGTGGGGAAGAAGGGGAGGGGGAGGGGAGAGAGAGAGAGAGAGAGAGAGAGAGAGAGAGAGAGAGAGAGAGAGAGAGAGAGAGAGGAGGGGAAACTTACCTCGGGGATCCAAACTCCGGCGATCACCGTCTCCAAACCCTAGTGCACCACGGGGAGAGAGAGAGGTGGAAGAGGGAGAGGGAGGTTACTGCGCGGGAGAAATCAAATGAGACAAAAGGATCAGGGGAGGGGGCACACGCATGGGGAGGGCAGGGGCGCGCGGGCCGGACCGGGCCGGGCTGTGCCGGGCTGGGCCACACCGCGGATCAAAAACCATGACACGCACGACCACCAAACGGAATCCGATTGCGAACCGAAATCTGAAATGGAACGAGACGAGCACGCGACTAACCACGACATCAGACAAAGAAATATGCTCCGGCATGATGCAACACCCATGACACTTAGGTTTTGTTTACACATGGCACGGACACTCGTCACTATACTGCTTTGAAATTGAGAAGAAGGAGCGAAACGGGAAAATGAAAGAGAGTAACCCCTGAATTTGGTGAGTAAAAAGGAGAAAAAACTCTACCCCCAAATTTAGGGCGTTACATAATATAACAAGATCATAATTCATAGATAATATTAATCCCAAAGCTAGGTAGAGCAATAGCAAGACTACCAAATGAATCATTTGTTTGCAAGGTGTAGGGTGAACAAAACTAGGTAACCTGTTAGGTCACATCAAGTTAACCTAAGCATGTCACGGTGATTATCATGAATAGGTAAAGAAAGTGATCAAGGGCACAACTTGCCTTCTGCGAGTTTCTGCTAAGAATATTCAACCTGTTATGCTTCAGGTTCCTCGGTCACTTGCCCGTCTACTCGCAACAATGCATACCAACAATATATAAACAAAAATTTAACAACACACCAAACATGAGAACAAACTGCATATTAATATTCTATGCATTGAGATGAAACCGTAGGTTCAAGAACCACTAAAATTGGAGTTACAACGTAAGAGATATGAATTTCATAAGTTTCTAGATTTATTTTATACATATAAATAATTTCTTATATTTTTTGTGAATATTCGGATCCTTGGATGGTGATTACCAAATTTGGAAAGCTCAGGGTTGAACTCGCAAATTTTAGGACCTATTTGCATTGATTCTTGAACTAGTATGGATGATGGGTCCATTAGGCAAATGTACAGGGTCTCTAAATGAAAAAGACCACTGTGAAAAGGTACGAAGCATTTTAAGCCGTCGGATTATAATTCTATGGCTACGATTATCTCTATCCGAGATCGAATCGGTACGCACACTGAACCGTTAGATTAGAGATCAAGGGCTCGTTGCGCCCCACACGCTCATCTAATCTGAGCCTCTCGCTATGAAATCAACGACTATGATTTAAAATAACTAGGATCTGAACTCAACCGCCCTAGATAAAATGAACAACTTGGATGAATACTTGAATCAGTATCTGGCTTTTAATCTGGATCACATACTATTGAATCAATGGGCCATGGTGTTCTTCGGCCGTGTTTGGTTCGGCTTTTTGCCGATTCTGGTGACCAAAAGCAGCTTTTATCATCCAAACGCTTAGATTCTCGCAGGGATTCTCGACGAAGCGCTTCGCTCAAAAGCCGAAATATAACAAGGACTGAGAAGCGCGTGGGTGGTCACGTCTGGCAGAAGCCACTCGATTCCTAGCCTCGCCCGTACCCCTGCGACTGTGCCCGTCCGTAGCTTTTGTTTGCATGTGGGTAGCTTTTGTTTGCATGTGGCAATTGATATTTCATTTATTTTCTACTGTGGCAATTGATTTTTCCGGTTGCAATTATGCTGTCGAGCGTGTTCGTGATATGGTCATCTTCTAAGACGTTTTGGGTTCACATAAGAAAGTATTAATATGTGTATTAATACTAATAGGTCTCTATTTATAATGGAGAACACATGAGATAATTTCCAATTACATGCTCATTAGTTCATTTCCTTTTTTAACCAGAATCTACAATCTCATAATCTGCGTATCCAAACACCCAGATTCTAACCACCAGCTTCTCCCCACAGCCAGCTTTTCTTCACAGCCAGCTTTTCAGAAAAGCTTCGCAGAAAAAACAGAACCAAACAGGTCCTTCCTCACCCCCGCCACAAGGATATGGCGGTGCTGCCATTCCCTACGGTGGAGGCCCCGCTAGACGGCTAGAGTGCTTAAACCTGCACTCCCACGCCCCAAACTATAGTACTGACAGCGATACTCATAGAGAATTACAAAAATAATAAAACAAATCTCCAAACTATATGTTTCTATCTTAGGAAAATCATATGCAACATTACAAATGCTTTATTTATTTAAGTATCAATTGCTTTAATTAAGCTCATTATTGTTGACATGCATAAAAATAATAAAACAAATCACATAAACCCTAAAACTCAGAGAATTATTTTATTCCTCCAAATTTTGGGCATTACAGTTGTCATCCAAAATACCAAAACACACTCATATCTAGGGATAATGATACATTTATAATAAGATTGGGGAGTGATCCTAGTGATTTGTATTGAGAGCTTGCATCAAGTCACACTAGTGACAGTATTAAGTTGTGTGATTCTTGTTAGTTGTTACTTTTGGTGGTTGTTGTCACTTAGACGACTTTGAGGTAGCGAAGGATCACTAGGCGGATTGGGTGGTTATCGCCGCCTCCGAATTCCGATCATGGGATTGTAGTCCAATTTAAACTATTAAGGTAGTTCAATTTACTCTTGTGGCTTACCTGACATTATATATGCAAAAACTAAGATGTAAAAACAATTTTAATAATTGAGATACCAACATCCGTGTTGACTAGGGATGGCAATTTAATCCGTGGATTTGGATATCCGTCGGATATCCGACCCGATGGATAAGGATATGGATATGTTTTTTGACCCGCGGGTTAGACCCGTATCCGATCCGAGATAAAGTGGGCATGGATTTGTATATTAAATCTCACTCGCGGGTAATCCGTTGGATATCCGAAATTAACCATTAGTCCATTATTGCCAGGATGAACATGATTCTACTATCATTGACTAAAAAAATTCAAACATAGCTACTATAGCGCTAGCTCAAGTGCTCAACACTACACTTGGGTCGGATCAATATTGATTGTCATGTATTTGTTTTCATGTTGAGACATGTAGACATGTATTTTTATCATGTTGAGAATGTTGCTTGTTGAAGGACATGTATATTTGTTTAATTTTTTTATTAAATTTTAAGTTATGTATGATGTTGAATTGGGAAGAAATTTGATTAATTATGTTATTCAATTGCTAAAAATGGTTCTTTATCATATCCGATGGATATCCAATGGATATTCGAAACCCGATGGTGGATATGGATATGAATTTCTACCCGTGGATATAGTCACGAGCGGATATTATCTATGACCGTGGATATGTCTGCGGGCGGATATTTCCAATATCCGATCCGTTGCCATCTTACGTGCTGTATATATAATGAAGGAAATCGATCCCATAAATATGTTTTTAAAGAACCTCAGAAATAGATGAGGTAGATTAAAATGACTCGTTCTCAGTCTTACCATTTTTTAGATCATCCAATGGTAGTAGGGGTGGATATCGAGCCAGCTCGGCTCGGCTCGACCGAGCTCGAGCTAGCTCGTTAAGAGAACGAGCTGGCTCGGCTCGGCTCATTAAGCAACCGAGCCAGAGAACCAGCTCGGCTCGGCTCGTTTAGCTCGCGAGCCACAACAAAAAATAGTATACATGTATATATACAACAATATAATCAATTGCTAGTTAATTTCATACTAATTTAACACTAGAAAAGACTAACAATACTCATAATTTTATATATCATATCATTTAAGCCCTAAACTAACATAGTTCATCACTTATTAATTCATCCAATACAAGTATAGACTTTGTTTTATAGATAAATGCTAGCTCATTCGAGCTGGCTCATTAACGAACTGAGCTGAGAAGTTAGCTCAGCTCGTGATAAAATTGAAACAAGCCAAGTCGAGTCAATTCAAGCTGACCACGAGTCGAGCGAGCTCACGAGCCACGAGTACTTTGCCCAGCCCTAAATGGCAGCCCACGTCCAACATAAGGGTCCAAAATCCAAGGCCCGTCAAAAGCCCTGCCCGGCTGCCCCTCCATATCCCTTCGCCTTCGTCAGTTCCTACCTGCCCCCAGCCTTCTCTCCCACCTCCAATGGCGCTGCTCTTGCCACCTCCCGCCCTCTCCACGACGCCTCCATTTCTCTCCGCTCCCCGACCAGCACGGCTACCCTGTCTCAGATGCACTAGAACTACCACCGCCACCTCAAGCGTCTCCACCTGTCCTCCCGCATCGACGTCTTCTCCCTCGACCTCCTCGCCGGTGGCGTCGGACGGCGCAGTTGGAAGGAAGAGCAAGAATAAGAGCAGGCCCCTCAAGCCGAGTTTTGAGGAACAGGCCCTCCGCCGCTGGTCCGCCCGGGCACCTTCCCAGCGTGCCTCGGTCCCCTGGGAACAACCTCAGCAGCAGTCGCCTTTGCCGCCTTCGCTGCCGCACCGGGCTGGCCGAGGAAGTGGTGATGCGGGCGATCAAAAACGCAGTGGTGGAGGCTCAAGCGCAACGTTGCGCTCCATCGTGGACTACTTTGCTGGCGGCTCCTCCGATGACGAAGGAGTTCGAGTAGAGGAAGGGGCGTGCGACACCACCGCAGTACCGGACCAAGCGGCACGGGAGCAGGACGATGGATCGCATTTTCGGCCGAGCTATCTGCTTGGGAGCCACCCATTCTCTGCGCCATGGATTCACAGGGAGGAATCGACCAATGATAGGGGGGTTTCCGGTCCGGTGGCCGAAGAGGAGGAAAGGTTGGACATTCGTGATGCTTCTGATGATGAACTGGGCTTGGTGGATGAGGATAAGGAAGAGACGGATAATGGTGAGGAGCTTCTTACTGGGGGTTTAGAAGATGAATTTTATGATGATTATGCCACACCAACTATGAATTCTTCATATGGAGTGGATTTGTCAGTGGACAAAGATGCTTATGGTAGCAGGTTCGATAGGAGTATGATGCAGAGCAGTGTAAACACCATAGTTAAAACATTGAGGAATTCGATGGAGGAAAGTGACCCGAATGCCACGGTTGAGTTGTCTAATGCAGAAGATTTTGTCCAGAAATTGGGCCCTGCACTCCTGCCATGGGAAAGGGAGGAGGAAGATGATGAGGCATTCAGCGGTGGCAGGGCGGTGAGGCGCAGCAACACGGAGCTGGCCGAGAGGTCTATTCCAGAGCCTGAACTGCGGAGGCTTAGGGACACGGCGTTGAGGATGAAGGAGAGGATAAAGGTTGGGCCAGGGGGTGTTACTCAAGACATAGTGGAGAGCATCCACAGGAAATGGAAGGTGGATGAGGTGGTCAAGATGAGGTTTGAAGGCCCTCCAAGCCTGAACATGAAGAGAACTCATGATTTACTAGAGGTGTATAATTTTATGGTTCATTTTTATCTGTTGTTTTTCAATCCAATGAAAAATGGTTAGAATTTGTGATCTTGATCTTGCTTTTGTCATGCAGGACAGGACTGGGGGAGTTGTTATATGGAGGTCAGGGAGATCAGTTGTGTTGTATAGGGGAATGAATTACAACTTTCAATGTGTGCAGTCATATGCTAAATTTATAGAAATTGATTCGGGTAAGGGAGTTAGCGATGCTAATAGTGCTGTATTGAGCCATGATGGTCACAACTTACAGGCCTCAAGAGCAGATGGCATGAAGAGTTTAACGTCTACTGGCAATTTTTCTCTGGAGTCCTCTGAAACATTTGATATTGATAACTTCTTGGATCAATTGGGACCACGGTACAAGGATTGGTCTGGTCGTGGCCCTATCCCTGTTGATGCCGACTTGCTTCCTGGTGTAGTACATGGCTACAAACCACCATTTAGAGTACTTCCCTACAAGATTAAAAGCACTCTTAGAGATAAGGAAATGACAACTCTGCGTAGACTTGCAAGGCAAACTGCTCCTCATTTCGCTCTAGGTATTGGAGTTTGTATCTAGATTGCATGCTTTGATTAATTACTACTCAATCTTCAATTCATTTCAACCCGTTGTCAATGTACTTGTCGGTGGACAGGGAGAAACAGAGAACACCAAGGCTTAGCTGCTGCTATGGTTAAATTATGGGAGAAAAGTGCTATTGCAAAGATTGCCATCAAGAGAGGGATTCCAAACACATGCAATGACAGAATGGCAGAAGAAATCAAGGTAAAGCTATACAAAATTCCTGTATATGTTACATTTATCTGTTAGCTCACCCTCACACTTATGGTTAAGTCTGTGGAATCTGATAACCATACGTCTAGACCCAATCTAGAATATGAGGTTAGCTTGCTTAATTCATATAAGTTTGCTTTGTATGTATCTATTCTTCTCTTGCTCTATATCTTCGGGTGATACAATGTTCTTCACATTACCTCCTGGGATTTGTCTGCTTATTATATGTTTAGCCGTGAAAGTCTGGTTGTTGAGGATGCAACAAGGCACAATTTTGCAATGGGTGCTGTAGATCATCCATTGATAGATCTTTTGTTGTGTATCTTTAGATTGGTTCTTCTGAATGATTATTAACTGCTTTGGTTGGTCATTGAATTCTTGCTCGCTGCATATCATACTTGCTGAGTGTTTTGAGTCTGTGTAACAAAACACTTGCAGAAATTGACAGGAGGAGTGCTCTTGTCAAGGAACAAGGAGTTCATTGTCTTCTACAGGGGCAATGATTTCATAGCTCCTAAAGTAAGGCAGGTCTTGGTGGAGAAGCAAGAACAAGCCATTACTCAACAGGATGAGGAAGAGCTGGCTCGGCTTAAAGCATCAGCCTCAATTATTACTATCCCCAAGGATATAAAGGGTCCTCTAGTTGCTGGTACTCTGGCAGAAACTACAGAAGCAAAATCTAGATGGGGAAAGTCAGTTAATGATAAGCAGAGGGAAGAGGAGATGAAGCATTTGTCTTTGTTGAAGCATACCTCTCTTTTGAAGAACTTGAAGAGAAAACTGATTTTGGTATGTTTTACAAAATCTCTACCTGCAATGAAGTTTACCAATTTCAGTTTTCATCATTCATTTTGAAGACATCATCACACTTTCCACTCTATTTAGGAGAAAATATCATTGCAGCCATTGCACATACTAGTTATAATAAGTTTTGGACTTGCAGGCAAAAACAAAAGTTGCAAAAGCAGAGAAGGCTCTAGCTAAAGTCCAGGAATTTCTCACTCCAGCAGAGCTTCCAACTGATCTGGAAACAGTTACAGATGAGGAACGCTTCTTATTTCGCAGAATCGGCCTGAAAATGAGGGCCTTTTTGATGCTTGGTATGACTTATGCTTTACACTATATATTACCTCCGTTTTTGAATATTTGTCGCCCGCTAGTTCATTTTTGAACTCGACCGCGACAAATAAAAAAGAACGGATGGAGTAGAATTCATGATATGAACTTCTGCTGACCTACATCTATCTATTTACTAAAACAATTCACAGGCAGACGAGAAGTTTTTGATGGAACTGTACAAAACATGCATTTGCATTGGAAGCATCGAGAGTTGGTTAAAATTGTTGTCAGGGGAAAGAGCTTTGCACAAGCGAAACATATTGCAATCTCTCTAGAAGCTGAGAGTGAAGGTGTTCTCATTTCACTTGACAAGACAACTAAAGGATATGTAATCATTTTCTACCGGGGTAAAAACTACAGGCGACCCCAAATCATGAAGCCTAGGAATCTACTAACAAGGAGGCAAGCATTGGCACGCTCTATAGAGTTGCAAAGGCGGGAGGTAACTCTAATATGGACTCCTTTTTTCTCTCGAACATGCAGGAACTCCACTGTAAACTCTGGTCTTCCCTTTTTTTTATTTCGTGTAAGTTGTACTTTTAACTTTTCATCATCTACTGGATGGGTTTTCAGGCCTTAAAGCATCACATCTCAAGTCTGCAAGGCAAGATCTCGAAGTTGCAGTCGCAACTTGTAAGGCATCAGATTCCTTGAACCTGAATTTATTTTACCGACTCGTTTAATTCTTATGGACCCACGCCATATAATCCCATACTTTATCATCGTCAGGTACAAACAAAGGTTGCAAGTGAGAAACATGATCTGAAGCTGCTTCAAACAGTTGAGGATGACTTCTCATCATCAGATGATGATGTAGAGGTAAGGCAAACAGATGTTGCTTTTTGGGACAGTTACCTTTCAAAGTCTTGCTTGCAACTGAAGTTGACCGCAGCTGATTATGTGCCAGGATGATGGGGAAGAAGCTTATTTGCAGACTTACAGCAGCGCTGATGAAGAAGATGCCGAGGATGATGCTAATGAATATATTTAGGCCATGTTTGGATCCTCCTAGCTAATTGTTTGCTAATAGCTAATTGTTTGCCAATAGCTAACAATTAGTCGGCAAATAATTAGCTAGCAACAATTAGCTAGTGTATGCTTGGAGTCTTGGCTAACAGATTTCTTTTTCTCTTTATATGATCTATTAGCATTTATTAGTAAGGTTAAATGGCTAACGAGCAAACAGTTTGCCAGTCCTCCGGCTCAAGGGCGGATTCAAGGGGTGAGCAAGGTGGACTATGGCCCCACCTAATTTTTTTGACCCCTTATACCTAGGTTTAGATACACACCAAAATAAACAAACTTTTTGTATAGTTAGCGTGGACAAATCTAATGAAAACTAGGTTTTGATCTATTTTTGTCTCGGCGCTGCACTGCTTAGTCCACTATTCACCTGAGCCATTTGATTCTCTTCCCCAGCACAAGCCCGCTCACTCGCTTCTTCGGTCATCGACTGACTAGTAAGTCGGTGACCTAACCCGCCCGCTGCAACGCACCTTGCCTTCTCATTACTCATCAGCTCGTCGACTCAACGGGATCCTACACACAATATTGGTATTTTGCCTCCTAGTCTGCACCAGCAGATGGGCAAGCTGTTGGTGGGACCGTGGCGTCACTTGTCCCTCGCTAACTTATTAGGGTCCCACCGCGTCGTCGCAACACGACAATGGCTGTCGCTTGCCGTCACGGTCATCTATCGCTACCTCGCCTCCTGCACTCGCTCCTCCCACCTGTCGTCGTCTCACCAACGCCATCTCACGACAAATTCGATGACTCGCCAGAACGACGCGTCGATACGGCTGCTCCGTCCTAGTGCCTCGTCCGCGGTCAGTCCACCTATTTTCTCTCTCTAGCTCTCCTTTAGATAGCCAAAAAGGTTTTTTTGGTATTCATATCATTTTGGAAACACTATATATTACCATTTAACATTCATGTTATTATCATTAATATACATTTATGGTCTAGTATGATGATTTGTCTCTTGTACTATTGGCCCCACCTAGAATTTTGTTCTGCGTCCGCCACTGCTCCGGCTAACAATTAGTCAATTTATTAGTCAGCCTGTTTGGAAGCTAAAGTGCTATAATCGCTTAAATGTTTGCCATACAGATCCAAACATGCATCATAAACTGGTGCGGTTATAACTAATGAGGCTTAAGGTGGTCGTGTTATGTTCTGAAGCAGTAAAAGTTCAATGGTAAAGACAGTCTCCACGTGACTACACATCTGCAACGCCATGGTTTCAAGAATAGCATGGAGCTCATTGGTCGAGTAGAGTTTTCAGGAATGGTGGACCAAGGCTGAGGATCGGGTGGCTAGCCAAACAAAGAAAGGCTTCAATTTCGTAGGGATTCTAGTAGCTTGGGACCTTTAGAAGCATCATAATGCTTATGTTTTTTCCGAGCCATCCTCTAGTGTTTCTAAACTCTTTTAGATATTAAGATCTTGTTTGGATACTTAATTCATATGTAAATATGTATTGAGGCGAAGTGGAGCAAAAATTAAACTAA
Organism: Zea mays; assembly: GCF_902167145.1. Lineage (NCBI taxonomy): Eukaryota > Viridiplantae > Streptophyta > Magnoliopsida > Poales > Poaceae > Zea > Zea mays. The sequence goes on from NC_050102.1 coordinate 102,788,074, forward strand.
ATTCCACCAGAATTCACCTTACGCCCCGTTTGGATCACTGGAATTGAATTCCATTCTAATAATAGTAATTTAGTCATATATCAATTAAGCTAATTCACTTTTATATAAAATATATTTGTATACTATTATTAGCAAGATGTCCTAAATATTTATGTGCTACATTTTAACTATAGAGGAGTAGAACAAAGAGTGTCATGTAAGTTATAGATTAGAAACAAATTCTAATCATGCATAAAATCATTTCCTATCCTCCACCCTATGAATTTGAGATAGGCTTATATCTGAACTTTGGAAAGTGGTGGAATGCTAAATTCCAAACTAAATAAGTTACTTTATTGAGTGAATTCCAATTCTTTTAAAATGAAGGGATCCAAACGCCCCGTTAGTTTATAGTGTATGACTGGGTGACGCGAAATTGTCGGAGTTGTGACCTCCTTAGAGTTTGTTTTTAGGTTTTTGTTGGTGTGTGTATTTGTACCTGCCTCGGCTAGGTTGTATTTGCTTATTTTTTGGTTTTTTTTCTTCTTAATATAAAGATACATAGTTCTCCGGTGTATTCAAGAAAAAAATAGCATGGAGCAACCGAATACATTGCAACATAGATATCAACGGTAAAGTTCATTTCACGGCACAGATCGACACAAGAAACCAAGATGGCTTTGTTTTAAGGGATCAAAATGCGGCTATTAATCAACGGATGGAATATTTGATGATCCCTCATCTACACCTGCTTAGAGCATCTCCAACAACGTGATCTATAAAAATGCCTTATAATTTAAGAATAAGTAAATTTTATAGAATTTAGGGCACCAACAAAACACCCCGCTCTAACAGTAAAGCCCCAAATCTAGATTATAGGGCAGTCCACTACGGTGTAGTATATTTGAGGCACTTGAGAGGGTGCCCTATAGTTTTTTGACAAAATTTGTTGAATTGGGGCACTGTTGGAGTGATTTTTCCTATGTAGAGCCCTATATTTCAATTTGAGGCACTAGTTTGAGGCATTGTTGGAGATGCTCTTAGACTAACTTCAACAAAGATCTCTAAGGTCCCGTTTGTTTTCTTTCATTTTTGAGGAATTAGAATCTTACTAATGGAATAAGCTATTTTTTTAGAATGTGACATTTCACCACTTTTCAAAGTTATCATATAAGTCTATCTCAAATTCATGGGGTGAGAGATGGAAATTGATTCTATAGATTTACATGCTAATTTTCCGATATACAAGTTATAACACACTGTTCCAGTTGCTTCGGTATAATAAAATGTAGTATATAGCTATCTCTCTCATATTATTTAGGATTATATACAAATATTTACATATATAAATATATGAACTTAATTAGTTTTGTTTAAATCATAATTATTAAAATGGAATTCAATTCCGACGAAATAAACAGGGCCTAAAGGGTTTTGTACCCTAAATTTAGAGAATGGGATTATTATCTACGTATATAACAGCGTCCTCTAAACGGTCCTCTAAATTTAGAGGACGCTGTTTGATCCTCTATATATAGAGTTTTGCTCGCCTTTCCTATATCCATTTTCATACTTTAAATAATAGATTTAGCAAAATTAATATATATATAAGAGTATGACAAATATATATGTACAAAATTAAAAGTAAAATGTGTCTCTAATATCGATATTTATGTATAAAATACGAGATTTAAAGAACGCTGCTGGAGATAAAGATATAGAAGAGAAAATCTTTTAGAGCAGACCGTAAAAAACAGATATAGAGTATGAATATAGAGTACGTTGTTGGAGACAGTCTTACTCCCACACCGGAAGGTATGGACCTATGGGCTATATGTCCTTATATTCAGCATAACATTACATAGCTGCCAACTTCAAGTTTTGTCTGTCTTTCGCATAGTTAAGCATAGATTTAGTCGATCGTATTTTTTGGTCTACATATGTAGTGGAAACAAATGTTTCACGGTTGCAGGTAAGAAGCCAATGCATGCCCCCTCCCCCTCTTTCTACTTTTCATCACGTGACAGTGAAAAGTATTCGAACGTGTCCACGTAGTGCATCGGCAACTGTCACCTTTGACGACTGGCTGGTGAGTTGTATGCGTACGTAGCTATGCCTCGAACACGGAGGAAGAAGTGAGCATGTAGCTCACGCACGACAACGATTCCTTTGTCCACTTGTCTCCAGAGTGCGAGTGAAAGGGTCTCGGTTAGCCAGATGGTCAGTAGCATTTCCACGTTCCGAGTTTTTGACTCTAAAAATCGAAATTCAGGCTAGTGTTAAAAATATCTTCTCGTTTATCCCACATCAACCAACTATTCTCAGTTGCGGTCGTTCACATATTACCTATGGTACCATTATATGTAAGCGGTGTACAAGTTCGAAAAGTTTGTTGGTGAGGTATTTCTTAGAGCCCGTTTTATAGAACTTTGGCTTTGGCTCCACGAGCTCTAGTTTCAAAAAATAAAAACTAAATCCAGAGCCTAGTTTCATTAAATTTTTGAAGCTCCTCAAAAAGTGTTTCAAAAACATTGTTTTCATACCTTCTCATAAAGTTGCATAAAAATTATTCACCTTATTATTGGTTACATGATCTACCGATTAATGTCTCTTTCTCTCCCCGCTAATCATTAAGGGCCCGTTTGTTTCGTTGGAATTGAATTCCATTTTAATAATTATAATTTAGACAAAACTAATTAAGTTTATATATTTATATATGTAATATATTTGTATATTATCCTAAATTATATGAGAGATATAGCTATATACTACATTTATGTTATAGAGGCGCAAATAGAAGAATGTGCTATAAGTTGTACATCGGAAAAATAACATGTAAATCTATAGAATCAATTTCCATCTCTCAACCCATGAATTTGAGGTAGGCTTATATGATAACTTTGGAAAGTGGTGGAATGTCATATTCTAAAAAAAATAGTCTATTCCATTAGTAAGATTCCAATTCCTTGAAATGAAAGGAAACAAACAGGGCCTAAGGGTAATTAAAAAAACTCACATAAAACTAATTGTATTACATAAGCTAGAGTCTATGTGTAGACCAAACACTCTTGAACCCTGTCTTACCCATCTGTTGAAGCTATTTTATGGTGAAACTAGAAAACCGAAGCTGCAATTTTTGAAATAAAGCTCTCCCAAACAAGGCCTAAATAGCAAGAGATTTCCTCATTTATGGATCCTCTTTAATTTACTTATCACCAAATCAGCTCTGAAGGTCCATCGAAATCTAACGAGTTGGAGGCTTTTGCTTTTCATCCAGGATTTCACTTTTGTGATGATCCGTGGGCAGACGGCAAGGGTCACCAAACTGATCTATAAATCCGGCTATCGGACTGATTAATTAGTTTTAAGCCGTTTTAATTAAAAATTGATTTGAATGTGAATTTAGCTGGTTTCTACCTATTTATCACGATTAATCGGATATCTCATGGGTTTTTGAAAAGGAACGGGTTTGGTGAACCCCGGCAAACGGTTTTGGCGAAGAAACAGGGAGTTTGGCGGGCGAAGTGCGTGCGTAGGTGCTCTGGGTTGCGCGACGTGGCAGCTCTTTTTTTTCTCCTTTTTTCCCCCTTCCTTTGGTGATCGACTGACCGGCCGCTTTTGCTGTTTGGCCCTTTGCTTGCCACGAGTGTGATACACGTCGTTGCTCGCTTCAGTGTAAAGTAATTCCACGAGGTTTCTGGTAGGAGATGCTCCGTCAATTAGAATTATAATAGTAAAAAAACTGCCAGTACCTACGACATCCATCTGCTCTATCACGGAACTTCCTAAAATATTAGATCCATCTATAGATGTTCTTGTCCTAAGGATCTCAGACAATCATATAGATACGCATAATCACTCAACAAGTTCGATCATCTGTAGCATCATCATATCGCCTAAGAGTGTTTCATCCATCACACAGACATTACACACATAGTCGGAGCAAAGAATAAACGGAAGCGGATTATAATAACTTAATTTACATTCATAAAATATAGGGAGAATATTTATTACAATACCGGTTGTCTGAGTGCATAACATAATATTACATATAAGGGAGGTAAAACATCCTCCCACCAACAAGTTCACTGATTTGCCTCCTCCTTTGGCACCACCTTCGATCAGAAATAGCAAAACTCGGCTGTTTCATCACCTACAACAACATGTGTTCGAAAACCCTGAGTACGGAGTGTACTTGGGATTCAAGGTAAGCTTATCAAGAATCAATGACTCTATTTGCAGAAATGCTTACTAACAGTGGATCCTTAAAAATCTAGTTTTATTATCAGGTTAAGTCATTACCTGTATCTAGAGTTCTTTCTATCCTAGTTCAGGCACTTAGCCTATACAAGCCATCTTTTATCACCCCTTGTGTTCACTGGATTGCTACGTGTAAGTCAGTGACCAAGTCTTCATGTCCGAGAAATAACGGTGATCCGAATCGATTAATACCCAGCTGGGGATCTCCAACCACACGACATATGTAGCACTTAACCCTTACATATGTCAACTCGCCACCTGATTTCTCAAGACCAGAATGGGTTCACGCCAACCGAGAGCACAGATACACCACCATCCAGCCTCTTGCCATGAAGGATACACACTACTCTCGCCATCTCTCCACTCCCATTGTGTGGTGGCCTTTCTGGTATTGGTCCGATCGAGGCAAAGCTTACCTTGACGAGGCATGTGGCCAGTTAAAAGGTCCTCGATCGTCAAACCTACATCGACACGGTCCTTAATCTACTCAGACAGAGACACTACACCAAGAATTCCTTCTCGTGCAAGTCACCTGCCCGGTCTCGTCTTTATCATTTACAATCCAAAGTTTGGTACCTGACAGAGGTACATCTTTTCAGATGTGAACCCATCACGACCATGATGGATTCACCATCTAGTCTTTTCTTTGAAAACTTCCCATTCCATATGAAGCATCATCTTTTATTTAAAACAAAACATTTTGTTTTCTAAGCAAAACTAAGCATCAGAAAACTTTTAAGTAAAACAAGTATCAAGGAATGGTAATCAGTTCCAAGGAAGGGAATGCAGCAATTGTTTAGCACACAACTTCTGTCACCTAATGCATCATCTCAAGTGATAAAGAGTTTAAAACAACAAGGAAAGGGGTAAATGCACCGGGGCTTGCCTTGTGTTGTAGGAGACTCAGGATCTGTCCCACAGATATCAAAGTAGAAGTTGTTCTCGACAGGTGGAATTTCAGCTTGCGGGGCAACTTCTTCTTCGACTACCACTTCTTCTTCATTCTCTATACATAACAATACATATACATGAATGCTTATGTGATGTTATAAATATGCAGTTGTAATAGAAACACACTAAGTTGTATCTTGAATACAACTTTCCTTCACGGTGCCCACTAGTCACTAGAGTTTCCTAGGTTAATACTCTATTAGAATTAGGCACTTATATCCTAGGAGGCTAGTATCTTGGGTTTGGAACCAAACAATGTCCAAAGCATGCCAAACTTTACCCAAGGGTTTTATCATCAAATTAAGCTTACCCAAAATTTTTTTATTATTTTTGGAGCTACCAAATTAATCCTAAAATTCTAAAAGGCTAGGTTTAGGTATCTTTAAATACCAAATAAATCTAGGTTTGGACTAAAAATCTTGGAACTATTTTTATTAAATACTAGATGATTTTAGAAGTCTAATAAAATTGGTCTCATATTTTTACCATTTTTCTAGAATTTCCTATAAATTTCCAAGTCTAGCAGAAAAAAGGAAAAACTATGAACAGTACTGGACGGGGAAGCACTCGCGTGAGAAGGGGGAAGATTCACCGGAGGTCGCTAACGTGGTGCTCACTGGCTAACAATCTACGGCGGTCACTGTCGAGTCCTTACAGCTTGCGACGACGTTGTGAATCGACTACGGCGTGACACAATCGTGGTGAACGGCGATGTCCACGGCGATGACCGTCCGGCCACGTCGTTGCACAAGTGCGTACGACGACTGGGCAGTAACAGTGCCCCGACTTCATCCCCTGCACGAGATCTTTCAGCCTACGTAGTTATCCGCACGCCACCGGGCACAAATTGCAACGCCGGCGAGGATCACGGCGCGGGATCACCGGCGGCGGTGCACTGAACCTGGCAATCTTCGTCAGCTTAGTGTACCATGCGAATTCCTTTCAGTGCGCCTGACAGAGCAGATTGAGAAGCTCCATTCTCCATTTTTCATGTGGAGAGCTACCAATCCTTCTGCACCAAAGTTGTTGCTCTATAAACCAGCTTGGATTTTGTTATAAAGACCTTTATCAAATTCTCACCGAATTATACAGAATTCAGCCTCTAAAGTTCATCCGAACTCACTGTCAGTCAAACCCTAACACCTGATCCGACTGACAGCCCGACTTTTAGTCCATTTTTGTCCAATTTTTGTACAGCACCAATGCTTAGTCTCTTAATCAAAATAGTACTCCTAACATGGCTATTCAAGTTTGATGTATTGACCTAGGGCAAAACCTTTATGGATTAAGAAATACAGGGCTCCAAACTTGGCTTAATTACACTGATTTTTTAGAGTTAACCACATAGATACCCTTGAGGCTTTTTTGCAATTAAGTCCAATTTGCTCCACATCTAGAATTTAAAATCACCATATAGGCACAAATTAGGGTTTCTAGGGTTCCATTTAGGGTTTTTGGGTGCTTTAGGGTTTTTATGCCACTCAAACCCATCAAACTTAATTTCTTGTGAACATTTCCAATAACTTTTGAGGTACTACTCATTTTGGCCTCACATTCACCCATATGCCCTAATCCCAGGGTTAAGTACCCTACTCTAGGGTTAAGTAGCACTTCAAGACATCACATCACATTTGTTTTGAAGTTTTAGCCTAGTGGATGCATTCTAGGTATAACAAACATAATGACATGACAATATATGCATATGATTCCATGCTCAAGTTTTAGTAATAGTAACACTAGGGGTGTTACATCCTTCCCCCCAAAAAAGAATCTCGTCCCAAGATTTAAGGTCCTATGGCAAGTAATGGAAAAGGAAACACGTCACAATTTTATTTCCTTGTTTATTTTACAGAACAGGGGGTGGTATAGGGCTTGTTCCAACTTTACAATAAGGTATACAAATCTTACAGGTTACATGAGGCTAAAAACCTAGGAAAATTTTTCTCTAAGAAATCTTGAGTTTCCCAGGTAGCTTCGTCTTCAGTGTGTTGGTTCCATTGTACCTTATAGAATTTGAGTCCTTTTTCGAGTGACTTTGTCCTTTTGATCCAGAATTCGAATGGTATGTTCCGAATAAGTCAAGTCTGGCTCCAAAGTAACATCCACCATATCTATGGTTCGATCAGGAATCCGAAGGCATTTCTTCAACTGAGATACATGTAACACATTATGTACCACATACAATGATTCGAGCAGTTGAAGTCTGTACGCCACTGGTCCTCATTATTCAAGAATGGGAAATAGACCAATATATCGGGGTGCCAACTTTCCTTTTACCCTGAACCGGTTAACACCCTTCATCGGTGATACTTTCAGGTATACATAATCATCAGCTTGAAAGACCAAAGGTTGGCGTCGTTTATCCGCATAGTTTTTCTGCCGAGCTTGAGCCTCTTTCAAGTGGTGTCTTATCCGTTGAACTTTTTCCTCCATCTCTTTAACCAAGTCAGGCCTGAAAAACCACCGTTCTCCCGGTTCAGACCAATTTAAGGGTGTTCGGCATCGTTGTCCGTACAATGCTTCAAACGGTGCCATCTTAATGCTTTCTTGATAGCTATTATTATTAGAAAACTCTGCCAATGGCAGACAATCATCCCACTTCTGTGGAAATTTTAGGACACATGCCCGTACCATATCATCAAGTATTTGATTTACTCTCTCAGTTTGCCCACTTGTCTGAGGATGATAAGCCGAACTGTGGAGTAATTTAGTACCCAAGGATTTGTGCAGCTCACTCCAGAACTTGGATACAAATTGTGGTCCCCGGTCCTACACTATCGTCTTTGGAATTCCATGTAAACTGAGAATACGAGCCACATATATCTGAGCATAAGTAATGACCGAATAATATGTTTTGACTGGTAGAAAATGAGTTATCTTTGTAAGCCGGTCAACTATGACCCAGGTAGAATGGAATCCTTTAGTTGTCCTGGGTAATCCCACAATGAAATCCATAATAATATTTTCCCATTTCCAGGTTGGGATGGGTAAAGATTGCAATGGCCCAGCAACCTTCATATGTATGGCCTTGACCCGTCTGCAAGTGTCACACTTTGCCACATAGCATGCAATTTCAATCTTCATTTTAGTCCACCAATAGTACTGCTTCAAATCTTGATACATCTTAGTGCTTCCAGGATGAATGGAATATCGACTAAGATGAGCTTCGTCCAAAATTTGCTGGCGGACTTCAACATCTTTTGGCACTACTATGCGATCTTTAAACTATACTATACCTTGATTATCTTTCCTGAAACAATTTGCCTTGCCGGCCTCTATTTTCTCATGAATATACTTCATACCCTTATCTGTTCTTTGAGCGTCAATAATTCTTTGCAGAAGAACTAACTCAAGCTTCACATTTGTCAAAGTTCCTTGCTGCACTATCCCTACATTCAACTTCTCCATTTCTTGACATATAGCGGTGTCAGGGATCCTTATTGTAAGACAATGACAAAAAGTCTTGCGACTTAAAGCATTTGCCACCACATTAGCTTTTCCTGGGTGATAATGGATTTCCAAGTCATAATCTTTGATTAGCTCAAGCCACCTTCTCTGCCTCATGTTTAGTTCTGACTGGGTAAAAATATGTTTCAAACTTTTGTGATCCGTATACAAATGGCATGTATTTCCCAGCAGATAATGACGCCAAATCTTAAGGGCATGAACCACTGCAGCCAAATCCAGATCATGAGTTGGATAGTGCTCCTCATGCCGGCATAATTGTCGTGAAGCATAAGCTATGACCCGTCCTTCTTGCATTAGGACACATCCGAGTCCACTGCCTGACGCGTCACAATACACATCAAAAGGCTTTTCAATATCCAGTTGGGCCAAAACCGGTGCAGTGGTTAACAACACTTTCAGCTGCTCAAAGGCTTCGTTGCATTTCGAAGACCAATCAAACTTAGTATCATTCTTCAACAAACCCGTAATGGGTTTAACAATCTTGGAGAAATTCGGAATGAATCTGCGGTAATATCTGGCCAGTCCAAGGAAACTCCGAACTTGATGCACTGTAGTAGGGGAATTCCATTCCAGAATATCTTTAACTTTACTGGGATCGACCACAATCCCTTTAGCACACAATACATGTCCAAGGAATTGGATTTCCTCCAACCAGAACATGCATTTGCTGAATTTGGCATACAACTGATGTTCCCTTAAGCGCATTAACACAATCCACAAGTGTTTTGCATGCTCCTCTTCATTTCTGGAATAGATCAGAATGTCGTCAATGAAGACCACCACAAACTTGTCTAACTCGGGCATGAATACCGAATTCATTAAGTATGTGAAGTGGGCTGGAGAATTTGTTAATCCGAAAGACATTACCAGATATTCAAATAACCCATACCGCGTGGTGAATGCAGTCTTGGGTATATCTGTCGGTGTTTTGGGTCCGACCGCACACCCGGGGTTGCCCCTCAAGGTGTTTTTAGGAGTAGGACGGTGTCGCCGACTGTAGCAAAATGGTTCGTTCCAGATGCACGAGGGACAGTGGACAATGTTTACAGGTTCGAGCCGCTTAGAGATGCGTAACACCCTACGTCCTGGGGAGTGTGCTTGGTGAATGAGGTTACAAGGGAGCTCTCCGAATTGAGAATGCAGAGAGTTGAGGTGGGTGGCTGAGTAATAGGGTCGATCGTTCTGAAGGGGTGCCCCCTAGGCCTTATATACTCGACCGTGGGGCAATACACGTGGATATGATAACAATGTGTAGCTAAAAGATAGTGAACTGTTTGAGTTTATCTCCCTATAGTTCTGCCGACCTATCCTCGCATGGCTCCGTTGCATGGGGGCTCCAGCGCGGGAAAGTCGGATCTCTGTTGTGGTCGCTCGCTCGACGTTGTGGGCCGTCCAGGCTTGCACCAATCCGGCCTCATGTCAATCTGCTTTGCTGATTGTCCCTCCCCAGGCCCACGAAAGAATGACCTTACGATTTATTGGGCCCTTGGGCCTTTCGTGAGGTCTTTTACTCTTCTAGTGGACCCGGGGGATATCTGTCCCCCACAAGCCCCCGATCTTTGGGTTGATTTTGAGGTAATCAGCCCAAAGATCCCAGGTCCAGCTTGCAGGTAATTTGGGGAAAACGATTTCTTACTGTCTCCTCCTGCTTTGATCACTCGTAAACTGAAGCTTTGCTTCGTGCTTATGCCTTAGAGGTCGGCATTTCATCTTGTAGGACCCTGAACTTCATTGGGTGCACCGGAGGTGCACCCAATGGGTGTAGCCCCCAAGCTTCGAGTAGATTTTGGAAAATAATCTACTCGAAGGTCTTCATCAGAAATTACTTTCATCTTACTCTTGTGCTTTGGTTGAGGGTCAGCCTTGTCTTTAATCTTGTCCCATGCCTTAGAAGTCGGCACTATCTTGGCCTGAAATGGTGATCCATGGGGTGCACCGAAGGTGCACCCAATGGGTGTAGCCCCCGACCTTCAAGTGGATTTTTGAGGATAATCCATTTGAAGGTCTTCCTTTGGTGTCTTTTTGTTGAAGATTATCCTTTCTGCCTGTGAAAATCGGCATGATGCCATCCGCATTATGCTTTGGAGGTCAGCATTATGTCATCAATATTATGCTTCAGAGGTCAGCATGTATTTTGTCTTTTGCAGTCGAGTTCACAATCCATCCATATCTTGCTAGGTGGTGCAATTTATTTGCTCTGCGGTTGGTTTGACATTTGATGGACGTTCCCTGTCCAGTCTTCACATCGCTTCTGTTGGTCAGATTCTGTACTTCCCCGGCTATATTTGGCTTTCCTCTGTTCCTTACTGATATCTCATTTTTGTCTTGAGGTATTCATTGCACGCCCTGCACAGATGTGACAGTTTTGAAAAATATACTGATAATTCCTGGGCGTCCCCCCCAATGGGTGTGGGCAAGGGACGGCTTGGTACACTGAGTGTTTTAGCCGGCTGCTTCTGAGTAGTAATGTGATGTGACGGCGGGTGTAATCATATCCTCCGCGCTATTGACTGGAGTCCCAATGGGTGTTGTGTTGCGTGAAACGGCGTCAGCCGCCTGACGTATCTTCAGACGAGTTGAAGTGCTTATTGAATGCTTTGCGACTGTTCAGTGACCGTGGTTGGAGGTGAGCGGTTGCCTTCTCCTTCTATAAATAATGTCGTTGTCTCTCCGGCTTTTTCACATCTCTTGCTGTTCTCTGTTGCTTGCTTTTCTTCTCTCCCTTTCGCTTCCACCATGGGCAAGAACAACAAGCGCAAGCGTGAGCCAACTCCTCCATCGGAGGATTTTGGTGACTCGGAGTACTCAGAGGAGGAGTTCTCCTCAGAGTCTGAGGGGTCTCCGGCTCCCATCCCCCTGCGTGAGTCGTCTGATGATTCAGACGACTCCCAGGGGCTCGCGGCGGAGGTCTGGATTTACATCCGGGCCGTCGAGCGCTCCGGGCTCGAGGGCTCGGATGAGTCGGAGTACTCCTCGGACGAGGGGGACTCGTCCGAGGAGGACGACGGCGGCGATGGCGAGGACGACGACGACGGCGACGACGACGACGAAGGCGGTGGCGGCGGTGACGGTGACGGCGGCGGCAGGGGCGGCAGCGGCGGCACCAAGGATGGCGACGGCAGCAGCAGCAGGAGCGGCGGCGGCAGCAGCAGGGGCAGCAACAGGGGCGGCAGCGGCAGAGGCAGCAACAGGGGCGGCAGCGGCAGAGGCAGCAACAGGGCCAGTGGCTAGATGCCACTGGTCCTTAGATGTTAATATAGTATAGTTAGAATAATGTAGTAATATTTAGTAGTGTAGAGTAGTATAGTGTAGTGTAGTAGTAGTAGTAGTAGTAGTAGTATAATGTAATGTAGTAGTAGTAGTAGTAGGGAAGTATCAACTCATAATGAGTTGATTTGTAAGTATGATATCTTCCCTTTAATGAAGAACTTGTGTTGCCTTCTCTGTGCCAATTATCCTGCTTATTTGTGAAGTTGATTTCCTTGGAGTTTGTAAGTAAATAACTCTGGCATCATTTCGACGTTTTTAGAGGTAGCTGCCGAGTAACTTGTAGACGACGTCAGAGTTTTAGAGGTAACTGCCGAGCGACTGAAGACAACATCAGCATTTTGAGAGGTAGCGCCGAATGACTTGAAGACAACGTCAGCGTTTTAGAGGCAACGCCGAGTGCAACACGATGTCGGAGTTTTAGAGTCAACTGCCGAGCGACTTGAGGGTGACGTCAGCACTTTAGAGGTAACGCTGAGCGACTTAACACTATGTCGGAGTTTTAGAGTCAACTGCCGAGCGACTTGAGGGCAACGTCAGCGTTTTAAATGTAACGCCGAGCGACTTGAAGACGACGTCAGCGTCTTAGAGGTGACGCCGAGTGACTGAATACGATGTCGGAGTTTTAGAGTCAATTGTCGAGTGACTGGAGGGCAACGTCAGCGTTTTAGAGGTAACGCCGAGCGACTTGAAGACAACGTCAGCATTTTAGAAGTGACGCCGAGTGACTGAACACGATGTCAGAGTTTTAGAGTCAACTGCCGAGCGACTTGAGGGCAACGTCAGCGTTTTAGAGGTAACGCCGAGCGATAGCGGGCTGCGTGGGCCACTTTGAGGATAATAGCCGAGTGATGATGTGGCGCACCGGTGTTTTGGAAATAACTGCCGGGTGACAACGTGGCATGCCGGTGTTTTGGAAATAACCGCCGGGTGCTGACTGGGCGCTTTTTGAAACGGTATCTGGCTCGGGAATATCCTATAAGTGCTGCGCTTTTAGCCGCCTCTGCTTTCCGTGCCCTAGTTCTTGCTCTCTTGCTTCCGAATCCTCTCTGCAATTCGCCTCCCACTCTGCTCGCCGGTAGAATCGAGATGGCGCCCAAGAGGAAGGCCTCGAGTTCGTCTGCCGCGGTGATTCCTCCAATCGACCCCAACAACCAGTTGCCTTTCGCAGGTAACCACATGTCTGTCATCTCCGAGCCCGAACTTCTCCACCTTGTGTCCATCGGGGTCCTTCCCCCGAGGGAGCTCTGTTCTTGGCGGATTTGCCATGGGGTCACTGTCCCGACAGAGGATACCCATGAGTCCGTGATTTACGCTCCTTTCCTTCTCCGCGGCCTCGGTCTTCCCATTTCTCCCTTTTTCCGCGGCCTCCTTGATTTCTACCATCTTAACTTGACCCATCTGAATCCCAATTCTATCCTGCAAATTTCCATTTTCGTTCATTTATGTGAAGCTTTTCTTAGCGTGCTGCCACATTTTGGGTTGTGGAAGTACTTGTATCACTGTCGCCCTGGGATGGCCGGAGGACAACATCAGTTGGTTGGGGGTGCTAGCTTGGAGATGCGCCGCGGGAGGAAGACTGAGTATCTCGAAATCCCTCTCAAAGACAACATCAAGGGATGGCGCTTGGAGTGGTTCATTGTTGAGAATTATGGAAACTCTCTCCCCCCTCGGTCAGGAAGACAGCCGGACGTTCGCACCCCGAGCTGGACCGAGTCCCCCACGGGTCAGGAGGTAGCTGAGGCAGGTGTTTTGCTAGCTGAAGTTGGATTGCTGAAGGAGAGGGGTCTGACTGCTGAAGCTGTGGTTGCTGATTTTGTCTTCAAGAATATTCAGCCGTTGAAAGACAGGGCATACCCGACTTATCTGTATCGAGGCCTAGCCGACTCAACTCGAGTTACCAACAGAAGAATTCCCTCTATAGACTTGGTGAACCGACTTGAGATGATCCTTAGAGGCAAGGTGTCAAATGTTGGTGCCCCAGTGGCATACTCAGCCTGGAACTTGCCTCCTCCCAAAGCCTTCACTCTTTTTGTGTCGAATCCACCTGTCACTGATGGCAGTTTGGGCCTTAGAGTGCGACCCTCTGCTGAAGAAGTTAGCGCCTTGGTTGCCTCGCTCGGGGAGATTCCTGATGATGAACGACAGGTCCATTTTGAGGTGCCCCTGAATCCTAGTGATGCAGAGATAAGTGCTATGCTTGATTTGCTGGCTGAGGACTCTTCTGATGCTGTTCCTGCTGGGACATCGGTGGTGGCGCCCCTCCCAGAGGCTGATACGACCTTGGATATTCAGAAGCCTGCCAGTACTCGCTCGAGGCGCCCTTGCCGAGCCAATCAACCTGATCCTTCTGCTGATGAGCAGAAAAAGAAAAAGAGACGCCTCCGGCGAGTATCTAGTTTGGATCGGGACGTTGGTACTTCGGTTCCTGCTACTGAAGAAACGCCTGTGACTGAATTTATTGACGCTGACCCCAATGGGTGTACCCAATCTGCTGCTGATCCCAATGTGGGTGCTCCATCTGTTGCCGATCCCAATGGGTGTGCCGCCTATGTTGCTAATGAAGACGACGGGGAGGAAGAGGATGAAGTTCCTTTGACTCGGAAAAACAGTCGGCAGTTCATCGCTAGTGGTGAAAGTAGTGGAGTTCCTTCTCCTGCTTTGTCTGCTCTCATTGGTCTGCAAGAATTGTCCCTGGCGAATTTTGATCAAACTCTTGAGGATATGGTTCCAGAGGATTTGTTATCAGAGCCAGCAGATGATGGTGTGATGGAGGTTTGCGCTGATGTGCTTGATGCTGGGTTGAGGTCATCCCGTGCCTCGTCGACCTTAGAGCGCGATCTCGAGGGTCAGGAGACTGATTTGGATCGTCCCGGTCCCATGGAGGTAACTGAGGGCCCATCAGCCTTAGAGGTGGCTACCGCAGAGAACTTGGACCCCAAGGATGGTGTTGACACTTGCCCAGCCCCCGAGGATGTTGCCGGGGATGACTTGGTTCGGGTGGGAAGTGCAAGCCACTGCCCAGCCCCCGAGGGTGCTGCCGGGGATGATCCGGCTCAAGTGGGCAGTGCAAACTATGACCCAGCCCCCGAGGGTGTCCGAGCGGGGTCTCCCTCTTGTACTTCCATGGACGTTCATGCGGGATCGCCTCCGCACTCCGGCTGCATGGTGGTAGCCCAAGCTTTGGACCAGGGGGTTGCTTTAGAGGGCAGCGTCCCCGCTGACCAAGTTGTGGGCTCTGTTGATGGCACTGAGTTGGTTCCTGCTGGTTCGTTGCAAGCTAGTTCGGGTGGCGGCCTTACGCCCGGTCATCAATTGATCTCTCATGATTTGGGGGTCCCTTCGTTCTTTTCCAACCTCCAGGTACTGTGGTATACTTTAGCTTGATTTTTACACCGCATGAACTGCTGTCATTACACTCATCTGCTCTCCTTATCAGGCTTTGGTGGACGGGATGGCTAGCCAGCTGAGGTTACAGGGTGCTCCTGTTCCAGAAGTAGCTTCGTCTCTTGCACGTTGGAATCCAGTGTTACTTCAACATCGTGTCTCTGACTTGGAGGCGACCAATGCTGGTTAGTGCTTTTTTTGCTTCTCTTTGTCTTCACTATTAAACTGCTTTACATTCTGACCCCTTTTGTTTGGTTGTCTCCTGCTAGGTATGACTCGGCAGATTTCCACTCTTGAAGAAAAACATTCTCAAGATCGGGCTGAATTGGTCCAGTGGTGCTTTGACTTTGAAGAAAAGTATTCTCAAAGTCAGACTGAACTAGCTCAGGTCTCTGCTGCCTTAGATGACGCCAATGCACTGAGCTCTTCCCTTCACGCTCAGCTTAATTCTGAAAAGGTGACTTATGAAACTGTGCCTTGCCTTGTTGTGCTCTTATTGCTTGTTTGATGTTTGAGGGGGTTGGATTTTGTTTGTAGGAAGAAAAACGTATCCTTGCTGCTTCTCGCGACAGTCTTGACAGATTGTATCGCGATTCTAGCAACTCGCTGACCATCCTGGAGAGGAGTCATCGCTTCACCATGGAAGAGTTAGACAACCAACGCTGTAAGCTGCAGGAATCCACAGATGAGGTGACTCGGCTCAAGCAATTGATATCAGCGAAGGATGCTACTATCAAAGAACTCCGTGCTTCCAAGAAATCCATCGCCCAGGAGTTAGAAGCTGCTCGGTTGACCGTCAAGGTTGCCGAAGAAACTTCCGTTACTCTCAGAGCCTAGCGCGACAGAGCCATGGACAAGGCCATTCGGGCGGGGCGAATCTTGATGAGGAGACCCGGTGTGGTTGTTCCCGAAGATATAAGGGCTGACGTGAATGCTGCTCCTGATTCCTCGAGTCGCCCTTCCTCGTCGATTGCTCCTGAGAAAGATATCACAAAATAGAGAAACACTTTGCGTGCTTTGAGTGCGCGGTTAGCATGGTCGGACATTTGTTAGAGGACGTCATTTCAGTACTTAAATGGCATTGTTATTCTCCTACTGTTTCAGAATTCATCAGTTCGTAAATTTGCAGTAGTAAAATGATGTGCGACGGTTTTGAAACTTGTTTGCGGGATATAGAAGCCTTCCCTATGTGAGTAATCGTAATCGCGTCAGATCGCCTTGAGTTGCTACTGACTTAAGTCGGTTGCTTTTGCTAATAGGGTTTAGTGGTCACCCTGAGTTTTATAAGCACGAGCATGTTGCACCGGCTTAAGGCGCTGCCGACTTAAGCCGATTGCTCTGTTTGGCAGGGCATAGTGGTCACCCCGAGTTACGTAAGCGTGAGCATGTTGCACCGGTTTAAGTCGTTGCCGACTTAAGCCGATTGCTCCGTTAGCAGGGCATAGTGGTCACCCCGAGTTAAGTAAGCGTGAGCATGTTGCACCAGTTTAAGTCGTTGCCGACTTAAGCCGATTGCTCCGTTAGCAGGGCATAGTGGTCACCCCGAGTTAAGTAAGAATGCAAGTCAATCATGAACAAACTAAGTATCTTTGAAGCCCTTTTTTATTGATGACATATTTCCATTTTACAGAGTGCATCATCGTCCCGATAGCTTTTGAAATACAGCTAGGGATAAAATTTCCTGAGGTGTTCTATATTCCAGGAGTTCCCGACTTCTGTGCCGTCCATCTAAGTGAGACGATATGATCCTAGCCGAGTGACTTCTGCTACTATGAAGGGTCCTTCCCATAAGGGTGATAACTTGTGCCGTCCCTCCCCCGTTAGAATTCGGCGGAGGACGAGATCTCCTACTGAGAAGGATCGCTGTCGCACGGCCTTGTCGTGATAGCGCCTTAGAGTCTGCTGGTACCGTGCTGATTGGATTACTGCATTCAGCCGTTCTTCCTCGAGTACATCAATGTCCTCCAGCCTGGTGGCTTCGACTTCTGCTATGCTTTCGAAGATCAACCTTGGCGCTCCGAACTTGAGGTCGGCTGGTAATACTGCCTCTGACCCATAGACCATGAAAAAAGGAGTGTTTCCATGCAGAGCTCGGCTGGGCTGGGTTCTTAGGCTCCAGACGACATAGGGCAATTCCCTTATCCACTTTCCTGCGAACTTTTCATTCTTATCGAAGACCTTTTTCTTGAGTGCCTCCAGTATCATCCCGTTGGCTCGCTCAACCTGCCCGTTGGCTCTTGGATGTGCTACAGAAGCATACTTGATCTGAATGCTTTTTTGCTCGCAGAAGTCGAAGAACTCTGAACTTGTGAAGTTGGATCCTAGGTCAGTTATGATGCTGTTTGGTATCCTGAATCTGAATATTATGTCTTGTATGAATTCTACGGCCTTAGCTGAGGTTAAAGAAGCAATGAGCTTGAACTCTATCCATTTAGTGAATTTGTCGATTGCTACCAATACATGAGTGTGTCCTCCTTGAGCTTTCTTGAAAGGTCCAATCATATCCAGTCCCCAGCATGCGAAGGGCCAAGTCACTGGTATGGTCTGCAGTTGCTGTGCTGGTAGATGTTGTTGTTTTGACAAGTATTGGCAAGCTTCACACCTCTGAACCAACTCGGCCGCATCACTCTTCGCTGTTGGCCAATAGAATCCTGACCTGAAGACCTTCCGACTAGTGTTCTGGACGCTGCATGTATTCCGCATTGCCCAGCATGGACCTCCTCCAGAAGTCGCTTCCCAGTAGATGAGAGAATGCACTTCATGAGGACGCCTGATGCACCCCTTCTATATAATGTTTCCCCAATGAGTGTGTAGTGAGCTGACTGTCTGGCAATACGCTCGGCCGCATTTCTGTCATCCGGTTCCTCTTCATTCTTTATATACCTGATGATTGGCCTTCTCCAGTCATCAGAGTCTGACTCTAGTTGATTCACAATATTACACTCTTCTGCTTGATCCATTGAGATGCTCGGCTATAGTATTTCTTGTACAAAAACTCCAGGTGGGACCTGAGTTCGACTGGATCCTAGCTTGGACAATACATCGGCTGCCGTGTTCCGATCTCTTTCTACATGATGAAATTCCAGACCCTCAAATTTATCTTCCAGCTTTCGGACGGCAGTGCAGTACTTTCCCATTGAATCGCTTGAACAATCCCACTCTTTGTTTATCTGGCTAATGACTACCAGAGAGTCCCCGTACACCATCAGTCTCTTGATGCCCAATGATATGGCGATGTTCAATCCATGGATCAGAGCTTCATACTCGGCTGCATTGTTGGAGGCCGGAAACAGTAACTGGAGGGCATATTTGAGGTGCTCGCCTCCAGGTGCGGTGAAGAGAATTCCTGCTCCTGCTCCCTGCAGCTTCAGCGAGCCATCAAAGTACATCCGCCATACTTCTGCAGTCTCTGGGTTATCTGGTACTTGCTGTTCAGTCCACTCTGATACGAAGTCAACCAATGCCTGAGTTTTAATGGCAGTGCAAGGTCGAAATTCGATGTCATGAGATCCCAGTTCGCAGGCCCATTTGGCTATTCGGCCAATGGCTTCCTTGTTGTGAAGGATATCCCCTATTGGAAAACCAGTAACCACTATGACTTTGTGGTCGTCAAAGTAGTGACGTAGCTTGCAGGCAGTTAGAAGTACTGCATACAATAGCTTCTGAACTTGAGGATACTTTTTCTTCGAGGGACCCAAAACTTCACTGATGAAGGAAACATGATGTTGCACTGGGTAGGCATGTCCTTCTTCTGCTCGCTCGACTACCAACGCGGTGCTTACCACGTGAGTCGTGCAAGAGATATACAGTAGCAGATCTTCAGCTGGTTGAGTTGACGTGGCTCATCGTGGTGGCTTCAGTACTGGTGGTGTTGTCAAGAATTTCTTCAGTGCATCTAGAGCTTCCTGTGCCTCTGAAGTCCACTGAAACTTATCCACTTTCTTGAGCAGCTTGTAAAATGGCAAACCTTTTTCTCCCAGCCTGGATATAAATCTGCTCAGAGCTGCCATACATCCAGTAAGTCGCTGAACCTTCTTTTGTGATCGAGGTGCTTCCATCTTCATGATAGCTTCAATCTTATCCGGATTAGCCTCAATTCCCCGGTGGCTGACAATAAACCCGAGTAACTTTCCTGCTGGTACCCCAAAAACACATTTTTCGGGATTAAGCTTCCATCTATACCGCCTCAGACTGTTGAAAACCAGCTGTAAGTCTTCGATGAAGTTTTCCGAGTTCTCTGTTTTGATTACCACATCATCTACGTAGGCCTCCACACGCTTGCCCCAGTGATCGGCTAAGCATGTTTGAATGGCTCGCTGATAAGTCGCTCCAGCGTTTTTGAGGCCGAACGGCATGGAGGTATAACAGAAAGCACCAAACGGAGTGATGAACGCTGTTTTTTTCCTCGTCTTCCTTTGCCAAACTAATCTGATGGTATCCGGAATAGCAATCCAGGAAAGACAGCATAGAACATCCAGCGGTGGAGTCCACCACCTGATCTATCCTCGGGAGCCCGAAGGGATCCTTCGGACAGTGTTTGTTGAGATCAGTATAGTCGACGCACATGCGCCAATCCACTTTATTCTTTTTGAGTACAAGAACAGGGTTGGCTAACCACTCGGGGTGTAACACCTCTCTAATAAATCCAGCCGCGACCAAACGAGCTAACTCGACGCGAATGGCCTCTCTCTTGTCGGGCGTGAAACGACGTAGTTTTTGCCGAATCGGCCTTGCCTGGGGATAGACCTTTAGTTTGTGCTCGGCCAGTTCTCTTGGGACTCCCGGCATATCCGCAGGTTGCCATGCGAATACATCTCGGTTATCTTGCAGAAACTGGACGAGCGCGCTTTCCTATTTGTCGTCCAGGCTGGAGCTGATGATGGCAGTCTTGCGTTCATCAATGAACCCCAGGTTGATCCTTTTAGTTTCTTCAGTCGGCCGCATAGAGGCCGTGGCCTGAGCTTCGTTTGCCGGTACTGCAAGGTCCTCCTCAGGCTTAGAGTTCGCCTGTGTTGAAGAAATCGTCGACGGCTTGGTGGTGAGGGCCGCTTGGATGGCCACTCGGAAACACTCTGCGACGCCTTGGAAGTCGGCGCGCACAGTTATGATTCCTTGCGGTCCTGGCATCTTCAGTATCATGTACGTGTAATGAGGAATGGCCATGAATTTGGCCAATCCCGGCCTCCCGATGATGGCGTTGTACCCGCAGTCGAAGTTCGCCACTTCGAACCTCAGGAACTCGGTCCTGTAGTTCTCCGGAGTTCCGAAGGTGGTGGGCATGTAGATGTGGCCCAGCGGGTATTCCCCTTCAGTCGGCATGATGCCGAAGAAGGGAGTGTCCGACTCGTGGAGCTCTTTGAGGTGAACTTCCAAGCCTTGGAGTGTCCGGGGGAAGGTGACGTTGATGCTGCTCCCCCCGTCCACTAGCACCTTCTTCACCCGGCTCTCTCGGATCACCAGATCGACGAGGAGCGGGTATTTGCCTGGGTGGTCGAAGTTGAGCCATTGATCCGCCCGAGTGAAAGTGATCGGGTGCTCCGACCACCGGTATGGGGCGGGAGGACCGGTGGTCGCCACCAGTATCTGGCGGTCGTTGAGCTTTTGTTGTCTTTTGTTCTCCTGCGACCTGTGTCCGCCAAAGATGACGTTGACCTCCCTGTCAACGCGCGGGAAAGCTCCTTCTCCTCCCTCCTCCTGCTGATGGGGTTGTCGTGGTTCTTCTGGTCCTCCCCTCGGCGGAGGAGGAGGTAGAGGTTGGAAGGGTCGACCGTGTCCGACGGAGTGCTTGAAGTCCCGGCTGTTCCGAAGAGTGTGGCGCATGTCCTTGTGGTACGGGCACTAGGCATCGAGGATGTCGTCTAGTGTGCGCTCGCCTCCGCGAGGTCCTCCTCGGGCACGAGAGGCAGGTGGTCCGGCGGCGTGTACTTCTTCGCGAGGTCTCTTCTCCCAGCGTTTGTCGGGTTGTTGGTTCGCGTGGCGTCATGGTGCTGCCGGTGCGGGCTTCGCTCCTCCGATGAGGTCCTGGGCTCGCTCGTCGGTGGTGATGTAGAGGTCGGCTTCCCGGAATAGCTCCTCGGAGGTGGTCGGCGCCTTCTGTAATATGGCTCGGACGAAAGCCGAGTCATTGGATCCTCTGTAGAAGTCCTCGATCACGGCCGCCTCCGTGACCTCAGGGATACGATTTCTCATGGTCTGGAACCTTTTGAGGTATGACCGGAGAGTTTCGTCCCCCCGGCGCTTGATGGATTTGAGGTCCCATGGTTGCGCCGGTTTGTCCGAGAGGGACTGGAAATTGGCGGTGAAGCGTCGACTGAAGTCGCCCCAGTCATCGATGCAGTGTCGGGGTAGATGTCGCAGCCATTGCAGCGCGTCTTGCCCGAGGACAATGGGTAAGTACGCGGTCATCACGTCTTCGGACGCCCCGGTAGCTCGAGCAGCAGTGGTGTAAACGGCTAGCCAGCCCCCCTGGATCCTGCTTAGGTTCATATTTATCGACATTGGATACCTTGAAGTTAGGAGGCCATTGGATGGCCCTAAGGCGTGGAGTAAGAGCAGACACTCCACACGTGTCCTCCTATCGTCGGGGATGATGTCTGTCCCGGGGAGGGGAGTAGTTGTTGTGGTTCCTCGACCGTCCCCGGGTGGTACCGCCAGTTGAGGCCGTTGCCGACTCAGTTCTGGTGGCCTGGCTCCGAGCTGGGATGCCATGATCCCTGTCGTACTCCTCCCGGCGGCGGATCTCGTTCTCATGCCGTCGTTCACGCGAAGCATTGATGGAGCTTCGCGCGTCTCAGCGACTGTTGATGGCGTGTCGTAGATCGTTTGGCGGGTGAGCAAGCGGTAGAAGATGGTTGGCTGCCTGGGTGAACAGTCGTCGGTAGCCCTCAGCGTCGGGAGTCCGAGGGAGTCCGTCAGCTATCCGAGCTAGTACTCCCCCAACTTCACTCGGCGTGTTCATGGCACGGGCGAAGTCGGGATTCAGGTTGCGCCCGAAGAGTGGATTCTCCCGGCGTTGCCTTGCGTCTTGCTCAGCTTGTTCTTGAGCTCGGCGGCGATCACGTCGTCGGGAGTTCCTTCGTTCTCTGAAGACGCGTTCCTCCAGAGTTTCTCCTATCTCCGAGACCTCGTCCCGCGAGACAGGTTGCTCCGGATCCCGTTCTCCGGCCGCGTGATGTCGCCGAACGTTCCGGCGCCGGTTTCTCCGTCGGCGGGATTCTCGTTGAGGTGGTTCTTCTCCGGGTGCAGTCGGCTCGTCGTCGGAGACGGGAGGCGACTCCACTCTCCCGATGAAGAGGACGTCGGGATAGAATGGTGCTGCTGTCGTGGCGACCTTCTTTCCGTTCTCCTTTGAGGGCGGAGGAACGGAAAGAACAACTTGCTTCCCCTTGGTCTCCTTCTTCCTCGCGATCTGTGTCCATTCTTTTGTCGGGGAAGTAGACAGTGGAGTTCTCCGGGTCAGCGGGCTCTCGGCCCCTGACTTTCTGGAGACGATCTTTTTCCGGAGAGTTGGAGGTTGCGCTTCTCCGACATTTTCGGAGTTTGTTGGAGGAGACTTCTTTTCCGGCGGATCTGCAATGCGGTGTAGAGTTCCCTCTTCATCTTCTACGGATGAGATTGTTCCTGTAAGTGCTAAAACTACACGACGGTTCACTTACAGCGACCTACGGTTGGTTGCTAAAACGGCCTTCAGCGACCTACGGTTGGTCGCTAAAAACCTTTAGCGACCCATAAGGATGGTCGCTGTAAGTGCCGTCGCTAAAGGCTTTAGCGACCGACATCTTTTTAGCGACCGACCGTCCGTTGCTAATATTGTATATTTAGCGACCGACCGTGAGTGGCTGTACTGTAGATTTAGCAACCAACCGTCAATCGTCATACTATACATTTAGCAACCAACAGAAAGTCACGGTTTCTACAGTTTTTATTAATAATAATATGCATTTAATTAAGCACCACAAATCACAGATTTTTATACACAAATCATAAAGACATACACAACAGTATACCACAGTCATAGATCCATCACATAAACACAAAAGCACCACAATTATATGACAAAAGCATCACAATTATAATATCATTCACAACTAGATCATTTACAGATAGCTAGCTAGATTATTCACAAAAGCTCCAGAGATAATCAGTCACAAAAGCACCGCAGCGACATCACTCCAGCTTGAAGCAGTTCAAAAGCCCACAACTACATCACTAATGTTTCATATCACTCTAGCTATTGTTCAAAAGCCCACAACTACATCACTCTAGCTGCTCCAGAGCTGATCAGTCACAAAAGCACCAAAGCTACACTAATACTTCAGGCAGTTCAAAAACCTTCAGACAACCACTCCAGCTTCTTGTATCCTCCTGTTTTAAGGTACAAGCTTTCTTTGTCCAGAACACCCTAGAAAAAAATACATCAAATTAGTATATTGTTGCTACATTTGCAAATAAAAATACAGTTTTGATGCCTTGTCTACCTTCAGTAGACGGTGTTGCAGCCTTATGCACCAACTTCAGCTGGTGCAATCAAGGTTAATCATCATTAAGTTGATGGCTCATATAAATCTAAACATAAAAAAGATAAGATATAGACTTACTTTCTTGTACGGCCATGCAACTGACATCATGTAAGCATCAGCCATAGTTTCCACATTGGCACAAGGGCGAGGCAAAATTGTATCTCGTTTTAGCACACAAGTTACAATAACTTCACAATATTGCCTTCCAAGGATCTGGCCTCCAACTGTTGTGCTTGGTTTAGTTGAAACAATTGTCCCTTTAGCCACAGGCAAATCAGATCTCAACATAGCATATAATATGACATCTTTTCCAACCTGGTGCAAATGATTAAGAATAATTCACTTCAATGTTTTTGAGGGTTTATGAAAATAAAGGTTAGAAAATGTATGAAATGAATGAGAGCATTACAAGATCATCATGTTTAGAGTGTGAAGCTTCAGCAAAGTGCCTTGTAGATCTTGGTGAGTTTGCACCTTGCATCTGATGAAATATTTGATCATCCTCATCATCTAATTCCTCATCTTCAGAAGCACAATATTCTTCATTGTCTTCCTCATCCTCAGCAGCAAACTTGTTCCTCATCACCTTAAGAAACACAATTTCATAGCATAGTACAAGAAATCTAGAAAATTAGGATAAAGAGCATGAATGAAAATATTGAATACCTTATGTTGAAATGAAGTAGAGCCGCGATGTGACGTGGGCTCTTCACTTGCCCGGTCTGGTTGAGCCCTTTGCTCAATTTGAGTCTGTAGCTCAAGTACACGCTGTTCTAAAGCAGCCTTCTCACTTTGAACCTTTGTACGAGCAAGAATCTCCATTTGTAGTCTTGTTGCAGTATAAGACTTCAACCCTGGAGTGCCAATATCTTGAGGAGTAGGGCCTAAACCCAAAACACGAACATATCCTTTTGGCTCTTTCGTTCCACAAACAACAGAGAATACATCACCCTCTTGAATTGACCGGTCCTTTAACTCTGGATATACTCCAACAACATCATTAAGTTGGTCCTATAGAGAATTAAAGATGATTCACATCATAAAAAGTAATTCAGATAGAAATGCATATTGTACTAAAAATTAACAACAAAGCCTTACAATTATTGGTTTTGCCTGTTCTGTAGGAACTCCATTTTTTCTTGTATGGGTTTGGATAAAGTTTTCATCTCTTCGTGGAGGACGTCCTAGTTTCACAGCCTGCAAACATACTTTGTTATTTGGTGCCCACATTTTAGTAAACAATGAATGATTATCAAGTGAGTTCATTGAAAACAGCAAGGAATCATCTTTGGTGAAAGCTGGACTACAACAGGTGGTTTAGGAGTGAGTTCTGAGGAAAACAGCACAGTAGCACAAGTAGTCAAGTGGTGAAAGCTGGACTACAACAGCACAAGGAACACAAGACAGCAGCACTAGTAGTAAAATACATCGAATGTGGAGCAGCAGGATGTAATCATGAATAGAGATAGTAAAATACAAAGAACATTACCAAATCATATTCTGAACATGCATAGCTCACACTGCCGGCTGTATGGTGCATCTTTAGCTTTTGTCGATTTATTTTAGCTTTTTCTGAGCGATCCTAAAAATAGAATAAAAAATATGTGTTACAGGATTGAAGTATGGTTGCTTTATTAGAACTAAAGTGTAGAGCTTACCTGAAATTCAGAAGACATCCAATAGTTGTACATAGAGTGCCAATCATCATCATTAACCCTCTTATCAGGACATTCTGGAATTTCTTTTATAGACAATTCAGGATTGAAGTATCGTTGCTTTATGGATGCTTTAAATTGCTTCCACTTCTTTCCAGCTGTGCGCATCACCCAGTTTAAGGCAGCATCATCTACATCATAATATGTCTTTATATCCTCCCACAGCTCATACTTCTTGTTAATATCAACAAGCCTCCAGTCCGTGGTAGCAATAGACAATTTCTTTCTAACTTGACACCCAATAGCACTTGAAAGTTGTCTAGCACTTTTACCAATAGGCTGACCTCGATCATTGAGTAAAATTTTGATTTTTGGCATTTCAGGTGACCTTGAGAATATTCCCTCCATCTTAGTTATGCCCCTTGCAGGCCTCTTTTTTGTAGCATTGATTGGATCATCCTCGGTAACTTCAACTTAAGCAAATGAAAAGCACACATTGGTAACTGTTAAAAGAAGTTGCATGTACTAAATGATATACATGATATATAAATATGAGGATTATGAGTCATCACCATTGTCGGTGAGAAAATCTCCCACCGTCTGCAAATCAGCAATCGCTTGTTCGTCTTGAGGTTGAGCATTTTGTCTTTGTGGCCTTGGTCGCAAGTTTGGAGGTTTAGTTGTTGGAACACTTTGTCTTTGCGGCCTTGGTCGCAAGTTTGGAGGTTTAGTTGTTGGAACACTTGTCTTCTGTTTTTTCTACAAGCAAATGGATTCAGCAATATAAATACACACTAAAACTGCTAGAACTAAAACTGCTATAAAACTGAAACTGCTATATAAATACACACTGAAATGTAGCATCTACAGAAAATGTGCAAGTGAAACTGAAACTGAAACTGAAACTGAAACAGATGATACACAGAAAATGTGCTAAGCCATCTGCAAGTGCTATATAAAACTGCTATATAAAACTGAAACATGCTATACACTGAAAATGATACACTGAAAACTGCTATATAAAACTGAAACTGAAACAGCAATCTGCAAGTGCTATAAAAAATGTAACATGCTAAGCCATCTACAGAAAATGTGCTAAGCCATCTATAGAAAATTGATATGCCGTCTACAGAAACTGAAACTGAAAATTGATAAGCCACCATCGGCACAGATGATACACAGCAAGCCACATCCCCAGACCAGGCCACACAGGCCATCGACACAGATGTTAACTCCAATGCCCAGAAACGAAGTGCATGCATATATTAAAAAATATCATCAAACATGGAAGCTTCTTAAAATGATTTTCTTGCCCAGAATGTGGAGCAGCAGGATGTAATCACCTGTAGATGGCATATCAATTTTCTGTAGATGGCTATCTGTGCTGTTCTTAATTTTGTTATACTTATCTCCCCCCATTCGTCTCTCTCCCCCTAGTATGTCACTGTGTATTTGTGCTCCTCCTAGTGCTCCCAGTCTGTAATAGTATTTGTGTTCCTCCTAGTATGTGACTGTGTATTTGTAGTAGTGCTCCCAGTCTGTAATAGTATTTGTGCTCCTCCTAGTGCTCCCAGACTTGACTGTAATGACAGTATGTTCTGTGTATTTGTTTCTGTTAGTGTTTGTGCTCCCAGCTAGTATTTGTGCTCCCAATCTGTTAGTATTTCTGTTAGTGTTTGTGCTCCCAGCTGAGTTCTGGGAAGTTACTGAGTTCTGGGAAGTTACTGGGAAGTTACTGAGTTCTGGGAAGTTACTGAGTTCTTGAACTGGGCGATGGTATGAAGTCTGGGAACACTAGGAAGTTACTGAGTTCCCAGCTAGTGCCTCCTTCTCAGCTGTGGATCCAACGTGTCGCTGTTCCCAGACTTCTGGGAACACTAGGAAATTACTGAGGTCAGAAAATTACTGAGGTCAGAAACTACTGAGGTCACTAGGAAATTAGGAAATTACTGAGTTCAGAAACTGGGAACACTAGAAAATTACTGAGGTCAGAAACTCGTCGCTGTTCCCAGACTTCTGGGAAGTTACTGAGTTCCCAGCTAGTATGTTTCTGGGAAGTTACTGAGTTCCCATCTAGTTTCTGTTAGTGTTCCGCAGCCTGTATGATCAGCTAGTATGGTGCGGCGGAATTGCATATATGGAAACGGAAGTAGCGACTCAGAAACGCTATATATGGAAACGGAATTGTATGAAACAGAAACGCGACAAAAAGTAATTCAGATAGAAATGCATATATGGAAACGGAATTGTAAGTACAGGAGAACAAGTTCATGGCCTACTACATTTCCCTATCCAATGTCTAACGCTAAGTGAACCATCCACCATGCATTTCAATATGTCCCAACCTAGTGAACATTCCTTTATGATGACATTTGCTGTGAGACATGATTAAAATTATAGCGTGGCTAATTCAAATAGCAGTGTTTATTGAAGATAAATATCGTTAGTGTCCATACTCTGAAACGCGACAACACTAACTGAGCTTATTCAGACTTCGGAATTTATTTGCAATAGCAACAATCAGCAGTCGGTGAGAACAAAACTGTATAAACTGAAATTCAGTTAAGAGATGCCAACCTTTGAAATTTTTTTGGATGGACCTTGGTGCTCCATACTCTTGACGATTTCAGGGATGTTAAGAGATGCCAACCTCCTTTTATTTCTTTCAATATTTTCTTGCTTCAGCTGCTCGTATTCACTACATGAACCATCTTTATTGCTTTCTCTTGCGCTTGCCATTTTTTTTCCTGAAATATCATCAAACATGGAATCATCAAACTTATTCAAACAATGAGATTAACTATTTATACTCAAACGATGAGATTAGCTATTTATACTCAAACAACAAGTGCATGCATATATTAAAAAATATCATCAAACATGGAATCATCAAACTTACTTTCTAGATTTTTTTCCTTGTTTTACTCCACTAACGATGACACCATCTATATCTGTTCTAGCACATGGGACACATCCAACAATAAGACTTTCGAATACATTAGATTGCAGATCAAGGATTGGCGGAACTACATCATTTTCATCATCAATGATACCATAATCAACATCACTTCCATACAAATCTCGCGGTTTTGGCTGAACAACAGCAACCCATTCAGTATCAATTGGATCAGCAACATAGTAAACTTGCGTTGCCTGTGATGCTAATATGAAAGGTTCATCCGAGATCTTTTCACCAGTATTGAATAAATGTTTGAAATTCACTGTGGTGATTCCAAATTGATCCGTTCGAACCCATTTGTTGTTTACACGGTTATCAACCCAATCACACTTGAAAAGCACAATATTTCCTTTGTGGTGGTAGTTGAGTTCAAGAATTTCTTTTATGATACCATAAAAGATGTTTTTCCCTATAGTATGGTTGTCATCATTTCCTCTTTCGAAATGAGTTGTCTCAGCAGCTAACACTACCCCACTACTTTGGACAGACCTATTCTCATCATATGACTGTGTATGGAAGTTGAATCCATTTATTGAGTAGCTGTTATACTGATGTGCAATCATCATTGGTCCCTTAGCTAAAATTTTGATCTCTCCTGAGGCCTCCTCACATGTTTCCTCAACCTGTGGTACCAATACTATTGTTAAAGTGAAAAACTTTATGAAATTGTAAATTCAATTCTCCTTTTATACTTACATGTAACCTGAACCACTCATGGAAGGTTTTATGTTGCATGTGGTTGATCTCACGCTGATTTCGAACACCAATTGAGGAGAGGTATTGAGCATGTTTGCTGAAATGGCCAACATGAATTTTCTTTGAAGTATGGTATTGAGCAAAACGAAGAGTAAATAATCACACGATACTCGTTGAGTTAGATAGCTTACTTTAAATATGTTTCTATGTTGTAATAGTTGAAAAGGACATATCTATGTGCTTGAAGCCATGTCTTGTGATCTAAATTGACAACACACTTTCCAGCCAATGCTCGACCAATTTTGTGAAAGAATGGAGTTGTAACACAAATTTGTGTTGGTAAGCGATTTCTAACTCTATGGTTGAAGTGGGTCTCATCTTGTAAATACCGAGAACAAAGCGTGAGAGCCTCATCAAACAAAGAACCCTCCATAATTGATCCTTCCGGGTGACTTTTTGTACGCACATAGCCCTTGCATTTTTTTAGAAACCTATACATGTAAACGACATCACTCATCATGTTATTGAAAAATTATATCGTTATTTGTTTGCTATGTAATATACCAAAGAAAATTACCTCTCCACCGGCCACATGCTTCGAAAATGGATTGGGCCTGCCACTCTTGCTTGGGTAGGAAGATGTACCATCAAATGTACATTAATGGTAAAAAATGATGGAGGGAAAATAATCTCTAAAAGGCTCAAGATTTCAGCTATCTCAGATTCTAACCTTTGCATGTCACTTATTCGAATAACAGGAGAGTACAATTTTCTAAAGAACGTGCTTAAACGAATCAGCACAGCACTAACTTCTTGAGGGAGAACTCTCCGGATAGCAAGTGGCAGTAAATCTTGTAGAAGAATGTGGTTGCCATGAGTATTAAGATTAACTATCTTTTTTTCATTGACAAGAACATTATGTCGTATATCAGCGGCATATCCATCAGGAAACTTGACCCCTTTTAATACTTGACAAAACAATTTCTTCTCAACAGAGCTCATTGAGTAGGGTGCAGGAGGCAAATAAAATTGATTAGCTTCTAGTTCAATAGGATGAAGGTCGCTTCTAATACCTAAAGCTTGAAGATCCAAGCGAGCATTCAGATTATCCTTAGATTTTCCAGCAATGTCCAACAAAGTATTAATTATATTTTCACACACATTCTTCTCTATGTGCATGACATCAAAATTATATCGAATTTTCAAGTCCTTCCAATATGGAAGAGTGAACCAAATAGGTCTCCTTTTCAAAAAGACTAATGGTTTCCCATCCTTGCGTTTCTGATTCCTTATTGGCTTACCTGATGACTTCTTGCCATAAATTGTTCTCAAATTTTTTGTACAATCTAAAATTTCCTCTCCTGAAAGAGGAGTAGGTGCTGGCCTCAACTCACTTTCACCAAATGAATCAACATCAGACCTAAATGGGTGGTTTGGATGTAAGAACCTACGATGTCCCATGTAGCAAGACTTGCTACCATTTCCAAGTCTGAGAGAACAAATCAATGAGTGGCAATCAGGACACGCTGCTTCACCAGAGGTGACAAATCCGGATACACTGCCTAGACCAGGGAAATCAGTGATGGTCCAAATTATTGCAGCACGCAACTGAAAATATTCACCCTTTGAGGCATCATAGGTCTTCACACCATTAACAAACATATCAAGCAGATCATAGACAAGGGGCTGAAAATAAACGTCCATATCACTACCCGCAGAAGATCGACCAGGAATTAAGACAGACAAGATAAAATTTGAATCCTTCATGCACATTGATGGTGGAAAGTTGAGTGGAATCAATATGCCAGGCCAAATACTATAACTAACATTCATTGTCCTATATGGATTGAAACCATCTGTAGTAAATGCTAGGCGGATATTACGACTATCCATAGCAAATTCTGGATACTTTTGATCAATATCTTTCCACAAGGGTGAATCGGCAGGATGCCTAAGCAAACCATCTTTTACTCTATCTTCATCATGCCACCTTGTGAGACTTGCAAATTTAGAAGAAACAAACAATCTTTGGAGTCTTTTTTTAATAGGGAAATAACGAAGCACCTTCCTAGGAACTTTGTACTCACGTTTCCCATCTAGACTCTTCTTTTCTGATTTCCAACGTGAGACACTACATACCGAGCATGAATCAAGTTTTTTATGCTCCTTCCAAAATAGAATGCAATCATTTTCACATGCATGAATTGTAGTGTACCCGACTCCTACAGATTTGACCACTTTCTTTGCTTCATGAAAGTTTCTAGGAAGTGCTGAACCCTTAGGTAGTGCATCAACAAGTAAATCTACCAACAAATCAAAACTTCTATCTGTCCATCCTCCAAGAAGTTTGATGTGAAGCAAACGAACTAGGAAACGTAGCTTTGAGTAGTTTTGACAACCCGGATATAATTCTTGACTATTGTCTTCTGCTAGCTTACGAATGGCTACTGTGTCTTCATTAGGTTCTTCAAAAGACCCATCATCCTCCATATCCCCTCCATCATCTAAACCACAAGCTAAATCCTTTAACAACTCAGATATTGCATCATCTTCTGTAGGATGCTCGCTAAACTCATCACCATTGTTACCATGATTCACATAAGAGGACGAAGCTTCTCCATGTAAGGTCCATGTTGTGTACCCTTTTAGAAAACCATCACATATCAAGTGTTCTCGCACTTCACCGGCCTCTCTCCAAAATGAGTTAACACACTTCTTGCAAGGGCATAGTATCTTGTTTCCTATTGCCGAATGTCTAAATGCAAAAGCTAGAAAACCATTCACCCCTTGTTTATAAACCTTTGTCTCCCTACATACAGTTCCTATGTTACATATCAATATAACTATAGAATAACATAAGAGTTGCTATGAAAAGTTGCTTTGTACCTAGCCTCACTTGTGATCCATGATTTATCCATACTCTTTATGTAGGATTTGAAACGACTTTCAACTCGAATCTAATATCATATAAGCACAAAGAACACAGTTGCATACTATAGTCATGTCCATACATAAACAAACCATGAAATAAACATACAAGCAATATTAAAAAGAAATAAATCACCACGCAAATTTTCTAAAGAGGTATAGAGCATATGCACATGAGAAAGAAATATCAATTTTAGAGGATCATAGATGATTACCAGCTGAATAGTGAAGATTCCTTGCCAATTTCCTAACACATCCTGAAAAAACAATTCATAACTACTTTTAAAGTAAATAAACCAACTTAGGAGAAAGGAAGCTTTGATTACAAAAAATAGACATGATATGACAAGGATTAATAACTTAGATCACCTAGGCCTAGGTTTAGTACGAGCAACAAGTCATCCTAATTTGGAGTTAAAAGGCTAGACACAGCCACTCGATCAGGTTGTTCATGCAGCAAAGAAGTTTGAACCGTGACAAATAAGAACCTACTGTATAAATCAAGCACAACACTAGACTTGTTATTCATTTGCAACCAAATTAATGCCATAGTATATTACCTCAACAAGCTAAGTAAAACATATAAAATTATCCTTCATACTAGTATTGTTTCTTTATTCTCTCTGCACAAGCACGCAACCATTGGCCATGGTGCTACGACAGCAACAACACTGATGTGGTCTAGTGGGCTACTACTAGCTAGATAAGCCATCAATGAGCTAGGGTTGACATGGCGTATGGCCTGGTGCCTCTCGTCACAGGCTTGACCGCCCGAGGAACAACCTGATGTGCGTGCGGGATGAGCAAGCGACGAACGAAGAGAGGAGGAGGGAGGTCTGCATACCGGTGATGGATAGAAGCCAAAAAGGGCTGTGCTCACCAGATCAGAGGATGACGACGGCTGGATCTAGACGGGGAGTAGTGTCTTCATCCTAAGCAGTCAACCCTCGGATCCATGTCTTAGATTTGCGTCTTCTTCCTCAGATCGGGTGGACGAGGCAGGTGGCGACGGCGGTGGGTGAGGGCAGCGGCGAGATGGGGATTGGAGGGTGCTGTGTGTCTGGCCTTGGAGCCGTGTTTTCTCTGCCTGTGAGAACCGGCCTCGATGCGAGCGACACTTTCCCTCTCGTGGGCTTCCAAACACCCTCACACGGGCTTTCCCTTACACAGGTACGTTCAGGTTGCTCTATAGCGACCCACCGCTAGTCCCCGACGATATCTATAGCGACCAACCATAAGTTGTTAATTTTCTGGACTTTTAGCGACCAACCGACCGTTGCTACAAAAGGATTTAGCGACTGACCATCGGTCCCTAACCTTTAGCAACCAACAGTTGGTACCTAATAAGGGTCGCTAAAGATCAACCGTCGTGTAGGGTTCCACAAACAACCTGGAATGCTACTGAACTACACTTCTGACGTCCATATATAAAATTTCGGCAGCATCCCCTTTGCAAGTTTGCATAAATGAGGGGGCAACAGTGTATAAACATATATCATGCCAAAAACATACTAAGTATTATTAATCGGCTAGCAAGGAAAGATTAACATACGACCTGAACTGACTTAACCAGTGCGCATGACTATATAAAAAAAACAAACTTCCTTCGACAATAAGTTTCTAATTAACTCCTGGCTGCGCCTGGGCAGCGTTATTGTGAGAGTGAAAGTGGACGTGCTGCTACTCCCCTCATTCCCAACATGTATCCAGTACCTGCATTGAGTAATGCAAGAGTGAGATGACACATCTCAGCAAGTAAAATAATATCAAACAGTTTAACCGCATAACCTTTTTGGCTATAGAAACAAACCATAGAAGGAAAACATGCATGCCTCTTCAACTATAATATAGACATAAAATCCACTTGAAATCACCCTATTTATTATTAAAGATAATGTTGCACACAATAAGAAAAACCTATCATGTAAACATGGTTGAACTTATCTATCCACATCATCTTACAAACTCACTTGAGTTCTACCAGTCTCAAGATTTCATAGACAGTACAACATTGCCTTTGCTCTATGGAGACAAACCTATTGTACTCTAAGATCAAGTTGGCAAGTAGCCACACTAGCCAAAAAAAAAGGTGAGGCGTAAAGCACAGCACCCATGGAAATATTACATTGATAAGTTGGGTTGTAACCCAACAGTCAATCAAACTCAACAACAACATAAAACTACATTGTATAGTGTTTTCACACTACACCAAGTCGGATTAGATCCTCTATACACAAGCTCAATAAACAATCGGTCCTACAAGTACTAGAACCCAAGAATCCTTTTGGAAAAAAAAAACATCCACAGTCAAGCATACAAAAATATATGGTAGTATTAGCTCAGAGATTTGAAAACATTGCATCCAAAAAAAAACATCATGACGATATGTATATATCACAAGTACATTAGTAGCTTCACTTGCATAATAATTTCAATAACAACCACATCAAGAAACCAATATTAAATAGAAGTAACATATCATATCAAGCATTACGTCGTTAACGACATACCCCATCAAACCATAAAGGGATTTGGAGTAAGGAAATTCTAGTCATCTATACAATAAAATACTAATATGAAAGATGTATGAACCCATACCCTTCCTATATGTGCAAGTGTGTCAAATTTATCTTCAAATTGCGTAGAATCTAAAGCCTATGTTCTGATACCAACTGTAACACCCCGGGTTCCACAAACAACCTGGAATGCTACTGAACTACACTTCTGACGTCCATATATAAAATTTCGGCAGCATCCCCTTTGCAAGTTTGCATAAATGAGGGGGCAACAGTGTATAAACATATATCATGCCAAAAACATACTAAGTATTATTAATCGGCTAGCAAGGAAAGATTAACATACGACCTGAACTGACTTAACCAGTGCGCATGACTATATAAAAAAAACAAACTTCCTTCGACAATAAGTTTCTAATTAACTCCTGGCTGCGCCTGGGCAGCGTTATTGTGAGAGTGAAAGTGGACGTGCTGCTACTCCCCTCATTCCCAACATGTATCCAGTACCTGCATTGAGTAATGCAAGAGTGAGATGACACATCTCAGCAAGTAAAATAATATCAAACAGTTTAACCACATAAGAACATTGTTTTACCACCACTTGATTCCACAACCTTCTTATTACGAAGGTGCAGCACGTATACAACGTACAACACACCTAGTTACCACACCTCGCAGGTAGAAACCACAATAGTAACATAGTAATGTCACACTTCATATATTCCTCATGAATGCAAATGTCTGCAAATGCAGGGATGACTTCTGCCTTCATACCTCTAAGGATATGAAGCCGCATCGTACCCCTCCTCGGGCAACGTACGATGCTAAAAATGTACCGGTACGGTCGGACCATAAGATCACGACATAACTTCAAAATGCAAGATGGATGATGCGATGTGCATGTCATGCCTACAACACTTCACATAATGTGATTCAAAAAAAATACTTCAACTTCATCCAAGATGGGAATCCACCACATATATCATTATCCAATTATGATCATCCACAATATTAGACAATTGAGAATTAATACTTCCAAACAAATAAACTTCATCATAGAATTCAATGATTAACATATTTAAAACTTATGCATACTCAATGACAGGGAATAGGATGCAAACCAAACGGTAGCAACCACCACTGTATTTACTTGCCTTTACCGGAAGTTTGGGCAAATCCCTAAGTACGATCCGGAAGTCCACCACCTGTTTTTGACACACAACTTAGTGCACCAATTTCACATAACCAGGCTCATAAACGACGCCGCACCTACGCACAAACTCAAACCCCGCCGTGGGTTACATCTCTCCCCACACCCACCAAACTGCAGCGGCGCTGCTTAATAATTTCATAACTTCAAAATTATGACAGCATTGGTAACAAACAAATACTCCAGAGGCATCTACATAAAATTCCCCACAAGTTTTGTATACAATTTATAATTAAATTCCAACATCTAATTAGCCCAAAACAGTTCACAAGATGAACCCTGTAATCTGTTTTTTTCTCTTTTGGACAGCGACATACCCGGATTCAAACCGCGATATCTTTTAAAATATAATTCCAATTCAAGCGCATAAGTACTCATTGGAAAGATAAGACAAAGCCATACATGATTATCATACTGGTTAGCACTAATTAACCACGAAAAATTCCCAGAAACTGCTAATACTACTGCTGTTCACCCACCTGAAAAATCTGTTTTTTTTTTTGACAGCAACATACCCGGATTCAAACAGCGATATCTTTTAAAATATAATTCCAAATCAAGCACATAAGTACTCATTGGAAAGATAAGACAAAGCCCTACATGATTATAATACTGGTTAATACTAATTACCCACGAAAAATTCCCAGAAACTGCTAATACTACTGCTGTTCATCCACCTGAAAAATCTGTTTTTTTGGACAGCAACATACCCGGATTCAAACAACGATATCTCCTAAATTATAACTCCGAATCGAGCGCATAAGTACTCGTTGGAAAGGTATGACAAAGCTCTACATGATTATCCCACTGATTCCCACTAATTACCCCACGAAAATTCCCAGAAATCCCTAGAACTACTGCTGTTCAACCACTCACAAAATTCCTGGACAGCACCTCTACCGATTCGCAAAGATAAACACATAATCCAATTGATTGCAGCACAAAAACAACAAAAGTTAATCACAAATTCACCTTAGGTTCTTCCCTTTCTCCTTCCTTCTTCCTCCCTCCAAACTCCAATTGAGATCGCAGCCACACGACGGAGAACCACACGGGAGGGCTGCACCTTGGAGGAGGGGGAGAAATGGGGGGGGGGGGGGGGGGGGGGCGGCTAGGGTTTTGGGTGGTGAGGGCTGCAAAGGTTTGAGGAGGAAGAAGATGGGAGAGGGGGGGGGGGCGTCCAAGAGAAAGGGGAGGGGAAGGGGCGGCTGCAACAACCCAAGGGGGAAAAAGGGGGGGGCGGCTAGGGTTAGGGGAGGGTTAGTGGGCCGGATTGCGATTCGCGGCCCAACTCGCTTGCACGACAGCTCCCGACCAACCACTCTACTGCTATACTGGTGAATGTTTTCCATAAATTCTAAATCCCCAAAGCGCGACACCCGAATAAGAGAAAAAACAAACAAAAAGAATAACCTTCAACTTCTCTTCTTTGCAAACCGGGTATCACACTCTACCCCCCTTAAAAAGAATTCGACCTCGAATTCCGACGCTTCTATAGGAACGACAAGGAAAGATCAGCGACAACAAAAACTCACCCCATAACAAAAAGTTCGGGGTACTTCTGCCGCATCAGCTCCTCGAGCTTCAAGGATTCTAGGATACGCAGCAGACGACACTCTAGATTCAGGTCTTGCTACATGGGAATCGACTCTAGCTCGATTTATCGATCCGGATTCCGCAAATACTTTCTCAACATAGAGACATGGAATACATGGTGTACTCTGATCATAGACTCCGACCATTGCATGTGCTAAGCCAAGTGGCCAACTCGGCTAAGATAGTAGACGGTCCTATATACCTCGGACAAAGCTTTCCTGACACCAAATCAACATTGACACATGCAAATACTTCAATGAATATATATATATATATATGAATGCAATACATACGGTGCTCATATAGCCTAAACCAAACCTATCCAAACAAGAGTAACTTCAAAAGATCAATTCAATGCTTGCATATTTCTAGATAGCAGCACAGCGGTTAATTGTTTTGCTCCTAACTCACAAAATATGCATCGAAAGATAGTAAACTAGGACTTTATAAAAATCTTATAAAGTCCACTATACCCTTGGTATTATCATCACAACAAGATTTGACACTTAGAAAGGTCAAACAATGCTAAACGTAAATTATGTCCAGACTTGGACATAATTCCACTACTCAATTCAAAAATCCATAATTAGAGTCTCAATCATCCAATCCAGGTGCTCCCAGGCTTTTTAGAAAGATAGTAGAATTGTCTATAATTCATCTATAAACATATCAAGTTAATTCAATGCATGTCAAGGTCAAAAGACATGAGAAAGGCTCTGCTGTTCAAATTTGGACAGATTCAGAGATCACACTTAAAACAGCTGTAACTTAACTTATAGATCTCCAAAAAGGGTGATCCAAAATTCGTTGAAAAGATTAAGAAAAGTACTACAACTTCTTTATAATTTATAATAAGTTATTCAAAGTTTAAATTGGGCAAACAAGGTCAGCTTCGAAATCTCTACAGAATCTGCACAAATTTCAAGACTGGACTTGAGAAAATCATAACTCCCAAACTACTTGACCAATGGTCATGAAATTTTTACACAAGTAAGATAAATAAGTTGGCTACAACTTTTATATATAACATCTCTACAGAAAAGATGGTTTACTTCATTGAACTAGCTGCATAACTAAAACTGGTCATGCAGTCCCAACAGCAAGCAATAGAGTTTATCAGGTTCATTACTCTTCTAAGATTAAGCGTTCATTGAAAGACTAATAACTTTAGGTTCTTCATTAGGAGACATCTAGAACAAATATAAGTATAGAAGCAATATGATAACTTTTTAAATCATTTAATCCTAATCTCACATCATGCAAACAAGAATCAATTTAAGTATGTTATGTTTGCCCACATATTCATCGAAGCACATTCTATACATTATATCATAACTCCCTGCAGCTAACAACATTTTGCAAATATAAACTCATTGAAAAGATTATAACATTCCCTAGAACTTTTATTGTAATGAGTGTCTCAGGATTGGTTTCCAAACTGATAAAACAATGCAACTCTTTTGTTGCAAAACTGATAGGATTGAAACAATGGACAACTAAAATTCAAAAACCTATAACTCCTGCTATACTCAAGTTAAACTACAACAAACACGCGTTGGAAAAGTTTTGAAAATTGTCCACGACTTTTGCAATAAAATTGCACCCAAATTTATCCTTATAACCCTCAACTCTGCATGACCTACCGCTAAACTCAGCCTGAGATACTGCACAATAGAGATTCGACTTATATCCGGGCAACCACCTCTCCAAATCTATTTAACAGACAGTTACAAGTAAATACCCATTAAAAAGGTACAGAAAAGACCTACAAGTTTTGCTTAAAGAGAATTCCCAAATTTGGGCTCTGCAACTATCAAAACGCGGCCGATTTATTGGTGACTATAACGACACCTGAAGTTTAGACACAACAGTGCAACAACTTCAGAGCAGCCTGACTCCAATTATATGCAATAAGAATTAGAAACCAATACTCTTTGAAAAGGTCATGAAATTACTAAAACTTCCATAATCCACAAAGACTAAATTATACCGTCTTCAATGTCTACTCTTCTGTACAAAATTAAAGACTCACTCTGCCAGAGACACCAACAAGGATGTTTTAAGAAACCCATAACTCTTAATTGTTTAGACCAAACATGGTGATTAAGCATCCTATGGAAAGATGAAGAAACATACTACAAAACATTCTAGATAAGTGAAGCCTGATTCAGCCTCCAACTAATTTAAAATGCCTCCCGAAACCAAACAACACATTAACAACAATAAAAAAAAATAATATAAAATGAAACCCAAGTCATTGGCAGGTGCAATCAACACTAGGATTTTCCACTACCAAACTGGGATGCAACTCCACCAAGTCTTTAAATAACACTCTACCAAATACGTTAGAACACTAAGCACAACAATCAATGAATTCAACAACCTCGTTAGTTAATGCCACTAAGGTCAAACATCCATGTATCGACAATGTATGAAACACCTGACATACTCGTCTCAAGCACTATAAAACATGGTTGTTATTACACTAGAATCCAACTACTAGAAATCTCCAAAACTATTCTGTTGACGTGAAGCAAATGGTGCTCATGTCATAACATCTTTTTCTCCTCTCAAAAGAGATAAAATTTGCACTACTCATAAAGCAATGGAGGGATAACAACAAGAAAAACTAATGTACTTCTTGACACAGACTCATGCAAAAGCTTCATAAATATTACTTTCAACACTAAAATAATAACATGATACTATGCTCAACAGGAGTAATTGGACTTCAATAAGACAATCCACCTAACCAAACTACCTTGATTAACCTCACATACAACAATACCTCCTATTATTGCACTTGAACAATTTGTACCTCGTGATGTCATAGGATGAATTCAAAGTAGTAGACATACATGATCTATCAAACCATCATTCATATAAAAAAAATCTCCATCTGATGCAACAACCACATCATTATAGAGATAGATGACTAACAAACATAAGCAACTTCCAGTTAAGCATTGACTTTGTTTAAGATAAAGCGGTCCAAATAATAATTCAACAAGCATGCATAGAGAACCGATCATATAAAAAAAACTACCATATATCA
The DNA here is from genome assembly GCF_902167145.1 of Zea mays. Lineage (NCBI taxonomy): Eukaryota > Viridiplantae > Streptophyta > Magnoliopsida > Poales > Poaceae > Zea > Zea mays. Next base: position 102,828,520 of record NC_050102.1, read on the forward strand.
TCGGCGATTAAAAACAATATAAAACGGGTTGTCCATATCGTCCACCTGACTAGCCTCCAACAAATAAAAATTATGCATAACCTTTTTGGCTATAGAAACAAACCATAGAAGGAAAACATGCATGCCTCTTCAACTATAATATAGACATAAAATCCACTTGAAATCACCCTATTTATTATTAAAGATAATGTTGCACACAATAAGAAAAACCTATCATGTAAACATGGTTGAACTTATCTATCCACATCATCTTACAAACTCACTTGAGTTCTACCAGTCTCAAGATTTCATAGACAGTACAACATTGCCTTTGCTCTATGGAGACAAACCTATTGTACTCTAAGATCAAGTTGGCAAGTAGCCACACTAGCCAAAAAAAAAGGTGAGGCGTAAAGCACAACACCCATGGAAATATTACATTGATAAGTTGGGTTGTAACCCAACAGTCAATCAAACTCAACAACAACATAAAACTACATTGTATAGTGTTTTCACACTACACCAAGTCGGATTAGATCCTCTATACACAAGCTCAATAAACAATCGGTCCTACAAGTACTAGAACCCAAGAATCCTTTTGGAAAAAAACATCCACAGTCAAGCATACAAAAATATATGGTAGTATTAGCTCAGAGATTTGAAAACATTGCATCCAAAAAAAAACATCATGACGATATGTATATATCACAAGTACATTAGTAGCTTCACTTGCATAATAATTTCAATAACAACCACATCAAGAAACCAATATTAAATAGAAGTAACATATCATATCAAGCATTACGTCGTTAACGACATACCCCATCAAACCATAAAGGGATTTGGAGTAAGGAAATTCTAGTCATCTATACAATAAAATACTAATATGAAAGATGTATGAACCCATACCCTTCCTATATGTGCAAGTGTGTCAAATTTATCTTCAAATTGCGTAGAATCTAAAGCCTATGTTCTGATACCAACTGTAACACCCCGGGTTCCACAAACAACCTGGAATGCTACTGAACTACACTTCTGACGTCCATATATAAAATTTCGGCAGCATCCCCTTTGCAAGTTTGCATAAATGAGGGGGCAACAGTGTATAAACATATATCATGCCAAAAACATACTAAGTATTATTAATCGGCTAGCAAGGAAAGATTAACATACGACCTGAACTGACTTAACCAGTGCGCATGACTATATAAAAAAAACAAACTTCCTTCGACAATAAGTTTCTAATTAACTCCTGGCTGCGCCTGGGCAGCGTTATTGTGAGAGTGAAAGTGGACGTGCTGCTACTCCCCTCATTCCCAACATGTATCCAGTACCTGCATTGAGTAATGCAAGAGTGAGATGACACATCTCAGCAAGTAAAATAATATCAAACAGTTTAACCACATAAGAACATTGTTTTACCACCACTTGATTCCACAACCTTCTTATTACGAAGGTGCAGCACGTATACAACGTACAACACACCTAGTTACCACACCTCGCAGGTAGAAACCACAATAGTAACATAGTAATGTCACACTTCATATATTCCTCATGAATGCAAATGTCTGCAAATGCAGGGATGACTTCTGCCTTCATACCTCTAAGGATATGAAGCCGCATCGTACCCCTCCTCGGGCAACGTACGATGCTAAAAATGTACCGGTACGGTCGGACCATAAGATCACGACATAACTTCAAAATGCAAGATGGATGATGCGATGTGCATGTCATGCCTACAACACTTCACATAATGTGATTCAAAAAAAATACTTCAACTTCATCCAAGATGGGAATCCACCACATATATCATTATCCAATTATGATCATCCACAATATTAGACAATTGAGAATTAATACTTCCAAACAAATAAATTTCATCATAGAATTCAATGATTAACATATTTAAAACTTATGCATACTCAATGACAGGGAATAGGATGCAAACCAAACGGTAGCAACCACCACTGTATTTACTTGCCTTTACCGGAAGTTTGGGCAAATCCCTAAGTACGATCCGGAAGTCCACCACCTGTTTTTGACACACAACTTAGTGCACCAATTTCACATAACCAGGCTCATAAACGACGCCGCACCTACGCACAAACTCAAACCCCGCCGCGGGTTACATCTCTCCCCACACCCACCAAACTGCAGCGGCGCTGCTTAATAATTTCATAACTTCAAAATTATGACAGCATTGGTAACAAACAAATACTCCAGAGGCATCTACATAAAATTCCCCACAAGTTTTGTATACAATTTATAATTAAATTCCAACATCTAATTAGCCCAAAACAGTTCACAAGATGAACCCTGTAATCTGTTTTTTTCTCTTTTGGACAGCGACATACCCGGATTCAAACCGCGATATCTTTTAAAATATAATTCCAATTCAAGCGCATAAGTACTCATTGGAAAGATAAGACAAAGCCATACATGATTATCATACTGGTTAGCACTAATTAACCACGAAAAATTCCCAGAAACTGCTAATACTACTGCTGTTCACCCACCTGAAAAATCTGTTTTTTTTTGACAGCAACATACCCGGATTCAAACAGCGATATCTTTTAAAATATAATTCCAAATCAAGCACATAAGTACTCATTGGAAAGATAAGACAAAGCCCTACATGATTATAATACTGGTTAATACTAATTACCCACGAAAAATTCCCAGAAACTGCTAATACTACTGCTGTTCATCCACCTGAAAAATCTGTTTTTTTGGACAGCAACATACCCGGATTCAAACAACGATATCTCCTAAATTATAACTCCGAATCGAGCGCATAAGTACTCGTTGGAAAGGTATGACAAAGCTCTACATGATTATCCCACTGATTCCCACTAATTACCCCACGAAAATTCCCAGAAATCCCTAGAACTACTGCTGTTCACCCACTCACAAAATTCCTGGACAGCACCTCTACCGATTCGCAAAGATAAACACATAATCCAATTGATTGCAGCACAAAAACAACAAAAGTTAATCACAAATTCACCTTAGGTTCTTCCCTTTCTCCTTCCTTCTTCCTCCCTCCAAACTCCAATTGAGATCGCAGCCACACGACGGAGAACCACACGGGAGGGCTGCACCTTGGAGGAGGGGGAGAAATGGGGGGGGGGGGGGGGGGGCGGCTAGGGTTTTGGGTGGTGAGGGCTGCAAAGGTTTGAGGAGGAAGAAGATGGGAGAGGGGGGGGGGGGGCGTCCAAGAGAAAGGGGAGGGGAAGGGGCGGCTGCAACAACCCAAGGGGGAAAAAGGGGGGGGGGGGGGGGCGGCTAGGGTTAGGGGAGGGTTAGTGGGCCGGATTGCGATTCGCGGCCCAACTCGCTTGCACGACAGCTCCCGACCAACCACTCTACTGCTATACTGGTGAATGTTTTCCATAAATTCTAAATCCCCAAAGCGCGACACCCGAATAAGAGAAAAAACAAACAAAAAGAATAACCTTCAACTTCTCTTCTTTGCAAACCGGGTATCACAGTTCCGAAGCAGAATACGGATCCGGGACGGAGGGTGATCTTGCTGTGGAAGGTGACGGCCATTGAGCTAGCTTGGATCGTCGACACACCCCCTACCTGGCGCGCCAGCTGTCGGTGTTTTGGGTCCGACCGCACACCCGGGGTTGCCCCTCAAGGTGTTTTTAGGAGTAGGACGGTGTCGCCGACTGTAGCAAAATGGTTCGTGCCAGATGCACGAGGGACAGTGGACAATGTTTACAGGTTCGGGCCGCTTAGAGATGCGTAACACCCTACGTCCTGGGGAGTGTTCTTGGTGAATGAGGTTACAAGGGAGCTCTCCGAATTGAGAATGCAGAGAGTTGAGGTGGGTGGCTGAGTAATAGGGTCGATCGTTCTGAAGGGGTGCCCCCTAGGCCTTATATACTCGACCGTGGGGCAATACACGTGGATATGATAACAATGTGTAGCTAAAAGATAGTGAACTGTTTGAGTTTATCTCCCTATAGTTCTGCCGACCTATCCTCGCATGGCTCCGTTGCATGGGGGCTCCAGCGCGGGAAAGTTGGATCTCTGTTGTGGTCGCTCGCTCGACGTTGTGGGCCGTCCGGGCTTGCACCAATCCGGCCTCATGTCAATCTGCTTTGCTGATTGTCCCTCCCCAGGCCCACGAAAGAATGACCTTACGATTTATTGGGCCCTTGGGCCTTTCATGAGGTCTTTTACTCTTCTAGTGGACCCGGGGGATATCTGTCCCCCACAATATCCTCGGGTCGAATACGGATCTAATGATAGCCCGATCTGAGATCAATCTTAGAGAATACCCGGGCTCCAGTAAGTTGATCGAATAAAATATCGATTTGAGGAAGATGATACTTGTTCTTGATGGTAACCTCATTGAGGGGTCTATAGTCCACGCACATTCGAAGTGTCTGATCCTTCTTCTTGATGAAAATTGCTGGACATCCCCACAGTGATGAACTTGGTCTAATGAACCCTTTCTCCAACAAGTCTTGTAGTTGAGTCTTGAGTTCCGCCAGTTCATTAGGTGGCATACGGTACGACCTTCGGGAAATAGGAGCCGTACCGGGCTTCAACTCAATCACAAATTCCACGTCCCTTTCTGGAGGCAATCCGGGCAAGTATTCGGGAAATACATCCAGAAATTCACATACAACCGGAATATCCCGAATTTCTTGTACCATGGTCTCAAAAACTTGTCCAGATGCTTTACAGGGACAACTATAGGGATGGACAATTGGACTTCTTCATGACCATAACTCAACTTAATTGTCCTTTGGTCCGCATTGATGATGGCTTTATTCTGGGCTAACCAGTGCATTCCTAGAATTACATCTATATCTTGCCCCTTTATAACAATCATGTTTGTAGAGAATTCCCGTCCAGCCAAGGTTACGGGTATGTGGAAAGCTACTTCCTTAGTAAATATTTGGCCCCTAGGTGAGTGGATAACAAATCCCTCCCTTGATTCAGTGCAATGTATGCAATGTTTCTCCACAAAAGTCTTGCTTATGAAGGTATGTGATGCACCAGAATCGAAAAGGATAATTGTTGGGTGGTTGGCAACGAGGAACGTACCCATCATCACCGGTTCGCCTTTTGGTGTAGTAGCCACCTGGGTATAATACACTCGTCCAGTTTTCTTCAAATTTTTTCACGTTGAAGAGTTGGTCGTGTTCCCCTTTCCTTGATTTGAGTTCCTAGAAGTCTGCTGAAAGTTGGATTTGTTCTGCTTCAGATATGGGCAGTCCATGATGAAATGTCCGGACTTTCCACAATTGAAGCAACCAGTGGTGGAACTGGGAAGGGCGGGGAAACGAGTACCAGGGGCACTCGGCTGATTGGTCGGGGTGAGGGTAGGACGAATAAATACAGGTTGTCTGAATGGATATGTAGGTGGGTGAGGAGAAGAACGATTTGGATTGAAAGGCCGGATTACCAACCTTGTCCTCTTTTTAGGTCCCTGAGTTGATCTTTCACCCGCATATCCTTTTGACTTTCCTTGTCCCGCATTTTTGCCTCAACTGACAGTGCTATACTGACAGCCCTGCTGTATGTGAGGTCCAGACACATTGCCATCTTACTCTGGAGTCTGTCATTTAGTCCCCTCATAAAGCAATTCTTCTTTTTCAAGTCTGTATCCACTTGATCAATGACGTATTGGGAGAGGTGATTGAATTTATTGAGATACTGCATCACAGAATCTCCCCCTTGCTTCAGTCGGATGAACTCTTCTAGTTTCATTTGTAGCACTCCTTCCGGAACATAATGTTCCCTAAATGCTAGCTTGAACTCTTCCCAAGTGACTTGATGTCCCGCAGGTTGGATGGCGGAAACGTTTGCCCACCAGGTGCTGGCGGGGCCTCTTAACTGCTGAGCGGCAAATAAGGGCTTGTGTATCTCGGTGCATCGGATTAGCCCAAATTTTTGTTCTAGCACCCGCACCCATTCATCAGCCTCCAAGGGTTCCTCCGCCTTGACAAAGAGCGGTGGACGGGTTTCAGAGAATTCCAGATAGGTGGTGTCGTGTGGTCCTTGTGGTTGACCTCTTCCTCCGTGTTGTTGAAATTGGTTTCCCGCCATTTCGCACAGAAAGCACGTGTTGTCGGTGGTGGCGTTGACCAAGGCAGCGATAGCCTCGGCCAAGGTAGGAGGTACAGGTGGCGGATTGGGAGTGTACTCCCCGCCGCTGGATGTACCCGCCCCATCACGAGCACGAGTCCGGGATGGCATCTGAGGCAAAAGAACATTTAGAAATATAACATGCCAAACATACACCCTCTTTATTACATTGCTGACCTGTAATAATTATTCATACTCCATTCACTACAGGAAACTGGTTAAAGAACGTGGGTGAAAAACCGTCGAACTTAATGTAATAAGCCGTCGAACTTACCATAAGAACGTGGGTTTACCGACGAATATAGCCGACGACGATTTTTGGACGAACTTAGAGAAGTAAGTTCGACGGCCCCGTCGAATTTAACCTTAAGAACGTGGGTACCGTCGAACTTAACATTAAAAACGTGCGTACCGTCGAACTTAACATTAAGAACGTGAGTTTTTAAGTTCGACGGGGGCCGTCAAATTTTTTCCCATAAGTTCGACGGCACCCACGTTCTTACGGTTAAGTTCGACGGGGCCACGGGGCCGTTGAATTTATGTGTCCTGCGTGGGTCTGTGAGGGCTGCACATTAAGTTCGATGGTACCCACGTTCTTAATGTTAAGAACGTGGGTACCCACGTTCTTAACCCTTTTCAGAAAAAAATAAAAAGTACAAAAATGAAAAATTAGACACACATAATATCACATGCAACACAATGTATCACATACAATACAGATTTCAAACACATTGATATATGTTCATATCACAAATTCTCATAAATACACAACTGTCATTAAATCACATGTACACAAAGATATAGGAAAGCATGATGAACACAAAATGTGGCTTCTATATTTGTGCATGAACATGAACACGAGAGTGCCATAAACATAACAGCGCTATTTCTACCATGGGTCATCTACCAAAAAATACAACATAACGTCAAGGTTTGAACCTGTACATTCCCTACCATAACACACACACACACGAGCAGTTTGACCAGAAGGCAAAATATCTGACTCGCTACATTGGAGGCATTATATGACAAATGTACAATGCTTCCTCAGCTCTGGCATCAAAATGTCTCAATCAAGGTATCAGCAGTTCCCATTGTGGGAGAGATTTGTAAGGGCTTAATTGAAACTACGCCGGTGGTTGTCGCCTCCTGCAATATCAGTGTAACAAACTAATACATCAGTATAGTATTCACAATAGAACACAATTCTGTACAATGACAAAGAGGGTTAATAACACGGTGACTCATGGTAGCTCTTGTACAAAGTAACATTTGGACGAAACATTAAGGGCATGTTTGGTTTGTGGCTAATTATGCCAAACTTTGACTAAGGTTAGTCGTTTGAATTGAATAACTAACCTTAGGCAGAAAAGTTAGACAAAGTGAAAATAATCAATAGAAAAATAAACATAACATAAAAAGAAGTTGTCGTCTCATGGCAAACAAACCACAATATGTCTCATGGCAAACAAACCACAATATGACATTGTAACGTTGTACATGAGAAATAAAATTAAATGGCAATTACCAAAACAAGCATTCACATTTTTAGAAGTGGAAAAGTTGTATTAGGCAAGCATGCACATTTACTGTATGTAGAAAATTTCTTAAATAAGCATAGAAACCAGTCAGATAAGATCTCTATCATGTTATTTAGCTGATCAGGTGTAAGATCTCTTCCAGCTGCAAATTGTACCTAAAACGAATGCAGTATGCAGATAAAATATCATTGGACAGATAGATAATGATGCTGCAGATACAGGCTGCAAGCATCTTACTTCAAAGCATCTTCTCAGCTGATCTAGTTTGCCTCTGACAATACCCTACATGAACATGCATAATATTATGGATATGATACCAAAAATACTTTAAGCAACACTAGATACTAAAGACCAATGTAAAACCACTAAAAATAAGAAGAAAAAATACTACCATTAGTGGTAAATGACACATTTACGAGTCTCACAAGAATGGTTTATACAAATATTAAGTATCTAATTTAAAGAGGATGTAACAACTCACTGAATACATGCACTCATTGATTAGAAAATCTTCGAGTTCTCTTACGTTGGAAACATCCAACTCTTGCATGAGCTGATCATATGGTAGTATCTGAAGAAAAAAATATAGTAAAAAAAGGAGTACATTAGAATTCTACAGGAAAAATATGGTATGGAATAGAAAGTAAAAGATTTTGCTACAAGAACGCTTCTCCCAATGTTAAACTAAGAATAATATAGGTCCCTGTATTTCATAGATTTGGCGTACATATAAGGTTAATTTTTCAGCCTTTGGTTAACTGATTGACTAAAGAAAATAACACTTTCCCCCTTCAGAATTGGTTCCTACTAGGCTACTACACAGAAATATTTGCCATTAGAAGAACAAAGAGGATTAAGAAACCTACATAACAAGATGGGTAGCTACCATTTACATGGCTGCAAGTGATAGCTACAAATAATCATAGCTTTGTGTCATTGGCATGCTACAGATGATTGCTCCAGGTATTAGACAAGTTCTGTCAGAATTTGTACCTTAGTTGACTCTGCCAGAGTTAGCACACTGAGTTGCTTTAGCTTTCGGACCTGGTCAGGCAACAATGCTGGAAGGGATCCCGAATTACCTAAACTTGCATAAAGATACATTAGCAAACAAAATAATGTGCATATCTTGCTATATAGAAGTACCAATAAGTAAGCCAAACTTAGGCATTAACTACTAAATAATAAATAATATGCACACTAACAACAACGGTATATCAAACAAGCAGAAAAATCCAGAAATGACAAGTGGAGTGCACAATTGAATATAGACATAAAAAGTAAGAAGCTCTTGTAGCTCAGCTCTTGTAAGAAGCTCAGCTCAGCTCTTGTAAGAAGCTCTGCAGCACCTAGCTAAAAGAAGGTGGTTCCCCGTCAACAGAAGGAGGTGAACTTATTGGTGATTTACTTAATGGCTAGGAGTGATCTCTTAAGTGTGTCATGTCAACTTAAGCTGAGCAGTTACTATATTGCCTCATGATTAGTTGGTTACATTTTTAGTAACTCTGGAAAAAGTAAAGTGAACATAATAATACTTTACTGGCTCTACTCCTACATATTTTTAGCTCAATAAAATCACAATATCCAGGAGCCTTGCAAGATATCATCCAGGTTATGCAAGGATTTTTGTCCACGGGAGTAAAGAACTACTGTATACAGTAGGGCCACTTCAAGAATTTGTAAACACATGGTTTGACATTTGACAAAAAAACAAAGCGCATTGGATAACATGCGAGTTCATATTGTGGTTTCAAGTTTTGATCACAAAGGCACATACCCTTTCCCGTTTGTTTAGCTCAGCTTCCTTTGCCTGCAGTTCTTTCTCCTTTTTACTTAGGTCCTACATTCACATACAAGCATAGTCACCAGATGATCAAACAACCATAAACACACCAATGAAAAAATCTCTAGATTTTATTTTCAATCCAACGTCTAAAATAAATAGCATGACCTCCACCCTTGATCAATAACATTGTATGTGACCTTCAGAAAAAATAATCCAAAAGGGAACACAGATTAATCCAAAAGGGATTACATAATAGTTACATACTTAAGAGTGTTGGAATGAAAGAGCATGGTAATAATTTTTTTCTTAGGCAGAACAGATATTGTAAATACAGAATCCTACAATAATTGTTAGGTTTCACCATAGTTTCTTAAATTAACCCACGAACTTTTATTAGTTTCTTGTAGTGATTTGTTAGGTTTCACCATAGTTGTGCAGGGGACTGTGCAAAAAATAATGCTAATTATAGGGACAAGGAAAGATAGATATTCGAATCATCTCAGACTTTACTCTGTGATTTGTGACAACAACAGAGGAAAAAATGAATTGATACTCAGATGGATCAGTAACCATGATTATCTTGTACTGCTAAATGTCTAGAAGTGTACCTCTGAATACCTGCATCTTTATTTCTAATCTACACACATGGACCAATACATAACTACACGTGTGATAATTGAATCAAATATATAAAGAAATGATAATTTATAATTTCCATTTGGTCTGTTTGTGCTTGTCTGCTGTTCTATACATATAAAAAACTGATCATGAAACATTAAGAATTTAAGGAAGAATCATTATATAAATTTTATTCCAGTGAGTACCCTTGATCTTGTAGATTATTTCTGCTTTCGCGTAATATTTTTTCTTGTAAGTAAATTCTGCTATATTATGATGCATAAATACATAATGAGTGACAATTAAAAGAAGTGCTTGTGAAATGTGCAAAATTCCTCAAACATTCTACTTTGAATGCAAGGAGCAGGTTTAGGACAGAGAATCGATGTACTCTTGTAACTCCAATGTGTGGAAGCAGTGCTTAGCCTGATATAGAACACCCAATCATCTGTTTACTCATCAAACTCTCAAACATGCTTTGTTGTTCCAGTTTGAAGCCCTTACTGCACACTAAAACTCTATTAGGCTTTACTCGTCAAATTCTCAATGCTTTCCCAGAAAGTAGATACAAATTGTCACATTTCTACAGAAAAATAGTTAATAGAAAAGCGATCTTGTCGGAGGTGCTTATCTCAGAGACAAATTATTAAAATAGTTAACATAGGAGCACTAATCGCTGGGCAGAAACAGTCGAACCCATAGTAGATGTGTGGTTCACTTGTCTAGATTCTAAAGCAGCAAATTAGTATTTCTATTTAGGAAGAAACGGAGCGTCTGTTTCTAATTTAGCATATGATTTTGCAGGCAATAAATTAGAAACAGAGGCTTCTTTAGAGTACCAACCAAACAATAATACGATTGTATGACGTCGCGTGGCGTCCACACTCTTCTCCTCACCTTCCTGCCGACGGTGGCGTCCACGCTCTTCTCCTTGCCTATGAACCGCTCCGGCCGGAACTCCTCGGGCTTGGAAAGCAGCATCAAACAGAGACTCGGATCCCAGCGGATCTAGGGTGGGGCTTGGAAAGCAGCATCAAACAGAGACATGGATCCCAGCGGATCTAGGGCGGGAGCAGGGCCGGCCCTGAGGGGGTGCAGTGGGTGCGGTCGCACCGGGCCCCCCAAAAAAGGGCCCCCTAGCCAGTGGACGCTAGTATTTTTTTGTTAAACCTATCTATTCTAGACACAATACACAAAAAACGATGCGCTATCGAGTTATCGACTAGTCTCGTTTATATTGTTAAACTAATGTCTCAATTACTTATCAAATACTCCATCCGTTTCAAAATAGTATTTGGTTTAGCTCTGAATTTTAATGTTTATATTGATGATGATAAATCCACTAAAGAAGAAAAATAATTTTTATTTTTATATAGAGAGAGTATTATAAACTATACATATAATGGTTGCTTTGGTAGAGAGAAGCTTTTTAAAACTAAATTTTTTATGAACTATTTATGGTCAACAATAACTCAAGAGAGGTTAAATAGCTTGGCGATTCTATATATAAAAAAGTTGTTGGATGAGATTGATCTCGATGATATAAGCGATGACTTTGTATCACAAAATGTTAGAAGATGTTTTTAATAATATCATGTAACAAGTAAGTGTTTTTTGCTATATTTTATATATGTTATCTTATAAACTTTAAAACAGTGCATAATAATTTTTATACATCAAATATTCTGTGATATATGTATAATTATATATATTTATGCGTGGATGGGGCCTCTATATCGAATTTCGCACTGGGCCTCTGAAAAGCCAGGAACGGCCCTGGGCGGGAGAGAGGGAAAAGCAGAACTGAAATCAACCGGAGAAGAAGTGAGGAGATTTAACGAGGGTACGTAGCCGCAGCATGCATGGAGCGCGGGGTGGGGCCGAGCTGGCGAGCCGGGGCGGCGGCGCGGCCCGGTCGCGGTGGCGGCGCGGCCGCTCGAGGTGGCGCGGCGGCGGCTCGGGCTGGCGCCAGGTGAGAGAGGAGCGCGTGTGTGTGGGCGGGATGAGACAGGGTGAGAGAAAGAGCCGCGCGCGTGGGATTTTTGGATTTAGATTTTCAGGATTAAGTTCGACGGTGTGTACAAGCCCGACGAACTTACGTTAAGAACGTGGGTACCCACGTTCTTAACTTGTTAACTTCGACGGTTTTATTTAGGGCCCACGAACTTAACTTAAGAACGTGGGTACCCACGTTCTTAACATAACCCATGAACTTAACTCAAGTAAGAGCGTGGGTACCCACGTTCTTAATTTTACCCACGAACATTTATCAGTTTCTTGTAGTGATTATACAACTCAACTTCCTTACTTATTTTACATAAGTACATTACTTAAACTATACTATTCTAATTTTCTTCATCCTTAGCTACTCCACTGCCTGCTTCAGGAGATCGTTCATCTACAAGATTCATGGAAGGAGGGGCTCCAAAAAGGTCAATCCCTTCATTAGATCCTCCATTTGTTGTTCTAGATGGTCCAGCTCCCATTGCTGCCACATCGGGTGGCACGTTCGGGTGCAGCCGGTCATACAACACGTGCACATCTTCATGCAAGGTGTTGCAGTATGCTTGCAGGTTTTTGAGGGATGCTTTAAGTTCTGCTACTCGAGCTAGAGCTTTGGATTCATAGTCCCAAGCAAAAGAGCGCGAGTTTACGACCCATTCAATGGTCGTATCGCATTCCGAAATTTCATACTGCAGGCGATTAACTTCGGCTGATAGTTCAGCAATGCGGCGACTATCGCGCACACGCTCCCTACACCCGTGGCGTAATTCAGACCTGAGTTGCTCCACTCTGGCCTCCAAATCCCCGATGGGGTCATTACTTCCACTGCTTCTTCCTTCATGCCTAGAGGTCAGCTACTGTTGAGCACACCATGAGGTCCAGTTGATTTGCGCTGGGTAGTTTTAGTGCGCGCCATATCTCCATAAGAGGGGAAGATTTATTAGTATAGTTTAAACATGATGCATGCATAACCTAATAATTATAGGATCAATCTTTTGTCGATCCCCTACTTCCTTACATATACTACACTCTGTTACCCAGTTTTAAAAAGTGACTACCAGAAAGTGGTAAGATAAGAACGAAAGAATTTTTCAAGGTAAGTATTTAAAATTCTTTTGAAGTACTACGTAATGTCCGAAGAGACTGGCTTCGCTCCGATACCAGCTATCACGGAACTTCCCAAGGTATTAGGCCCACCTACAGATATCCTTGTCCTAAGGACCTCGGACAATCATGTAGATGCACATAATCACTCGACAAGTTCGGTCATCTGTAGCATCATCGTATCGCCCAAGAGCGTTTCACCCATCACACAGATATTACACACATAGTCGGAGCAAAGAATAAGCGGAAGCGAATGAAAATAACTTAATTTACATTCATAAAATATAGGGAGAGTATTTATTACAATACCGGGTGTCTGAGTGCATAACATAATATTACATATCAGGGAGGTAAAACATCCTCCCACCAATAAATTCACTGATTTGCCTCCTCCTTTGGCACCAGCTTCGAGCAGAAACAACAAAACTCGGTTGTTTCATCACCTACAACATGGGTTCGAAAACCCTGAGTATGGAGTGTACTTTCGCAAGTCTTACCCGACAAAGGAAAAGACTCTCAAGGATATGATGGCTTGTGGGATTCAAGGTAAGCTTATCAAGAATCAATGACTCTGTTTGCAGAAATGCTTACTAACAGTGGATCCTTAAAAATCTAGTCTTATTATCAGGTTAAGTCATTACCTGTATCTAGAGTTCTTTCTATCCTAGTTCAGGCCCTTAGCCTATACTAGCCATCTTTTATCACCCCTTGTGTTCACTGGATTGCTACGTGTAAGTCAGTGACCAAGTCTTCATGTCCGAGAAGTAACGGCGATCCGAATTGATTAATACCTAGCTGGGGATCTCCAACCACACGACATATGTAGCACTTAACCCTTGCATATGCCAACTCGCCACCTGGTTTCTCAACACCAGAATGGGTTCACACCAACCGAGAGCACAGATACACGACCATCCAGCCTCTTGCCACAGAGGGTACACGCTACTCTCGCCATCTCTCCACTCCCATTGTGTGGTGGCCTTTCTGGTATTGGTCTGACCGAGGCAAAGCTTACCCATGACGAGGCATGTGGCCAGTTAAAAGGTCCTCGATCATCAAGCCTATGTCGACACGGTCCTTAATCGACTCAGAAGGAGACACTACACCGAGACTTCCTTCTCGTGCACCACCCACCCGGTCTCGTCTTTATCATTTACAACCCAAAGTTTGGTACCTAACAGAGGTACATCTTTTCAGATGTTGAACCCATCACGGCCATGATGGATTCACCATCAAGTCTTTTCTTTGAAAACTTCCCATTCCATATGAAGCATCATCTTTAGTTTAAAACAAAACATTTTGTTTTCTAAGCAAAACTAAGCATAAGAAAACCTTTAAGTAAAACAGGTATCAAGGAATGGTAATCAGTTCCAAGGAAGGGAATGCAGCAATTGTTTAGCACACAACTCCTATCAGCTAATGCATCATCTCAAGTGATAAAGAGTTTAAAACAACAAGGAAAGGGGTAAATGCACCGGGGCTTGCCTTGTGTTGTAGGAGACTCAGGGTCTATCCCACAGATATCAAAGTAGAAGTTGTTCTCGACAGGTGGAATTTCAGCTTGCGGAGCAACTTCTTCTTCGACTACCACTTCTTCTTCGTTCTCTATACATAACAATACATATACATGAATGCTTATGTGATGCTATGAATATGTAGTTGTAATAAAACAAACTAAGTTGTATCTTGAATACAACTTTCCTTCACGGTGCCCACTAGTCACTAGAGTTTCCTAGGTTAGTACTCTATTAGAATTAGGCACTTATATCCTAGGAGGCTAGTATCTTGGGTTTGGGACCAAACATTGTCCAAAGCATGCCAAACTTTACCCAAGGGTTTTAATCATCAAATTAAGCTTACCCAAAATTTTTTATTATTTTTGGAGCTACCAAATTAATCCTAAAATTCTAAAAGGCTAGGTTTAGGTATCTTTAAATACCAAATAAATCCAGGTTTGGACTAAAAATCTTGGAACTATTTTTAATAAATACTAGATGATTTTAGAAGTCTAATAAAATTGGTTTCTTATTTTTACCATTTTTCTAGAATTTCCTATAAATTTCCAAGTCTGGCAAAAAATAAAAAGGTAAAACTATGAACTGTACTGGACGGGGAACCGCTCGCGGTGAGAAGGGGGAAGATTCACCGGAGGTCGCGAACGTGACACTCACTGGCTAACTATCCTGACCCGGCCCAAGACCAGGCGAAACGCGCCCGCGCGGATGATTTTGCACAGGGCCCTCGGTGATTTGAATAACCAGAAAGGAATCCCTGGCACTATTCCTTTGTCTCACTGACGTTTGCACCAAGGCCCCTAGACTACAATTTCTTCGCAAGACCAAATCCCCGACGGTGAACGACGGCGTGCGCTCTCCGGCGAACTCGTACCGGCCGTAAGACACAACAATCCGTGCCCTAATATGGTCTACGCCTAATTCAGACCTTGGTGATCCACTGGGAATCACCAATTTAACCCGAACGCTACCCTAAAGCTCAGTCCACGCGCAACCGCGGAGCTTGAGACAATCCCGACGTGTTTCCGACGACACAGTACATAAACACACAAATTGGGAGCACGGTAAGCTTCTGCAATGTACTAGGGTTCAAGAACGACAGCTAGGAAGGCCGGTGGAGGGACATGACAGTGGGTCGACGGAGGAGGTGCTCACGGCAGTGCAGAGAGTGGATTTGGGGGAAATTCCAAATTAGGGTGCTACGGTGGACGATCGGGCGCGAGGAGTGGTTCACTGGGTTCAATTTATAGAGGACGACCGAGAGGAGGGAAAATTTGGACGGGGAAGCGCTCGCGGTGAGAAGGGGGAAGAGTCACCGGAGGTCGCTAACGTGGCGCTCACTGGCTAACTATCTACGACGGTCACTGCCGAGTCCTTATAGCTTGCGACGACGTGGTGAATCGACTACGGCGTGGCGCAATCACAGTGAACGGCGATCTCCACGGCGATGACCGTCTGGCCACGTCGCTACGCAAGTGGGTACGACAACTGGGCAGTAATAGTGCCCCGACTTCATCCCCTGCGCGATATCTTTCACCCTACGTAGTTATCCGCACGCCACCAGGCACAAATCGCAACGCCGACGAGGATCACGACGCGGGATCACCGGTGGCGGTGCACTGAACCTAGCGATCTTCGTCAGGTTACTGTACCATGCGAGTTCCTTTCAGTGTGCCCACAGAGAAGATTGAGAAGCTCCATTCTTCATTTTTCATGTGGAGAGCTACCGATCCATCTGCACCAAAGTTGTTGGTCTATAAACCAGCTTGGATTTTGTTATATAGACCTTGATCAAATTCTCACCAAAAATTATATAGAATTCAGCCTCTAAATTCATCCGAACTCAATGTCAATCAAACCCTAACACCTGATACGACTGATAGCCCAACTTTTAGTCCATTTTCTCCAATTTTTGTACAACACCAATGCTTAGTCTCTTAATCAAAATTGTACTCCTAACATGGCTCTACAAGTTTTATGTATTGACCTAGGGCAAAACCTTTATGGATTAAGAAATATAGGGCTCCAAACTTGGCCTAATTACACTGATTTTTTAGAGTTAACCACATAGATGCCCTTGAGGCTTTTTGCAGTTAAGTCCAATTTGCTCCACATCACATGAAAATCCTCCAATGTAAAAGTTGTTTGGTTTTTGATGTTCTACCACTTTGATATATACACTTTGGTCCAAAAGTTCCTAGAATTTAAAATCACCATATAGGCACAAATTAGGGTTTCCAAGGTTCCATTTAGGGTTTTTTGGGTGCTTTAGGGTTTTTATGCCGCTCAAACCCATCAAACTTAATTTCTTGTGAACATTTCCAATAACTTTTGAGGTACTACTCATTTTGGCATCACATTATTCACCCATATTGTGACACCCCAGTATCACCTAGGGTTTCTTCTCGGAGCTAACTCATAACCATTATCACATGTGAACCAAATTGAGTAAAGGACTTCAAAAATTAGGAACAAAGGTTTAAGTAAGTCTTTTCATCTTAAGAATTATGCCTTAACCATGTCATGCACCTCAGGGTGAGAAGAATTCACAAACCCTAAATAACCCTAAATAGGCCATTTTAGTGCAAAAGGGAAAAACTTGCAAAAAGATTTTGAAAAACACAAAATCATGATGAGAACCAAATAACAAAGTTAAAATGCACTAAATAAACTACAAAACATAGTAAAAAAGTTTGATCAGCAAGGCTTTGCAAAATTCTCAAAAGGCCCTTCAAGCTAAACTTCAAAAGGGAAATTCAGAAAATTCAGAACTGAATTTCTAGCCCTTTGTAAAGTTCAGCCGTGTTCTCTGTTTTCCAAAACTCAAATCTACAAAACCCAAATATGAAAGAGGCACCAAATTACCTTGAACACACACTGGAGAAATTTGGGAGCAAAATTCGGTCGTTTGACATGATCTTGGCATAGATTTGCCTCGGGACTCCACCCTGTGACACTGCCACATTGCCGAGGAGACAACTCTCTGCCCTTGACCCAAAATCGCTCGGCTCCACGCGTAAATGATAGAGTGTAGTCGGGAGAACAAATCCTAAACAGCGATCTTGCCCAAATTCGCAAAGATCTGCGCCCTATCGACGTTAGAACTCGGGCAGAAACATTGAAGCCACGTGTTTGATCGTGGCTGACACGCCCGGTTCACGCCAGTTCGCGCACCCGCGCCCAACCGAGCACAACCGCGCGCCCACGCTGGTCCACGCCCGCCCGTGCACCGCGCCGTGCCTATAAAGTAGCCCCAAGGCCTCGGCTGTACTCCCCCGCACGCTCTCGGTCCTACCCAAGCCAGAGTTCACCGGACTTTACCTTGAACACGCCGCGCCACCATCCGCCAAGCGACCCGAGCCTCGGCACCCGCGGCAAGCTCACTCCAGCCACTTCCAGGTTGCGCCAACTGCTCGGTTAGTTTCGCTAGAGGCCCGTAAAGCTCCCCAAGTCCTCAGACCCGGTAGAGCCTCACCGGAGACGCCGAATCACCCTCGCCGGACTCCTTCCGCTCACCGGCGAACGTGGTCCGGGTAAGTCTCTGCGCCATTCTCAAATTCCTTTTGCAAACCGTCTCTACATCACCTGGTCGAGCCTCCCGAGCTAACCAATTGGACTATCGCGCCGTGAGCAGGCCGGAATCCTCGCCGCCGACGAGTTCACCCGCCTACGCACGTGGACTGACTTACTCCGACCATCGCTGGAGATGATCCGCACATCGGCGTGACCGTCAAGACCTCCCCTACACCCTCGACCACTTCACCGGAGCGATCTCGCCGCCGGTAAGCCCCTCCACCCTTTTCCTTCGCCGCGGTCACCGTTCCATTAGGGGAAGGATCGCGAGTTCGATTTAGCACACACCTAGGGGGTTTTCTGCATAGTCATGGACTCATGTGAATAGTAAACCGAGGACCTATCTGTAATAAACTTAGAACCTTTCGTCAAGGATCCAGATGCAAAACCTTTTTCCTTTAAACCATTTTTGTTATTTCTTTTTAAAATAGGCAGAGAACTTAGGAAATTTGTATCTTGAGAAATGTTCAACCAAATTTAGTCAAACCAATTTTACTGGATTCAAAATATTATGAACTATCAATTAAAAATACTGAACTCTATGCTTTCTGTTTTAAATTTTAGAGTTTGGAATTAAATAAGGAAACTACCCAAACCTTATTAAAATGGAGAAAAATAGTTATGCTTCTGTGCTAGACTTAAGAAAATTTGTAGAAGTCCAAACCCAACTTTGGCACTGTTTAAAAATACTAAGCACCCCAGTATACAAGATTAACACAAGTTATCTATTAAAAACTATATCTGCCCAAAATTTAGGAAAATGAGAAAGACACTAGAAAATATTGAACAGTGGATGAACATATTTTTCCTAGTCCACTTAAGCAATGAAGAACCTAGGAAAAATATAAAGAACCCTAGTCCAGAAAAAATCCAAGGTGGAATGTTTTATTAGACTCTAATAAAACCATAAATGCTATTATTAAAAATACAAGGACCATTTCAAAATTGGTAAGAAAATTCAGTAGACTCCTAACTACTAGAACATCCCTACAAAAATGATAAACACCCCAACCCATCATCTTAAGTGGGTTGAACAAATAAAACTTGATATTTAGCCATATTCCAATTAAATCATAAGTAAGCCAAAAAGTGTGCAACAATGGGCAAATAATTTTTTACCAGATTATTAATGAAATAGGCCACCAGAGAAAAATACAAAACCTATTCAAAACTACAAAATAACACTCATTGCCCCTACCTTTTGAAAAAGGCCATTTAATTCAAGAAATTTTTACCACCTCTTCCCTTAAGCAAAAAGTTACCAATTTCTAGAATGATTGCTCTTGCACGAAGAAGAAGATAAGAAAATTTAGAAATCTGTTGTTTGATATATTTCAAGTATAATGATAGTAGAAAGCACCCCTTTGGCTAGAAACTTTAGAAAATAAGAGTAAAATAACCATTAAGAGTTAGTGGCTGAAAATTTGTACAAGACCATGTTATTACACCTAAATGTCGGCAAAAATAAGCCTTAGAGATTAACTCACTATAAAAAGGGAGTTGTAGTTCAAAACACCCCCTCTGCCCTGATATTTAAAAAATTTGTACAGAGAGAACCACTCACTTCTTAAGCCCCAAATTTTAAGACCGAGAGTTATACACCAGTGAGAAGCCACTGTAATGTTTACAGAATTTTTGGAAATTTGTAAAACTATCTTATAGTTCAAACCCACCTTAAAGGCATAAAAGAAATAGAAATAAAAAGATAGATTAGAAAGATTAATCAAGTATCACCCCAATAATTGTAACTAAGAATCTTGTTAAAAAAATATCACTAAGATATAAAAAGGAAAATTAGTAAAACACTAAAAATGGTCTAACCATTCAGTAATCAAACTTGACCCAAACATGCTAAGTACACCCCAAAAATCTCTAATAGCCACACTTAACTCTATTTCCTTTTAATTAATCTTTCACCATACAATTTTATTTACTAAATTGCATATCATGCCATATATATATCTTACTCATTGCATTCATTAGATTGCAACCTCGCTGACGGAGAGTACGTGCTCATCCCTTAGAAAGGAGCTATCCACAAGGAAGATCAGGAGGCAGCTCCCGAGCTTGCCATCGAGGATCTCCCCGCAGCCCCAGCAATTGAAGGCAAGCCCTAGTTTTATGCATAACCAAGTTATATATATATATATGTATATATATGATACTTTACTACACTTAATGTTTGTAGGCTTGTAATGTGCACTTAAGTGTAGGAGTTGCTTGAAACCCTTAGTTGCATGAATTCAGGATTCCTTTTTGAGATGGATACTAGTATGCTAGGTCGAGTAGCTGCTTTGCTAAATCAGGATCTCGGTAGAAGTCGGGTGATTTTTCTAACACTCGCGCGAGGTCAGGAATTGATTATATTCATCTTGATAACGGGATCGATGATGGTCTATGGACTTGGATCCAGGGAGGATGCCTTGTCCATAAGACGGGAAAAAGGAATTAAGGATTAATGTGTGGATACCTGAGTCAAGCGTTTGAACGTACTAAACACATGTCAGGAAATATGGTAACCGGTAAACCTAGTACCTGAGTGAAGCCGGGCGCGGACTTTACCCCTCACGCGTCCTGAGACTGGGTCTCCCATGCTAGCTATGGTGGGTACAAGTGTGGTCACTGCACGGCGGCAGCCGGGGTCAGTGGAGCATTGTATGCCAAGGCGGTGAGGCCTGGCTGCGAACGAGAAATCGATGGGAACAGTTGACATGTGTGGGGACAGAGTGCCCTGACATGTCGTGTGTTTAGGTTTACCTTCTAAGGTTAAAACTCGATTCGAATCGTCTGCTTCTCGCAGCTAATGAGACTGCTTGTCCCCTTATACTACATTGAGTAAGAAGTGAAATGAGGATTACATGAGATAACATGTTGATTGTATTAAATGATTGTTACCATGTATGCTTAGAAGGAGCAAACTTAGCTAAATTAATGATGCTAGAATTGGAAAAGCTAAAAATTGATTTTAGACTTAGCTAGTGCTTTTGGCAAACCAAACCCCTCAGCCAAACAGTTGCATGGTCTAGAGGTAGAGGAGTAGATTCCTCACACCGGGTAAGTCTAGCTGAGTATTAGCATACTCAGCCTTGCTTGTGGCATAATTTTTGCAGGTACGCTTCAGGATATGGTTGATGGTGTGACTTGGCCTACCACCTTGCCACCGGGTTGGATGGTCGAGTGGGATGCTGCTCTGGCAGGAGAGGAGCAGGAGGAGTAGTGGGCTTGGCCTTGCCCTATTCCTCGCTTTCGACGATATCGATTATCCGCTGCAGTTTATTTCATGAACTTATATCCGCTACTTGAAAAACTCCAATTTATGTAATAACTCCAGCACTTTAAATTGAGGTTTTCCTGTTTTATTGTATTTCTTCTGTGACCCACCATCGAGTGAGTTAGTGGTATTTGATCCTGGATAAGTGGCTTTATCAGACTTGATCTTAGGGACTGACGGGTTATTCCGATTTAAGTGTGTTGCGGCCCTTAAGGTGTGACTGAGGCACTTAAGCTAGAATAATTCAGGTGGTTCTGCCACAGCTGGTATTGGAGCAAATACCATCATAGAGAAAGCAATAAACCATGAATGCCAACTTTCAAAAATCTAAAACTTGCTTAGAAACTAGTGTTGAATCGTCAGGACTAGAACACTAGACCTAGGACGAAAGGCCTTAGGAATAGTGGGAGAAATAGGTGGCTAGTTAAGTAGGCCCTATGGGCCAGTCTTAGGATTTAAAGGATGCCCTAAAAAGCACTCTTCTGATTCGGAGAGGAGATGTTATTTTCAGCATGCATGCATTATAAAACTAAAAGGATTAGAAATTAAAGAAGTAAAAATTTGATCTAACCTGCTTCTTTTCAACCACCTAGGCTCTTTTATTTTTCTTTCTTTCACCATAATCTTTACATCTGATACCCTTCCGCAAATGACTTCACCTACCCCCGCTAGTGGAGGAGACACTCGTTTCAGTTCCTATTTCCTTTCTCACGAGGGTTTTCCTTCCATCTTGTGGGAAGTGCTCAACTCCGCCGGTTACCCTACGCCCCCTTTGTATACAGTGCAGCTGTACGAGGAGCATCGGGTGCCACGTTGCCAAGTCTAGCTGACTCTGGAGGCTCATCCCCTTCAGCCGGGTTGGCGTTCCCTTGACTCCGAGACGATTGGATTCAGGACGGACGACACCACCAAAGCGGCAGCTATGAAGACCCTGAAGACTTTCTGTGGCTACCATCCCCTGGAGATGGTGATGCACCACTTGGGACTCTTCCCTGCTGAGAAGAAGGACGACCCCATGTGGTGCAACCATGTGAGCCATGTGAAGGATGTATGGGCGATGTATCCTCACTTGGTTGGGAGGATCATCGTTCAGTGCATGAGTGCGCTGTACCGCCTTTAGGCCCTGCAGGGCGACGCTATGGCACATCTTGCCAACCTCGCTCAAACCACCAAGCTCACCATTAACAGCCGAGAGGACTTCGTGGTCGACTTGTCCTCAGAGCTGGTAGAGAAGGACCTACAGGTGGAAAGGTTGATCCAGCGTATCACCACCCTAGAGCAGCAGGTGGAAATCCGGGACAACACCATTGATGTCCTGGAAAACCAGCTCCATGATGTACAGCAGGAACTTGAGGAAGCCAATGACCACCTGGACATGCACCACCTGGAGATGGAGGCCAATGAGGCCGGAAGCGAGGGAGAAGAGGCTCCCGAGGAGTCAGGACCAGCCCCTGGTGCCAATGTGACTACCTCCGTGATGCCCCCTTCACCCGTATCCAGTGTCGCTTCCACTACTTAGGGTTGATAAGTTGTTTTGGCGCTTTGGGAGGATAGAAACCTACGCGAGCTTAGTTAATGGCAGATTTTGGACTAGGGTTGATGTATCCCATGAGAACTTTTGAGATCAGTGGAATGTTTGTAACCGTGTTATCCTCGTTCAAAGTTAATGATATGATTATGACAATTTCTTTCCATAAGAGATAAAAGCATGTTGTTTAAATTGTGAATTGGGATAACAATGGCGACAATCTCTGTTTTCAGATGGCAGCTAGGCAGCGTCACGGGCAAAACGAGCAAGTTCCCCCACCACCTCCCCCAGCTCCCACGGTGCAGGAGCTGATGGCTCAACAGAACGAAATTCTGTGACAGCTATTGCAGCGCCAGCCCCACCCTTAGCAGCATGGTGGAGGCCAGCCGCAGCGACCTCCGGCTGCGACAACTTACCAGGAGTTCTTGAGTACGCAACCGCCCTTATTCACCAAGGCAGAGGATCTGTTGGACGCTGACGTGTGGTTGCGCGTCGTGGAGTCCAAGTTTCCCCTCCTCACGGGAGACCGCCCTGATGACAACAAGGCTCGCTTCGCCGCGCAGCAGCTTCGCGGACCTGCTCGGACTTGGTGGGACCAATTTCGCGCCATGCTACCTGCTGCTCATGAAGTTTCTTGGGAGGAATTCAAGACTGCTTTTAGAGGGACCAACATCCCAGCTGGAATTCTTGATCGCAAGCTGAATGAATTCCTGGCACTAAATCAAGGAACCAACACGGTATTACAGTATGCTCAGGCCTTCAACGATCTGTGCCAGTACGCAGGGTATCATGCTGATTCTGATGAAAAGAAGAGAGACCGCTTCCGCAGGGGTCTCAACACCAAGTTGTGTGAGCGTCTCAACACTGTTCGGGCTGATAGCTTCAATGAGTTGGTCAACCTGGCCATCTCCCAGGAGGATTGTATTGTAGCTCACTGGGCAGAGAAGAAGAGGAAGGCACCAATGTCAGCACCCTCCGCTCAACCCCAGCGGTTCAGGATTGTTTCCCACAATCAGAGAAGAGGATTTCAGCAGTAAGCAGGCGGATGGGTGATCAGGCCACCTCAGCAGCAGCCGCTAGCACCCAATCGTTTTCCAGCTCCCGCTCCAAGGAACAATCAACCTCCGCAGCAGCAGCAGTTCTACCAGGGAAATGGGAACAAGTGCTTCACTTGTGGCAATGTGGGCCATTATGCCAAGAATTGCCCAAGGAATCAACAAAGGCAGATGCCAGCACCGAATCAAGACAAGGGAAGAAAGCAGAAGGTGCAAGTCAGGCAAGGGAAGCTCAACTTCACTACTCTGGAGGAGTTACCTAAAAGGAGCCCCCATCATGACTGGTATCTTTTCAGTTTATAATCAACCTATATTAATTATGTTTGATTCTGGTGCATCTCATAGCTTCATTAGTCAGAAGTTCAGTGCTAAGTGTCAATTGCCTTTCTATCTTACCCGAGGGTCTTTTATGATCGCAAAGCCAGGAGGCAAGGTTGCATCAAACCAATTAAATCAAAGTGTGCCTATTCGATTGGGAAGCCACATTGTCAAAACCACGCTCCATATCCTAGGATTGGAAAATGTGGACATTATTTTGGGAGCCAATTGGATGACCCGACACCAAGTAGTGCTAGATGTAGCTAGCCGCATCATTGAAATCAAATCCCCAATCTGTGGGAGTTTCACCTTACTTCTGCCCCGCCAAGATTCTACTCGATCATGTGCTTTTGCTATGATAGAGTTACCCTTGAAGAAGATTCCAGTGGTCTGTGAGTATGTGGATGTTTTTCCTGATGAATTACCAGGAATGCCACTAGACCGGGATATTGACTTCGCCATCGAGTTGCAGCCGGGAACGACACCTATTTCCAAGAGACCTTACCGGATGCCGCCCGCTGAGTTAGCAGAATTGAAGAAGCAATTGCAAGAATTGATGGACAAAGGTTTCATCCGCCCAAGTACTTTGCCTTGGGGATGTCCAGCCTTGTTTGTGAAGAAGAAAGATGAAAGCTTAAGGCTGTGCATAGATTACCGCCCACTTAACGTGGTGACTATCAAGAACAAGTATCCTTTGCCTCGTATTGATGTTCTTTTCGATCAATTGGTCGGAGCCAAAGTGTTTTCCAAGATAGACCTTCGCTCCGGTTATCATCAGATCAAGATACGAGCAAGTGATATTCTGAAGACTGCCTTCTCAACTAGATATGAGTTGTATGAATTTTTGGTGATGTCATTTAGGCTGACTAATGCACCAGCATACTTCATGTATCTAATGAACTCGGTCTTCATGCTTGAACTGGACAAGTTCGTGGTGGTTTTAATCGATGATATCTTGGTGTACTCAAGGAGCGAAGAAGAACATGCCGGTCATCTGCATGTAGTGCTTCAACGTCTGGGAGAGCACCGTCTTTATGCCAAATTATCAAAATGTGATTTTTGCCTAAAGGAAATCAAATTCTTGGGTCACACTATCTCTCAGGTAGGTATAGCTGTTGATCCCGATAAGGTGCAAGAGGTGATGAACTGGAAGCCGCCAACAACTGTCTGTCAGATTCGAAGTTTTCTAGGATTGGCTGGTTATTATCAAAGATTCATTCCAGATTTCTCTCGAATTGCGAAGCCCATGACTGAACTGTTGAAGAAGGGAGCCAAGTTTGTTTGGGGTCAGAAGTGTGAAGATGCCTTCCATGCATTGAGGCAACATCTGACCGCAGCACCGGTGTTAGCGCAACCCGACAACAGTAAGCCATTCGATGTGTACTGTGATGCCTCTGGCACTGGACTGGGATGTGTTTTGATGCAAGACAACCAAGTTATTGCTTACGCATCAAGAGCACTCATGCCTCATGAGCAAAATTATCCCACTCATGACTTGGAGTTAGCAGCTATGGTTCATGCATTGATAATGTGGATACACTATTTGATGGGAACCCACTGCAACATCTTCACTGATCATAAGAGCCTCAAGTATATCTTTACTCAGGCTGATCTCAACATGAGGCCGAGAAGATGGCTAGAGCTGATCAAGGACTATGACCTGGAGGTACACTATCACCCAGGGAAAGCCAATGTGGTAGCAGATGCCTTGAGTCGGAAATCGCAATGCAACTGTGTTATGATGGATTCTCGCATCAACACCCTATGTGATGAGTTGAGTAAAATGAAGATTGAAGTGATTCCTTCTGGTGCTTTGTCTCACATTTTCATTGAGCCAACTTTGCAAGACCAGATAATTATGGCCCAACTCAGTGACAAAAGAGTGCAAATCATTAAAGAGAACCTCCATCAGAAGACAAAGAAGTATAAATGTTTCTGCCAAGATGGAAAGGGTATATTGTGGTTTGAAAGCAGATTGGTAGTTCCTAAAAATAAGGGTCTCAAGAAGAAAATCTTGGATGAGGCCCATCTCTCCAAATTCTCCATGCATCCAGAAAGCACCAAAATGTACCATGATCTGAAGCCCTTGTATTGGTGGACCAGAATGAAGAGGGAGGTAGCCCAATATGTAGCAGAATGTGACACATGTCAGAGGATAAAGGCAAGCCACTTGAAATCAGCTGGAGCCTTGCTACCCCTATCTATACCTTCGTGGAAATGGGATGACATTAGCATGGATTTTATTGTGGGTCTGCCCAACACCTCTCGTCATCATGATTCAATTTGGGTTATTATGGACCGATTGACAAAAGTGGCACATTTTCTTCCAGTGCACACCACTGATAAGGCTCAGAAGTATGCAGAGTTGTACATTGACCGAATCGTGTGTTTGCACGGATTACCCCGGACCATTGTCTTTGACCGAGGAGCCCAATTTGTTGCCAGATTCTAGGAACAACTGCAAGAGTCTTTGGGAACCAAGCTAATTAGAAGTTCAGCTTACCACCCGCAGACTGATGGTCAGACCGAGAGGGTAAATCAAATTCTTGAAGATATGTTAAGGGCTTATGCAATCGATTGTGGCAAGAACTGGGATAAGTACCTCTCCTTGGCAGAGTTTGCTTATAACAACAGTTACCAATCCAGCCTAAAGATGGCACCTTTCGAAACCCTATATGGAAGAAGGTGTCGGACACCCCTCAACTGGTCTCAGCCTGGAGAAAGAGAAATTTTTGGACCTGACTTAGTGACTTAAGCTGAAAGGAAGGTCAAGCTAATCAGGAAGAATCTAGAAGCTACTCAGGCCAGACAGAAGAGTTACCATGATAAGAGAAGGAAACTGTTGGGGGTATGCTTCATCGCCGAAGGTCCCGTAAGAATAAACACCTTCAGAAGATCAACATAGAAGCAAAGCCGAAGCTACCATCCAGGGAGCTTTGGCATAGCGACACGCCTTGAGACGAAGGGTGACACCGACTTAAAGATGAAAAGACCAATTGGCCCATGATAATTTGTGTTATGATTGTAACCGGTTGTAAAGGACACAAATGTAAATCCACACATGCTGTGCCCTATGCCTATAAATAGATGAACAGTACCCTCGTACTGTTCACGCTGACATATACTCGCTCATGCATTACGCTTGTACGATTCCCTTCTGTCAAGTTGAAGGTACAAATGTAATTCTATATTATTATTGTTTATTCATGATATAATAAAGTTAAACTAATAATGTTGTATAATTATTCACGTCGCTTTATATGTCTTACATGCTTCTTCTTTCATTAATGTACACTGCAATCATGAAGGTATGTCCTTCATGACCTTCATCTGAAGATCATTATGCCCTAAGGGAAATAATGCTTCGAAGGACGAAGGGCTTTAACCTTTAACATTTTGTGTTGCCTTGTTCTTAATTCGTAGCAATTGAGAACAAGTCCCCAATATTGGCGCCCACCTCCGGTGAACTCACTTCCACTGATTGAGCTGATGGCTTCGTTCAACAACCAAGATGAAGTGTCTTCGGCTACGAAGCTGTTGGTGCTTCCGATAACAGGCGGCTCAGGCTCAGAACCGGCTAACAAGAAGCAGAAGAAGGAAGCACAGCGAAGGGTGCAGCATGTTGGGGTGCAGGGACCCTTCATCAAGTCAAAATGGTCCCACATCCCAATCACCTTCTCCCAGGAGGACCTTCAGCTCAAAGATTACCCTTATAATGATGCTATGGTTATATCTTGTGTCATTAAGGGATTTTTGGTCCATAATGTTCTGGTTGATACAGGCAGTGCAGCAGATATCATATTTGCTAAGGCTTTCAGACAGATGCAAGAACCAGAGGACAAGATCCATGATGCTACACATCCTCTATGTGGCTTCGGAGGACGACAAATTGTAGCACTTGGCAAAATCACAATGCCAGTAAACTTTGGTTTTGTTCACAACACAAGAACTGAACAGGTTGTGTTTGATATTGTTGACATGGAATACCCCTACAATGCAATCATTGGTCGTGGGACACTTAATGCTTTCGAAGCAATACTTCATCCAGCATATCTATGTATGACGATACCTTCGGAACAAGGGCCCATTTGCTTGGTCAGCCAATGATCTCTGCGGTGTCAACAGAGATGTGATTGAACACTCACTCAATGTGGACCCATCCTTCAGGCCAAGAAAGCAAAGGCTTCAGAAAATGTCTGATGATGAAGCCGAAGGTGCTCGGAATGAAGTAAAAAGGCTTCTCAGTGCTGGTTTCATCAGAGAGGTAAAATACCCAGAGTGGTTAACCAATACTGTCATGGTGAAGAAGACCAATGGCAAATGGAGAATGTGCATTGATTTCACAAATCTTAATAAGGTATGCCCAAAAGACGAATTCCCGCTACCAAGAATAGACTCTCTTGTAGATGCAGCAGCTTCTTCAGAGCTCATGAGTCTATTGGATTGTTATTCAGGCTATCATCAAATCTGGATGAAAAAGGAAGATGAGCCAAAGACTAGCTTCATAACTCCCAGTGGCACCTATTGCTATCTTCGGATGCCTGAGGGGTTCAAAAATGTTGGAGGAAGCTTCAGCAGAATGACAGCCAAGGTCCTTCATTCCCAGATAGGCAGAAATGTGCTAACTTATGTTGATGATATCATAGTGAAAAGCACGAAGCAAGAAAATCACATTGCTGATTTGCAAGAAACATTTGCCAATTTCAGGCAAGCTGGCCTGAAATTAAATCTGGAAAAATGTGTTTTTGGAGTAAAGAAAGGCAAGTTCCTTGGCTGTCTGGTATCAACAAAAGGAATCGAAGCTAACCCAAGTAAGATCGAAGCTATCCTTCGGATGGAGCCACCAAGCATGAAGAAAGGGGCTCAACGGTTGGCAGGGAGGTTAGCATCATTAAACAGATTCATATCCAGATCAGTGAAAAGAAATCTGCCATTTTTTGAAATACTGAAGTCAGCCAAAGTCTTTCAATGGGGCCCGGCACAACAAAAAGCTTTTCAAGAGTTGAAACAATATTAACTCCACCCGCGCCAGGGGCTCCATTGCTCTTATATGTGGCAGCTTCACATTCTGCAGTGAGTGCGGCATTGGTACAGGAGAAGCTAGATGGTCAGGCTAAAAAGCAAGCACCAATATATTTCGTCTCTGAAGTTTTAAGTCCATCAAAGAAAAATTACACAGAATTGGAGAAGGTATTATATGCTGTGTTAATGGCCTCCAGAAAGCTTCGGCATTATTTTCAAGCATACCACATAATTGTTCCTTCGTCACAACCTCTAAAGGACATCATGAGGAATAGAGAGGCTACTGGAAGAATTGGGAAATGGGCTGCAGAGCTTAATGAATTCACCATTGATTATGTGCATAGATCTTCAATACAGTCTCAGGCGTTAGCAGACTTCATCGCTGATTGGACGCTAGGGGCTCAGGAAGAAGGGATAAATAAAGATGCCGAAGCTTGGACAGTGTGCTGCGATGGTTCTTGGGGAACCTTCGGAGCAGGAGCAGCTGCTGTTCTAGTAGCACCTTCGAAAGTCAGAACATGTTATGCAGCCAAGCTAGATTTTAGTTGTACAAATAATATTGCCGAATACAAAGCACTCTTGTTGGGGCTTCGGAAGTTAAGGGCAATGGGAATAAGAAGGGTTGTTCTGAAAACTGATTCTCAAGTCATTTCTGGCCATGTAGATAAAAGTAGCAAGGCAAGAGATCCGAAACTTGAAAAATATCTGGATACAGTTCGAAGGTTGGAGGCTTCTTTCGAAGGTTTCTCTGTCAAGAAGATTCCAAGAGGCGAAAATGAGGAAGTAGATCTGTTAGCCAAGTCAGCGGCTCAGGGGCTCCCTATACCTTTAGAAGTATTTTTTGAAACAATAAAGGCACCTTCGGTTGAACTCATGAAGAGAGCAGTGCTCGCCATTTCTCTAGTACATAGTGAAGATTGGAGGAATGAAATCATATCTTTTCTCTAGGGTAACTGCCTCTTGGATGACGAAGTTTATAATAAAAGAATGGAAGCGAGAACAAGACCGTACATCATAATAGAAGGGGAATTATACAAACATAGAGTTTGCTCCCCCTTCTCAAGTGTCTATCCAGAACCGAAGGTATGAAGCTAATGAAGGAGATACATGCAGGATTGCGTGGATCTAATATTGGGTCTAGGCCTTTGCTAGGAAAGGTTTTTAGACAGAGATTTTACTGGCTGAAGGCAGCTTCGGATGCAGCAGATCTGGTCCAAAAGTGCAAAAATTGTCAAAAATGTGCAAGGGACCAAAAACAACCTTCGTCATTAACTCAGTTAATACAACCAACCTGGCCATTGCAAAGATGGGGCCTGGACTTGTTAGGCCCACTTCCACCAGCACAAGGTAACTTGAAATATGTCGTGGTGGCGGTGGAATATTTTTCTAAGTGGATTGAAGCAAAGCCTTTGTCTACAATAACTTCATTACAGTCCAGAAATTCTTCTGGCAAAATATCGTTTGTCGTTTTGGCGTGCCGAAGGCTATAACTGTGGACCATGGAACATAGTTTGATGCCGAAGCTTTCAAAGATTTCTGCGACCAGATTGGCACGAAGATTCATTTCGCATCAGTCAGGCACCCTAAGTCAAATGGGCTGGTCGAAAGAGCAAATGGTATCATAATGACAGGAATAATGAAGTTAATCTTCAATCAACCTAGAAGAAAGTGGCCAGAAGAGTTTATTAAAGTGGTGTGGAGCCACAATACAACTATATCAAGGTCAATAGGTTTTACACCATTCAAGTTATTGTTTGGTGACGAAGCTATAACCCTAGAAGAAGCTAAGGCAGGGTCAATTAGAACAGTAGCTTCGGCAGAGGACGAAGCTGATTATTCTGTGGCAAAAGATGCTATAGAAGGGACCAGACTTCAAGCTGTGGAGAATATCAATAAATATCAAGCCGAAACAATAAAATGGCATGACAGAAAAGTACGGCTGAAAAACATTAAGCCAGGGCATTTGGTACTTCGGAGAGTGGCCAATCCAGACATAGTAGGCAAGCTACAGCTAAAGTGGGAAGGACCCTTTCTGGTGTTATCTTCGTCGAGACCCGGTTCTTACAAATTAAAGGATATGGACGGCAACGACATTCCCAGATCTTGGAATGCGGATGAGCTTCAACGATATTATGTGTAACTTGATGTAATCTTTTTTATTTTTCCTATGGCACCCTTTTCCTTTCCAAAGGGGGAGAAAGGTTTTTAATGGGTCATAGTTTGTAATTTTTCCTTTCTTATTCAGCTCTACGAGAGAAAAATCCCCCAAATATATATAAAATGTAAAATCTAAGCATGCACCATCGAGTGCAGAGAGAAAAAAATAGGGAGAAGTTCGAAAGTCGTCCCTAAGAGGATGCAGAGCACGAAGAAGCTACAAAAAGTCGTTCCTAAGGGGACGCAACGTAAGTTTTCTGCTCAAAAGTCGTTCCTAAGGGAATGCAGAGCCAAATACCGCCGAAATATAAGGCGAAGAAGTTCAAAAGATGTTCCTAAGGGAATGCAGAACTTACACCGAAAAGTCAACGGTGATACCGCCGAAATAGAAGGCGAAGAAGTTCAAAAGACGTTCCTAAGGGGATGCAGAACTTACACCGAAAAATAAGCGGTGCAGCCGAAAAATAAACGACAAAGAGATTTCGGTCATTCCTAAGGAAATGAGGAGTTTTGATGTGGCTTCGTAAGCGTGTGTCTGGACATTCATTCGCACAATACATCACATCATTCATTGCATTCATATACATTCATTTAGACATACATAGGATCATCATCATCATATCATACAGACACAGATAGTTGCTTCGGCTATAAGGATAAGGCTTCGATGAAAGGAAAGGAAGCAGATTTATGCTTTGTTGTGTACGAAAAAGAAGGGAAGGTGTTTTTCGCCTTCGGCTCAAAAAATACAAGTTTCGTCCACATCAAAGCACTTCATACATGGACGGAAAGGTAAAAATATTACAAGGTATGGACAAATTTACACAGTAGTATCTGATT
Source organism: Zea mays (assembly GCF_902167145.1). NCBI lineage: Eukaryota > Viridiplantae > Streptophyta > Magnoliopsida > Poales > Poaceae > Zea > Zea mays. The sequence continues at coordinate 102,860,938 of NC_050102.1, forward strand.
CTTAAATTACAATATTCTTTACAAGGATAATTCAAGAGTTTCTCTAGAAGTTTTTTCACAGCAATGTCTTCGGCTTCATCACCATCCGGCAAGCTTCGGATCATTGCTCTTCGGCTTTGTCATCGTGCACATAACGAAGCGTTATAAGGTAAATTCAAGTTTCAAGGAAAAGGTAAGCACAAGGTATGAGTTTATTACCGGCTTAAGGTGACTTCGAGCTTCGTCACCAACCAACCTTCGTCCACCCTTCGCCCAAATTTGAGTTACGAATCTGTTCCCAATGCTTCGGGCCAGGCCGGAGATGTCATTCAAGTCCACTGGTGATAAGCTGAAGTTCGGTCTGTTTACAATATTCCCGTGTGTGCAACCAGCCTTCATAAAAGCGACAGCTGTGCCACGAGAAGCTAGCAGAGCGCAGAAATCACCATGCCCAACTATGACTTCATCAAGAGCATCAACTTCGCCTTCAATATGATCAAAGATGCCTGGCAGGTTTTCAGCTGAAGGTTTAAACTTTTCAGAGCTGGCTCCAACTGAGTTGAAGACTTCCTTTAGTCGTTGCACGCAACGGTTGCCGAAGTTCAGACATTTATCTTGAAGTTCCTTCAATGACTTTTGCAAATTCGAACTTTTTGCAACTGCAGCTTCAAGCTTCGCATCAAAATCCTTCTTCTCTTGTTAGAAGCTTTTTGATTTCGTGGAGAGTTCATTGTTTAGCCTTGCAATCTCGGCTTGAGGCTCTGCCAGTGAACCCTCCATTGTTTGAAGCATGAATTCTTTCTTTTCTAAAGCAGCTTCGTGATCTTTAATTTTTCCCTCTAAGCCCTCAATTATAATCTCATTTTTCTTGTCCTCGAGATCTTGTTGCATCCTCAAGGTTTTACTTAGTAGTAGGCTCTGAAAAAATAACCTTCATCAGAGGTAACCTTCATCTCGAAAACAATAAAAAGTTGAGGTAAGAACTTAACCTTAAAATTAGCATAAAACAAGCTGCTGGCGATATGTTGCCGCTGGTATCTGCTGAGGTTGGCCTCAAGCTTCGGAAAGCCAACATTCTTCGATAGAGTGCTGACAATCTTCGCCCCAATCCGGTCCCGAAGGCATCCTAAACTCTCTTCGGCAACGCCATCGAAGAGCATTGCCCCCGGTTGATAGCCGCATGATATTGCATAATCCCTCAGCTCTTCTTTCTCAGCATTAGATAGCTTTTGACCAAGTATGTCTTGAAAATTAAAAACATTTTCCTCCTAAGTATCTTCGGCAATCTCCTTCTCTTTCCTAGGCACTGGGGCCAGGGTCTCTTTGGCAGCTGTAGCAGCTTCTTCTGCGGCTATTGGGGGTCTGCTTCGTCGCCGAAGGTCCCATAAGAAGAAACACCTTCGGAAGACTGGCAGAAAGCCAAAGCTATCAATCGAAGGGCTTCGGAGTATATTTCCAAATGCACCGACTTAAAGATCAAATGACCAATCGGCCCGTGACAACTTGTATTATGATTGTAAACCTTTGTAAAGGACATGAATGTAATTTCTCACAGGCTGCGTCATGTGCCTATAAATAGATGAACAGTACCCCTGTACTGTTCTCGCTATCTTGTATTCGCTCATGCGCAACAATTGGATTTTTGCTTTCTGTCAAGCCGAAGGTATAAATGTAATTAAATATCGTATTTAAATATCCAAGTTTATATAACGAAGACATATGAATGATATTATATGTTTGTTCATGTTATCTTCCATGTTTCATATGTTTCGTCCTTCATTTTCTTATCCCATGATGATGAAGGTACATCCTTCATGACCTTCGTCCGAAGATCATTATATCCTAAGGGAAATAATGCTTCGACGGACGAAGGACATTAACATTTAATACTTTGTGTTGCCTTGTTCTTGACTCATAGCACTTGAGAACAAGTCCCCAACATTGGCACCCACCTCCGGTGAACTCACTTCCACTTTTGAGCTGATGGCTTCGTCCAAAACCCAAGCTCAAGCTGCTTCGGCTACGAAGCTGGTGCTCCCGATAACAGGCGGGTCATGTTCAGAACCGGCCAACAAGAAACAGAAGAAGGAGGCCCAGAGAAGGGTGCAACATGTTGGGGTGCAGGGACCCTTCATCAAGTCAAAATGGTCCCACATCCCAATCACCTTCTCCCAGGAGGACCTTCAGCTTAAGGATTACCCTCACAATGATGCTATGGTTATATCATGTGTCATCAAGGGATTTCTGGTCCACAATGTTCTGGTTGATACAGGCAGTGCAGCGGATATCATATTTGCTAAAGCCTTCAGACAGATGCAAGAGCCAGAGGACAAGATTCATGATGCTACACACCCTCTTTGTGGCTTCGGAGGAAGGCAGATTGTAGCACTTGGCAAGATCACAATGCCAGTAACCTTCGGATTTGTTCACAACACAAGGACTGAACATGTTGTTTTGATATTGTTGACATGAAATACCCCTACAATGCAATCATTGGTCGTGGGACACTTAATGCTTTCGAAGCAATTCTTCATCCAGCATACCTATGCATGAAGATACCTTCGGAACAAGGGCCTATTGCAATTCATGGAAGTCAGGAAGCTGCTAGGAAGGCTGAGGAAAACTGGACAGAGTCAAAAGCCATCCACAATATAGATGGAGCTAAAGCTTGTGAGCAGTACAAGTACAGAAGAGAGAAGGCTGCTTCGGTTGATCAGCCGAAGCCCATGCTTCTATGTGAAGACATAGCAGAGTAGAAGGTATTGCTGGGGTCTCAATTATCTGAAGAGCAGGAAAAAAAACTTTGATAAGGTTTTTATTTAACAACAAAGATGTTTTCGCATGGTCGGCCAATGATCTCTGTGGTGTCAACATGGATGTCATTGAACATTCACTTAATGTCGATCCATCCTTCAGGCCCAGAAAGCGAAGGCTTTGGAAAATGTCTGATGATAAAGCCGAAGGTGCTCGGAATGAAGTAAAAAGACTTCTTAGTGCTGGTGTCATCAGAGAAGTAAAATATCTAGAGTGGCTAGCCAATACTGTTATGGTGAAGAAGGCCAATGGCAAATGGAGAATGTGTATTGATTTCATGGATCTCAACAAGGCCTGTCCGAAGGACGAATTTCCATTACCAAGGATAGACTCTCTTGTAGATGCATCAGCTTCTTCAGAACTTATGAGTCTTCTGGATTGCTACTCAGGCTATCATCAAATATGGATGAAGAAGGAGGATGAGCCGAAGACTAGCTTCATAACTCCCAGTGGAACCTATTGCTATCTTCAGATGCCTGAGGGGCTCCAAAATGCTGGAGGCAGTTTCAGCAGGATGACGGCCAAGGTCCTTCATTCCTAGATATGCAGAAAGGTGCTAACATATGTTGATGATATCATAGTAAAAAGCACGAAGCAAGAAAATCACATCACTGATCTACAAGAAACATTTGCTAATTCCAGACAAGCTGGCCTGAAATTAAATCCTGAAAAGTGTGTCTTTGGAGTGAAGAAGTGTAAGTTCCTTGGTTGTCTGGTTTCAACGAAGGGGATTGAAGCTAATCCAAGCAAGATCGAAGCCATCCTTCGAATGGAACCACCGAGCACAAAGAAGGGGGCCCAACGGCTGGCAGGAAGACTGGCTTCATTGAATAGATTTATATCTAGATCAGCACAAAGAATCTTGCCATTCTTTGAAATACTAAAGTCAGCCGAAGTCTTCCAATGGGGCCCAGCTCAACAGGAAGCCTTCGAAGAGCTGAAGCAATACTTAATTGATATAACAACATTAACTCCACCTGCGCCAGGGGCTCCGTTACTATTGTATGTGGCAGCTTCGCACTCTACAGTGAGTGCAGCGCTTGTGCAGGAGAAATTGGAAGGACAAATCAAAAGGCAAGCCCCAGTATACTTTGTCTCCGAAGTTCTAAGCTTATCAAAGAAAAATTATACAGAATTGGAGAAGGTGTTGTATGCTGTCTTAATGGCCTCCAGGAAGCTTCGGCATTATTTTCAAGCATTCCATATAATTGTTCCTTCATCACAGCCTCTGAAGGACATCATGAGGAACAGAGAAGCTACTAGAAGGATAGGAAAGTGGGCTGTGGAACTCAACGAATTCAGCATTGATTATGTTCATAGATCCTCGATTCAGTCCCAGGCGCTAGCAGACTTCATCGCTGACTGGACGCCAGGGGCTCAGGAAGAAGAAGCAAATAAAGAGGCCGAAGCTTGGACGGTGTTCTGCGACGGTTCTTGGGGAACCTTCGGGGCAGGTGCGGCTGATGTCTTAGTTGCACCTTCCAAAGTCAGAACATGCTATGCAATAAAGCTTGACTTCAGTTGCACAAAAAATATTGCTGAATACGAAGCTTTGCTTTTGGGACTTCAGAAGTTAAAAGCAATGAGGATAAGAAGGGTGGTCCTTAAAACCAATTCCCAAGTTATTTCTGGTCATGTTGACAAGAGTTGGAGGGCAAGAGACCCGAAGCTTGAGAAATACCTGGACACAGTTCGAAGGCTTGAAGCTTCTTTCGAAGGGTTTTCTGTCAAGAATATCCCACGAGGAGAAAACGAGCACGCTGATCTGCTAGCCAAGTCAGCGGCACAGGAGCTGCCTTTACCTTGAGAAGTATTCTTTGAGACAATAAGAGCACCTTCAGTAGAACTTCTTGAAAGAGCAGTGCTCAATATATCTCATGTTCATAGTGAAGATTGGAGGACTGAGATTATATCTTTTTCCAAGGTAACTGCCTTTTAGATGACGAAGCTTATAATAAGAGAATGGAGGCAAGAACAAGACCATATGTAACAATAGAAGGGGAGTTATACAAACATGGAGTCTGCTCTCCACTTCTCAAGTGTTTATCCAGAACCGAAGGTATAGAGCTGATGAAGGAAATACATGCAGGCTTGTGTGGATCCCACACTAGATCTAGGCCTTTGCTGGGGAAGGTCTTCAAACAAGGATTTTATTGGCCGAAGGCAGCTTCGGATGCAACGGATCTGGTCCAAAAGTGCGAAAATTGTCAAAAATGTGCAAGAGACCAGAAACAACCTTCATCTCTCACTCAATTAATACAGCCCACTTGGCCGTTGCAAAGATGGGGCCTCGATTTATTAGGTCCACTTCCACCAGCACAAGGCAATTTAAAATATGTTGTGGTGGCGGTAGAATATTTTTCCAAGTGGATTGAGGCGAAGCCTTTGGCCACAATAACTTCGGTCACAATCCAGAAATTCTTCTGGCAAAACATTGTTTGTCGCTTCAGCGTGCCGAAGGCTATCACTGTAGACAATGGAACACAATTTGATGCCGAAGCTTTCAAGGAATTCTGTGATCAGATTGGCATGAAGATTCATTTTGCATCAGTCAGACATCCAGAGTCAAATGGACTTGTCGAAAGAGCAAATGGCATTATAATGACGGGAGTAATGAAGTTAATCTTCAATCAGCCCAGAGGAAAGTGGCTAGATGAGTTGATTAAAGTGGTGTGGAGCCACAATACAACAATATCAAGGTCTACAGGTTTTACACCATTCAAGTTATTGTTTGGTGACAAAGATATAACCATAGAAGAAGCTAAGGCAGGGTCAATTAGAACAGTAGCTTCGGCAGAAGATGAAGCCGATTATTCTGTGGCAAAAGATTCCATAGAAGGGACTAGACTTCAGGCTATGGAAAATATTAATAAATACCAAGCCGAAAAAATAAAATGGCGTGACAGAAAAGTCCGACTGAAAAATATCAAGACAGGGCATTTGGTGCTTCAGAGAGTGGCTAATCCGGACACAGTAGGCAAACTACAGCTGAAGTGGGAAGAACCTTTTTTGGTAGTATCTTCGTCGAGGCCCGGTTCTTACAGATTAAAGGATATGGATGGCAATGACATTCCTAGATCTTGGAACGCGGATGAGCTTCGACGGTATTATGTATAGATTGATGTAATCTTTTTCATTTTTCTATGGCACCCTTTTCCTTTCCAAAGGGGGAGAAAGGTTTTTAATGGGGCCATAGTTAGTAATTTTTTTCTTTTCTTATTCAGCTCCATGAGAGCAATATCCCCCAAAATATGTAAATGTAAAATCTGAGCACGCACCATCGAGTGCAGAGAAAAAGAAAAAGCAGGGAGAAGCTCGAAAGTCGTCCCTAAGGGGATGCAGAGCATGACGAAGCTACAAAAAGTTGTTCCTAAGGGAGTGCAGCGTAAGTTTTCTTCTCAAAAGTCGTTCCTAAGGGAATGCAGAGCCAAATACCGCCGAAATATAAGGCGAAGCGCAAAAAGTCAACGTGAATACCGCCGAAATAGAAGGCGAAGAAGTTCAAAAGACGTTCCTAAGGGGATGCAGAACTTACACAAAAAAATAAGCGGTGCAGCCGAAAAATAAACGGCAAAGAGATTTCAGTCATTCCTAAGGGAATGAAGTTTGTGGATGAAGCTTCGAATGTGTGTGTTTGGGCATTCATTTGCACGATACATTACATCATACATTGCATTCATAAACATTCATTTAGACATACATAGGATCATCATCATATCATACAGATATAGACAGTTGCTTCAGCTCTAAGCATACAGCTTCAAGAAGAAGATTCATGCTTCGTTGTATACGAAAAGAAGGGAAGGTGTTTTTCGCCTTCGGCTCAAAAATACAGGTTTCGACCACATCAAAGCATTTCATACATCGATGGAAAGGTAAAAATATATTACAAGGTATGGACAAATTTATAGAGTAGAATTTGATTCTTAAGTTACAATAATCTTTACAAGGGTTAATACAAAAGTTTTCTTAGAATTTTTCCACAGCTAGGTATTCGAGCTTCATCACCATCTGTTGAGCTTCGGGTTGCCTGCTAAGCTTCGGCTCTGTGTTCTTCAGCTTCGTCATCCTGTACATATCGAAGCATTATAAGGAAAATTCAAGTTTCAAGGAAAAGGTAAGCACAAGGTATGATTTTATTACCGGCTTGAGGTGACTCGAGCTTCGTCACCAGCTAGGCTTCGCCCACCCTTCGTCCATATTTGCTTTATAAATCTGTTCCCTATGCTTTGAGCTAGGCTGGGGATATCAATCAGATCTACCGGTGATAAGATGAAGTTTTGGTCTATTAACAATCTTTCCATGCGTGCAACCAGACTTCATGAAGGCAACAGCTGTGCCCCGAGAAGCTAGCAGGGCACAGAAATCACTATGTCCGGCTACAACTTCATCAAGAGCATCAACTTCGCCCTCAATGTGTTCGAAGGTCCCTAGCAGGTCCTCAATCGAAGGATTAAATTTCTCAGAGCTAGCTCCAACCGAGTTAAAGATCTGCCTTAATCGCTGCACGCATCGGTTGCTGAACTCCAGACATTTATCTTGAAGCTCTTTTAATGATTTTTGCAAATTTGAACTTTTTTCGACCTCAGCCTCAAACTTCGTATCAATTTTCTGCTTTTCTTGTTCGAAGCTTTCTGATTTTGAGAGAAGCTCCTTATCCAACTTTGCAATTTTGGCTTCAGCTTCTGCCAGTAAACCTTCCATTGTCTGAAGTTCGAAATCTTACTTTTCAATGGCAGCTGCTTGATCTTTTATTTTGCTTTCTAAGCCTTCAATTATAACTTCATGTTTTTTATCTTCAAGGTCCTGTTGCATCCTCAAAGCTTTGCTTAATAGCATACTCTGTGTAGAAGCAAGCTTCGTCAGCAAACATCTTCGTTGTTAAAAACAATAAAAAGTCGAAGAAAAGTTTTTACCTTGAAGTTAGAATAGAATAAACTACCGACGATATGTTGTCGTCGGTAGCGGCTGATATCGGTCTCAAGCTTCGGGAAACCAATGCTCTTTGACAGAGTACCGACGACCTTTGCTCCAGTCCGGTCTCGGAGACAACCTAAGCTTTCATCGTCAATACCGCCGAAGAGTAGAGCCCCTGGCTGATACCCGCAGGATATGGCATACTCTCTCAATTCTTCTTTCTCAGCTTTTGTCAATTCTTGTCCAATTAAGTTTTCAAAGTTGAAGTTTTCTTCTTCTGAAGTATCTTCGGCTATTTCCTTCTCTTTCCTAGGCACTGTGGCCATGGTCTCTTCGGCGGCTGCAGCAGCTTCTTCTGCAGCCATGTCTAGAAGTATTTTATCAATATTAGAGAGTGTGCTCTCTAAATTTGCATCTTCGGTCGTTGCAGCTTCGGCAGTTGCAGCCTCAGTATGTGCAGCTTTGGCAGCTGTAGTGCTCTCGAGAGCTGGTGTCTTTGACGCCGAAGCTGGTGGTGGTGTTTCTTCAATAGCTTCAGTCACAGTGATAATTCTTCGTTTTTTCAGCCCAGCAGACTTCTTCGTTGCTGAGGGCTCCTTCTTCTTCTGTAAAAGCTTCGTCAGATGTGGCCCCAGTGGACGTAGCTTGATAGGCAAGGATTCAGTCACTACCTTTAGAATTTCTTCCACGTCGGCAACAGAAGGTGTTGAAGGAGTTTCTTCTTCTATATGAGTCGACTTTTGCTTCAGAGCCACAACTTTCCTTTTCTTCAGAGCAACTGCCTTCGGCTCAGGGCTCAGTTTTCTCTTCTTCAGGTTTTCTTCATCTTCTTTTACCATTCTAGCGGCCTGTCTGCCCACAACACTGACAACTCTATTTCTTTTTTGCCCTTTGGCGCCCTTGTTCAATCGCTCATAGTCAGGGTATTCAAAATTCAGGGCATCTATTACCCGATTCAATCTTCGCTTCGGTCGGGCACCGAAGGCTGCAGTCATCAACTGATCTTCTTTTCTTGTATAATTGCCCAAAATCTCGTTGCACATAACTTCAATTGTATCCAGCCATTCTTGGCAAGGTTCTTTGAAGTGTTTTTTGAACTTGAAATGATAGGGCAGCCGAACGAGCTCATTCTTCTTCTTCTCTCCTTCAAGCTTCAGCATACCCCATTCCCTTAGTGTTGGGAATACTCGATTGGCCAAGTATTCTTGAACTAAATACCTAGTTCTGATGTGTTCAGACACAACTCTAAACTCATACACAGCATCTGGGCATGGTGCCCCATGAGTCATGTTGCACTGAGGCCTAGTCAGCCCGAAGGTTAACTTCAGCGGGCTCTATACTAGCTTCTCCTTTTTCTCATCAATCTTAACATAAAACCATTCAGATTTCCAGTCGGTCGGCCATTTAGAGCGATAGCTAACTACTGATGTCTTCATGTCTTTGCTATAAGCAAAATTGTAGCAGCCGAAGTTTTCGTGCAGTCCATCTTCCCTAGCCTTCGTCTGATAATGAAGTTCATGTACTCGACAGAAGGCTTCGGCGAGTGGCTCTACCCCTTGACTTCGGAGAGCCCAGATGTACACGCTGAGCCTAACAATGGCGTTAGGGGTCAGCTGATGAAGGTAAATCTCAAAATTTTCCAAGACATCTCCAATCATCCCGTGTAGAGGAAATCCCAGCCCTGCTTTGAAGAAGCTCTTAAAGACCACCACTTCATCATTTTCTGGTTTTGGGATAATTTCTTCCCCACCAAAGCGGATCAACCCCTTGTCGGCTTCCCCGAAGTAACCTAGCTTCGTCATCATAACCATATGTTGGGGCGAAGGCGAAGACGCCACCCTTCGCTCGATGCCTTCGCCATCCTCGCTGCACCAACGGAGACAAGACAACGGGCAGACTAACCCTTCGTCCCATACATCACCGGACGAAGACCTGTGATGAGGTCGTCTCATCTTGCGACCTCGTCCAGCATGGAGGCCCACGTGTGATCCGGCCCATTATAACAGGCCCTGCGTGGCCGCTGCGCATTACGGGCCTGATTTGTAAAGGCATCCCTGTAATTACGGTCTGTAACCCCGCTTTATGGGAATATTCCGGGGATAACCTAGGTGTCTGAGGGCACATGCGTCCTTAACACAGGACGTTGGGCACACAGATACCTATAAATACCCCCGCACAGTGCCCTTGAGAGGCTAGATTAACAGAGCTATTGCCATCTCGTGCAAAAACCCTGTTTGCGTTGCTACACACACCCGTTGGATCAATTTGCACCGGAGAGCAAGTTCCAACATTTGGCGCCCACCGTTCGTGCTACGAAAAAACCACCCGCGATGGCACCCAAGAAAGCTAGCTCGAAGGCTGACGAGGCTGCGAAGGCAGCACTGCTGGCCGCAAAAAAGGGCAAGGCCCTCGCCCTCACCCACTCCACCTACCAAGAGGCCACTGAAGACGACGTTCTCCACACCTGCGAAGACGACGTTCTCCGCACCTGCGAAGACGACGCTCTCCGCACCTGCGGCCCTGAAGGACAGCTGCAACCTCCCCTAGGCTTCGCTCCACCAGAGGGCACGGACTTCACCGAGGACGGCGAAGTCATCGGTGTCTCAGCAGAAGAACAGCTACAGTTGCGCGCCCTGCGCATCAAGAACCACAATCCCCAGAAGCAAAAAGAGATACTTGAGGCCAAGCGCCAACGTGTGTCTGCACAGGCCAAGGTGCGGCAAATGATACGAGACGAAGAGCAGAAGGCCCAGGAGCTCGAGCAAGAGATCGCGCTAATGCAGCGCGAAAGCCACTTCGGCCTGCAACACGGGCCACCCCTGCAACAGCGCGCACAAGTCGAAGACCTGCACTTTCCCCACCACGACCACGCCATCCCACACGCCGCGGCATTCCAAGGTGTCAACTACCTCGACGAGCGAAGTCCCCTGGCGCCACACCTGCAAGTGACACCCTGGCCTGCCAACTTCCGGGCAGGGACCTATCCCAAGTGCAACGGCAGTACTGACCCAACACAGTACATCATGAGTTATCAGGTCACCGTTGCATCTTCCGGAGGGGACGACGCCACGATGGCCAAGTCTTTCATCATCGCCCTCGAGGGCCCAGCTCTCACCTGGTTCACCAGGTTGCCCCCGTTGTCCATTGACTCCTGGAGAAGCCTCCGGGACAAATTCCTGCTCAACTTGCAAGGGTACCACCCAGACACCGATGCCCTGGCCGAACTCTCACTCTGCAAGCAGCTGGAAAAGGAGACTCTGCGGGAGTACTACCGCAAGTTTCTGACACTCAAGTCACAGCTACCCTCGGTCGATGACCAAATCGCCATCCACTACGCCATCAGTGGCCTTCGGGCCAGCGTCCTCTACAACCACTGCATCAGGGATCCACCCAAGAACCTCCAGGAGTTGTATCAGCTATTCGAAAAATACGCCAAATCCGATGGAACTCCACCAGCGCAAAATTGAGTCTCAGAGGAAACCCAAAGATGCTCCACAGTCCAGCCGCACGTGGACGAGGACTCCGCAGCCAGACTCCGGTCGAGACGGCCACAATCAGCAGCAGGTGCACAACATCGCCAACCAGCACCCCGCTGGTGAGGCCCCTCGCCGCCAGGAATATCCCCCCCAGGGCCGCAGAAATGGAACTCGCGGACGGGGCCGGGGACGTGTGCAACCGCCGCGCCGATTTTACTGCCTGTTTCACGGCGAAGACTGCGCCCACCAAACCAGAGACTGCCCAGAGACGAAGGCCACCAGAGACAGGATGGCACGGGCGCAACCTGTCGACAACCCTAGAGTTGTTGCGCACACATATCAGCAACCCCCTCCACCATACATCCACGCCCCCGCTCCGCATCCACCGCACCACGCATACCAACACCACTAGGAAGTACAAATCGTACCTCCCCCACCCCCACCTCCACATCAGCAACAACATAACATCCACCACCCCCATGCCCCAAAACAAGAGGACTTCGCCGATCAGCCGTATCGCAGAGTCATTCATATGATCACTGGGGGGTCCAGCACCGACTTCGACACGAAGCGGCAGAAGCGGGACCACTACCGCAGCATCAACCACGTCGCCATCACTGGTCCGGTCGTGCAGACGAAGTGGTCCCATGTGCCACTAACCTTCGACGCCCGAGACATCGATCTGCGCAGCGCCCCCCACATCGACGCCATGGTTATCAACTACAGCGTGGCAGGCTGGGACCTGCACAAAGTCCTAGTCGACAATGGCAGTCAAGCAGACATCATTTTCCTCCATGCCTTCGACCGCATGGGCATAAGCCACAGCCTGCTAAAGCCTTCGGACAACCCGTTGTATGGTATCGGCGGCAAGGGCACATTTCCCGTCGGCAAAATAGAGTTGCCTCTCTCCTTCGGTGTAGCACCCAATGCTCGAAGTGAGCAAGTGACCTTCGATATCGTCGATATGGTGTATCCGTTCAACGCCATTATGGGCTGGGGCTCCATCAACAAGTTTGAGGCAGCCATTCACGGACTTTACCTGTGCATGAAGATACCAGGTCCGTTAGGTGCCATCACGGTCTACGGCAACCAGCAGACTGCGCGCAACATAGAACAGGACTTCGTCCCCGGGCAAAGAAACATGCACTGCCTCACGGCCCAGTGCGAGGTCCCTGCGTCCGCCAGCCCAACTGACAAAGAACACGATAAAGCACAGCTACAGAGCAACGACGGGACCAAGACTGTTCCCCTCGACCAGGCCACACCCAAGCAGACAGTCACCATCAGCGAAGACATCACTTCGCATGACGAGGAGAAACTCCTCTGCTGCTTGTCCAAGAACAAAAACGTCTTCGCCTAGTCCTCCCTCGACCTGGTCGGGGTCAGCCGATCCATAATTGAGCACAGCTTGGGAATCGACCCTTCGGTGAGACCGAAAAAACAGCGGCTCCGCAAAATGTCTGACGAGAAGACAGAAGCCGCCAAGGCCGAGGTACATCGCCTCCTGGAGGCCAAATTTATCGAGCCAGTGGCTTACCCCACGTGGCTCGCCAACGTTGTGATGGTGCAGAAAAAGAGCGGCAAGTGGCGGATGTGCATCGACTTCACCAGTCTCAACAAGGCCTGCCCAAAGGACAACTTCCCGCTGCCTCGGATCGACAAAATAGTCGATAGCGCGGCCGGGTGCGAAGTCATGTCACTCCTCGACTGCTTCTCTGGTTACCATCAAATATATATGAAGGAGGAGGACAAGGCCAGCACCAGCTTCATAACACCCTTCGGCACATATTGCTTCATCAGAATGCCGGAGGGACTCAAGAATGTCGGGTCCACTTTCTCCTGGCTTACCAAAACGGTGCTCGAGGGGCAAGTCGGCAGAAATATATTCACATATGTGGACGACATCGTCGTCGCCAGCAGGAGCAAGGAGGACCATCTTGCTGACCTCGCCGAGACATTTGCGAACATGCGGGACACACGACTTCGCCTAAACCCCGAAAAGTGTGTCTTCAGCGTTCGCCAGGGGAAAATATTGGGCTACCTGGTATCACACCGCGGCATCGAGGCCAACCCAACCAAAATTCAGGCCATCATCAACATGACGCCCCCGCAGTCAGCCAGAGACGTCCAGCGCCTGACGGGCAGATTGGCCGCCCTCAACAGATTCATCTCCAAATCCGCAGAGCGAAGTCTCCCCTTCCTCAAAACTCTCTGCGGCGCAAAAGACTTCGCTTGGGGACTAGAGCAGGCGGCGACCTTCGCCTCATTGAAACAGTACCTGTCGGAATTGGCGGTTCTTACAAGCCCCGACTCTTCGCTACCCCTGTTGCTTTATGTTGCGGCCTCGCCGCACGCGGTCAGCGCGGCACTGGTTCAGGAGCAGACAGTAGAGGGCGTGATCAGGCAGTGTCCAGTTTATTACGTCTCTGAAGTGCTCACACCATCAAAATGTAACATGACAGAACTGGTAAAGATTGCCTATGCAGTTGTTATGTCTTCGCGCAAATTGTGCCACTATTTTGAAGCATTCAAGGTCCGAGTCACCTCAGATAGGGGACTCGGCGAATTGTTCCGAAACCCGGAGGCATCGGTACGGATCGCCAAATGGGCGGCCGAACTCTCCGGCTACCACATCACTTTCGAGCTCAGGACAGCCATCAAGTCACAAGTTCTAGCAGACTTCGTCGTCGACTGGACTGGGCCAATAACACAGCCGGACCCATCCACAGAGAAAGTTTGGACAATCCACTGCGACGGCGCATGGTGCCATGCGGTGGCAGGCGCTGCTGCAGTCATCACCTCACCCGCCGGGGTCAAGCACAGATACGCGGCACGCTTAAGCTTCGCTCTGGAATCTGACAGATGCACAAACAACATAGCAGAATATGAAGCTGTCATCCTCGGCCTCCGCAAGCTAAGGGCCCTTGGTGTCACCACCTGCATTGTCAGAACAGACTCCAAGGTAGTCGCCGGCCAAGTCGAGAAAGACTATGCAGCAAAGGACCCCGCACTTATGCAATACCTCGCGACCATCCGAAGTCTCGAGAGACAATTCAAGGGATTCACCTTGCAGCATGTGGACCGGGCCAAGAATGAAGAAGCCGACGCATTGGCCAAGGCTGCAGCCAGAGGCGAGTCCCTGCCCTCTGACGTGTTCTACCATGTTATCGGCATGCCAGTTGTCAGGAGCCCCGAAGGGCTCCAAATAACCAATGATAGCGAGGGCCACCGCATAGTCAACCTTATTATGACCAAAGACTGGCGGGCACCAATAACCCTGTTCCTATAGGGGTACTACCACCCAACCGACATCAACGAGGCCAAGCGCCTCAAACATTGAAGCCGGGACTTCGCACTGATTGAGGGCCAGCTTTACAAGAAGGGGGTCAGTCAGCCAATGCTTAAATGTGTCACCGAGACCGAAGGCGTCCAAATCCTGCGCGAAGTCCACAGCGGTACTTGCGGCTCTCACGCAGGGCCAAGGGCCCTAGCCGCAAAGGTGATCCGTCAAGGTTTCTACTGGCCCGCAATGATCTGCGTCGCAAATCGGGTCACAAGGTCCTGCGAAGCCTGCCAGAAGTTTTCTCCTCGATCAGGCAGCCCTTCGCAATTCACAAAACTGATCGCCCACACATGGCCTCTCCAGCGCTGGGGCCTGGACATTGTCGGGCCCCAGTCCACGGCTCAGGGGAACCTCAAGTTCACCTTCGTCGCTGTCGAGTATTTTACCAAATGGATCGAGGCGAGGGATGTTTCCACAATAACATCAAAGACTCCACATAAATTCTTCTAGCAAAACATTGTTTGCCGCTTCGGAGTACCGTCCGAACTCACAGTTGACAACAGCAAGCAGTTTGATAGCCAAGACTTCAAGGATTTCTGCTTCTCCATTGGCACCAAGCTTGCCTTCGCCTCAGTATACCACCCGCAGTCCAACGGAGTTGTAGAACGCGCCAATGGAAAAAATTTCAAAGCTGTCAAGAAGATGCTCCTCGACGAAAAAAAGGGCAGGTGGGCCGATTTGTTACCTGAAGCGGTCTCGGCGCTAAACACGACTGAGTGCAGGGCGACTGGGTTGACCCCTTTCCGCCTTCTATATGGATCGGAGGCCATGACCCCGCAAGAAATAAAACATGGGTCCCCGCGAACAGTTTCGTCAGCTGTCCCCGACGTGGACGAACCCACTTCGAAGGATCTTATCGATGGAGACCGCGTCTTCGCTCTACAGGCTCTAAATAAATACCAAGCCCAGACAAAAGCATGGCGCGACCACGCAGTCATCCCGAGGGAATTCAGCGAAGGGGACCTCGTACTCGTCCGAACAGCTCGGATAGAGTCCAGGGGCAAGCTGGAGCCCAAGTGGGAGGGCCCTTTCATTGTCAAGACGAAGGCATCCCCCAACGCATACAGGCTCGCAACGCCAAACGGCGAAGACTTGGAGCATTCCTGGAACATCGATAATCTCCGCAAATTTTTTGTTTGACTCATTAGGGCCAGCTCGCCCTTGTAATTTGCAAAAACAATTTTATTCTGGCCCGCACTCTTTTCCTCCCGGGGGTGAGGTTTTTAACGAGGCGGAGTCATGTAATATACAAGTGAAAAATCCCCCGCAAAAATCTATGTCGAAAAAAACCGCGCCGACGGTCTTCGACATTCGACCAATACAAAGTCACTGCGAGGCCCAGCGCTAGCTACCCTCGCGTGCGACACTCCACGCAAAAGTCGCCTAAGGGTGCAGCCGGACTAGCACAACAAGTGCGAAAAATCGAAGTCTTCCTCAAAAAAGACTATCCGTGCAAAAGTCGCCTAAGGGTGCAGCCGGACTGGCACAACAAGTGCGAAAAATCGAAGTCTTCCTCAAAAAGACTATCCGTGCAAAAGTCGCCTAAGGGTGCAGCCGGACTGGCACAACAAGTGCGAAAAATCGAAGTCTTCCTCAAAAAGACTATTCGTGCAAAAGTCGCCTAAGGGTGCAGCCGGACTAGCACAACAAGTGCGAAAAATCGAAGTCTTCCTCAAAAAAGACTATCCATGCAAAAGTCGCCTAAGGGTGCAGCCGGACTAGCACAACAAGTGCGAAAAATCGAAGTCTTCCTCAAAAAGACTATCCGTGCAAAAGTCGCCTAAGGGTGCAGCCGGACCAAGCACAACAAGTGCGAAAAAGACTACACCAAACTGTCCGCGCAAAGACCAACTACATGCGTGCCAGACCGACATAACAAATACACCAAACCAAGTGCCCAACGCCTTCGTGAGCATAGCCGAATGTGCGAAGGCACACAACCTCATCATACAAGCCATCACATATGTACATCGAGGGCATCACACTTTACATCGGTTCAACCTTCGGAATGATTCCCATCTCCCTATAGTTAAATAGCATTATCCTCAGCTCCTCACCCTCAAAAAGACTTCGCAGCTCCCCCTCACCTACACTCGCAACGACCGGCAAAAACAACAGTTCCTGCCTGCCAGCCCTACCCACACGAAGCCGACCGTCGTCTGCCTCACTCACTCTACGCTTCGCAACCGCCCTTCGCCGCCTACGCCCAGCACTTGGACCAGGCACAACTTCAGCATCCGCAGCACGCGGCGAAGCCTCCGCCGCTGCCACATCCAAGGCCGCAAAGTAATCCTAGTCCTCATCCGACGACTTTTCAGTCCACTCAACCGAACTCCCAGAGTCACCAAAATCAGAAAACTTAGACACAGATTCATCCGATTCATTCCCATCATCCACGGTCGAAGCCGCCAAAAAATTAGCAGTAGCGGTTGCGTGCGCAGGCCCAAAATCTTGAACCTGCACAGCAACCAAGGTTCAGCAACATATACAAAATTCCCTAACTACCCACACCCACTAAGCCACCTGCGAAGACCCAGCCACCGCGGGATCCTCCGCTGCCGGCTCCGCCGCCGTCTTCGGGGGATCCTCAGCCCTCGGCGCAGCGGTTGGCGATGAGCCACCGCCGGCCGCAGTGGCTGCGGGGGCATCAGGGGCGCCTTCGACGGTTTCTGGGGGCGGCGCCGTAGCGACCTCGGGCCCAGCCGCCACCGGTTTCGACTCCGCCTCAGGCCGCACGCTGTTCAAAGCCCCAAAGTCATCCACTTTCTCGTCACGCGCCGCCTGAAACACAGCACACAGATTCAGCAAGCCCACATATAACCCACATTCAATAACACCAGACAAAAATCAAACATTACCTGACCCCTCGCCGTGTCGGACCGCTCCCTGACCACCTCCTGACCGTGGGGGCCCCACATCCGGTCAAAGAGGGCTCCCGCAGATTCCTTCACCACAGGGTCCTCAACCTTGTAAATCTCGCGTTCGAAATCCTCATCAGATCGGTCGAAGACCTCATAGTGACGGCACCCTTCGCGGGACAGCGCGTTCATCGCCCCTTCGCAGGTGACCAGGGAGGCATAGGACATAAATCCCTCTACAATGGTCGGGAGCGCCAGCAACTCCTCTTGCAACCACTCGAGGCAACGAAGGCCTGACTCTCGGTCAGGCACTTCGAAGTCAGCGGTCCGCGCGCCCAGCTCGTGGTATGAGTCCATAAGCTGCTTGCGCGTCCGCTCAACCTCCGAGCGTGTCGAAGCCTCGACCCTCTCCACGCGGGCCTGCAGAGCGTTGAACCGCTCCTCCAATTCCTCGGCGCGTTGCCTGGCGAGGCTACCCTCCACCCGCGCCACATTGGCCTCCGCCTGCGTAGACTGCGCCTTGGCGAGGGCCTGATTAGCTTCCCTCCTCTCCTCCGCCAGCTGGCGCCAGAGCTCAGTCCTCTCGCCCTCCAGCACGGCCACCTTCTCCGCCAGTTTGCGGCACTTGCTATCGGTGGCCGACTTTTCCCGGACGGCCTCAACATGTTGCGCCTGAAGTCTCTCGACTTCGGCAGACACAACTGCCGTGAGGGCCCCCGACGCCACGCAGTTAGCGAAGTCAGCCGCCTAAAAGATACACATAAGACAACAATCCCAACGAAGCCGGTAAAAACCAAAGTCTAGCTCAACTTACCTGACTTAGCCGCTGCAACGCCTCCTTCAGCCGGTGGGACACAGCGCCCGCCTCGTCCTTGACACCAGCGAGCGCCGAAATCTCACCGCCAGCGCTGAGAGCGCCACCCTTCGCCACAGGCACTGTGGCAGACACCGTTGTCGCCACCGCAGGCGGAACAACAACCAGTTGCCCCTCGCCCGATCCTGCGACGCATCAACAGTCAAAAAAAATGGGCCAACGACTTACCGGTGAGATAATCATCTACACTAATATCAGTGCCGAAATCGGCAATGCGCTTTCCCGGCGGAGGCAATTCTCGGGCCTTCGCGACTTCGGCCGAGGTAGACTTGGCTCCGCCGGCGCCAGATGCCTTCACGACATCCGACACCTTGCTGGAACCAGGGCCGGCCGACTTCGCCGCCAGCGTCGGCTGGCTACCGCCGGGGGCGGCAGCCTTCACGGTCCCCCGCGCCCTCTTTGGCCTAGCCTCGGGCAGCCTGACGACCGCCCGGCGCTTTTGCGCAGCTTCCTGACGATCCTTATCCATCACTGCCAACACAACAGCAGCAATATTCCGTCCATAAGGAAACACTCTGAAGTCACGAACCATGCGAGATGTAAAAAAGTCTTCGCCGACCGCACGGGGGATCGGAACGTTCTTAGGCCACCAACCCCCGGTAACCTTCAGCATCCGCGCCGAAGACTCCCGGAGCTCGGGCGAAGACATCCTTCCCCCAGGGGCAATACATGTCCCCATCAACTCCATAGCAAAGCTATCGGAGATCCCCAGTCCTCCCATAGAAGTACCTAGCTTCCTCTTCTTAGAGGATGGGGCGGTCGCCGGCGCGGGGTCGTCTCCTGTCTCCGCCACCGGTTTCTTCCCGCGACGGTCGACATCGTCCTGCCCGGGATAACCGCCATACGGTAGACGGTTCAACTCGAAGACCTTGTTCAAGCGATCATTGGACCCGCGAATATCCCAACTACGCTGGCCTTCCGTCCTTGGCACGTACCGACCGACAATCCGCACCGCCCCATCCTCTGCCTCACGCACGAATGCGACGGGATCGCAGATATGCAAATCCTGTGCGAAGGCGGGACTTCGCACCAGCATCCCACCACGGGAAGGCATCTGGCGAGGGCACACTTCGCCCAGTGCCCAGCCATGCGCCAAGGGCCACACCCCATACGCGACAAATTCCTCAACCAGATCCCGCCCGCTACTCAGGCCGGCCGCGCATCGGAGAGCCCCTTCGTCTGCATCCTCCTCCGCCACTTCAAACTGCGGGTATGATAAGTAATAATGCGAGCACATCTCGGCCACGAGGAGCCCCGAATGGTCTTCGACTGTGCCCTCGGCAACGTAGAACCAAAACTCCCACCAGTTGCCCCATTTATTGCGGGCGCAAGGAACCAACTCAACAACTTCCATCAAAGTCTTGTCGGTCTTTGGCGTAAATGTACAGGATCCAAATTGGGCAATCTTATCTCCGATCATCCTTTTCTGCCAATGCAGACAATAATACTTCGCGAAGACTTCGACCGATGGCTGCCCGCCGTACGAAGTCGTTGCCCAGACATTTTTTGACAGGGCTACCACGGCATTCGACGTCAGCTGGTGGACATGGACGTTGAATCTGCGCAGGACTTCTCCCACGAATCGATGCGCGAGCAGACGAAGACCAGCGGCGAAGAACGCCTCGAAGACAACCAACTCGCCTTCTGGCTCGGGGACCTCCTCCACCCCCGGGACACGTGCCACTCCGCCGCCAAAATAACCAAGCTGATGCATGTCTTGCACGCGAACCGAGGACATCCGCGATGCGCCGAAATCCACCGTGTCGCCGGCGCGCAACTCCTCCGCCGCCACGGTGCTCAGTGTCTCCTCAGACGACGCGTCAGCCGGCGTCGTAGCGGCAGCAGAAGAAGAAGAGGATGGCATCGCTACGTACCGTCGGCGGCGGCGGGCGGTCTGCTTCACACGGGCCAGATCTCCGACGAGCAAGAGCAAGGAGGGTAGACGAGCAGCGAGCGGTTTCAGAAGGCAGTTAGGGTTTTTGCGGAGCGAGGAAAGATAAAGTTCAAAACACGCCGCCCCCCGCCCCCTTTTATACACAGGGCGCGGCGCTTCGGGAAACCCGCAATCCCACAGTACGGCGTCAATCAACGGTGATGTCAAAAACCCCCGCGGAACCACTTCGAGCGAGGGCAGCATCTCCGCCATCTAGGGACGTCTTCGGCACCAGATGACTTAGTCGAACTGGTCCCTCGGAGGGCAAATGTTGGGGCGAATGCGAAGACGCCACCCTTCGCTCGATGCCTTCGTCGTCCTCGCTGCACCAACGGAGACAAGACAACGGGCAGACTAACCCTTCGTCCCATACGTCACCGAACGAAGACCTGTGACAAGGTCGTCTCATCTTGCGACCTCGTCCAGCATGGAGGCCCACGTGTGATCCGGTCCATTGTAACAGGCCCTGCGTGGCCGCTGCGCGTTACGGGCCTGATTTGTAAAGGCATCCCTGTAATTACGGTCTGTAACCCTGCTTTATGGGAATACTCCGGGGATAACCTAGGTGTCTGAGGGCACATGCGTCCTTAACACAGGAAGCTGGGCACAGAGATACCTATAAATATCCCCTCACAGTGCCCTTGAGAGGCTAGATTAACAGAGTTATTGTCATCTCGTGCAAAAACCCTGTTTGCGTTGCTACACACACTCGTTGGATCAATTTGCACCGGAGAGCAAGTTCCAACACCATATCAGCTTCAGACACAGTCGACTTTCCAAAATCCAAATGGCTGGGCTTCGATGGCATAGCGGTGTTATAATCAATCTCTTCTTCACCAATATCACCTTCCTCAATGTCTGCATGCTCCTCTTCAGTAGCAGGGGCCCTTCGTCAGGAGCGCCCTCCGTTACAACTAGTCCCGACCGCCTCATAACTTTGGAGATCAGAGCAGTTTCAGTAGCTTCGGTTTCCTCTCTGTCGTGTGTAACCCTAGCTGTTGAGCGCACTCTGGCCATTTGATGTTGAATTTCTTGCGTTTGAACGAAGTTGAGTATTTTTGACGAAGCTCCCTCTTCTCACGAAGCTAAGAGCAAAGTGATCCTTTGCCTAAGAATACGGTGAATAAGCTTCGGCGGTGGTCAATTTTTTCGGCAGCACAACAGTACAATAGCAGTAAATGCTGTGGTAACTTCACAACTACCCGTCTGTTTATATAGTGCTGCAGGTGGGAAGGTGAATCGTCAAGTCGCTCGCACCCGCTGAACAGTCACCCGCACTCGCTGAATGGTGGACCATAGTGCCCAAGAAGCTGAATCACTAGATCGCGCATACCCGTTGCATGGTGGGACCATCCTTCACTCGGAATATTTAAATCATTTTCCGGCAACGAGCTCAGGGAAGGTGTTTTTCGGATGTTCGGCATTCCTAAGCCTGAGAGAGTTTTTCACGGGTCGAGCTCGTTACGAAAAACGATCTGGCACCGTGAAGGGGCTGCTGTTGGGGGTCTGCTTCGTCACCGAAGGTCCCATAAGAAGAAACACCTTCGGAAGACTGGCACAAAGCCGAAGCTATCAATCAAAGGGCTTCGGAGTACATTTCCAAATGCACCGACTTAAAGATGAAATGACCAATCGGTCCGTGACAACTTGTATTATGATTGTAAACCTTTGTAAAGGACATGAATGTAATTTCTCACAGGCTGCGTCCTGTGCCTATAAATAGATGAACAGTACCCCTGTAATGTTCACGCTATCTTGTATTCGCTCATGCGCAACACTTGAATTTTTGCCTTCTGTCAAGCCGAAGGTATAAATGTAATTAAATATCGTATTTAAATATCCAAGTTTATATAACGAAGACATATGAATGATATTATATGTTTGTTCATGTTATCTTCCATGTTTCATATGTTTCGTCCTTCATTTTCTTATACCATGATGATGAAGGTACGTCCTTCATGACCTTCGTCCGAAGATCATTATATCCTAAGGGAAATAATGCTTCGATGGACGAAGGACATTAACATTTAATACTTTGTGTTGCCTTGTTCTTGACTCATAGCACTTGAGAAGAAGTCCCCAACAGCGGCCATGTTCAAAATCATCTTATCAATATTAGAAAAAGTGCCTTCTAGATTTGTATCTTCGGCCGTCTCAGCTTCGGCAGTTCCAGCTTTGGCGGGGGTAGCCTCGGTTGCTGTAGTATCTTCGACAGCCGGTGTTTTTGATGCCGAGGCCGGCAGTGGCGTTTCTTCAATAGCATCAAAAACAGTAATGATCCTTCGCCTTTTTTCAGCAGGCTTCTTGATTGCCGCAGGCTCCTCCTTCTTCTGTAAAAGCTTCATCAGTTGTGGCCCTAGTGGACTTAGCTTGAGAGGTAAAGATTCGGTCATTACCTTTAAAATTTCCTCCACATCAGCGGCAGGAGGCGTTGAAGGAATTTCTTCCTCTATATCAGTTGTTTTTTGCTTCACAACTGCAGCTTTTATTTTCTTCGTAACAGCCACCTTCGGCTCAGGGCTGGATTTTTTCTTTTTCGAAGCTTTCTCATCTTCTTCTATCATTCTAGCAGCTTGCCTTTTCATAACACTGACAACTCTTTTTCGCTTTGGCCCTTCGGCACCCTTGCTTAACCGTTCATAGTCAGGGTATTCAAACTTCAGGGCATCCATCACTCGGTTCAGCCTTCGTTTCGGTCGGGTACTGAAGGCTGCGGTCATCAATTGATCTTCTTTCTTAGTATAATTGCCCAAAATTTCATTGCACATAACTTCAATCATCTCCAACCATTCTTGGCAAGGCTCTTTGAAATGTTTATTGAACTTGAAGTGATAAGGCAGTCGAACAAGTTCATTCTTTTTCTTTTCTTCTTTAAGCTTCGGCATATTTCATTCCTTTAACGTTGGAAATACTCTATTGGCTAAGTATTCCTGCACCAAATCTCTAGTACCGATATGCTCAGACACAACTCGGAATTCACCCACATCTGTCTGGCATGGTGACCCTTGCAGCATGTCACACAGGGGCCTAGTTAATCCGAAGGTTAGGTCCAGTGGGCTCTGAACTAACTTCTCCATCTTCTCATCAACCTTAACATAAAACCACTCATTCTTCCAGCCGGTTGGCCATTTGGTGCGATAGCTGACCACCGGAGTCTTCATGTCTTTGCGGTAAGCAAAGTTGTAGCAACCGAAATTCTCGTGCAGCCCATCTTCCCTAGCCTTCGTCTGATAGTGAAGCTCGTGCACCCGGCAAAAGGCTTCGGCAAGCGGCTCCACTCCTTGGCTTTGAAGAGTCCAGATAAAGACGCTGAGCCTAACGATGGTGTTAGGAGTCAGCTAATGAAGATAAATTTCAAAATCTTTCAAAACATCCCCAATCATTTCATGCAGAGGAAACCTCAATCCTGCTTTGAAGAAACTTCTGTAAACTACCACCTCATCATTTTCTGGCTTTGGAATAGTTTCTTCCCTGCCAAAACGAATCAGCTTCTTCTCGGCTTCCCCAAAGTAGCCTAGCTTTACCATCATGGGCATATCAGCTTCGGAGATAGTCGGCTTCCCAAAGTCCAAGTGGCTAGGTTTGGATGGCATAATGGTGTTATAATCTATCTCTTCTTCACCAGCATCACCCTCTTCAATATCAGCCTGTTTAGCTTCGGCAGCAGGTGCACCTTCGATAGAGGCACCCTCTGTCACAGGCAGTCCTGACTGCCTCATTACTTCAGAGATTGGGGCAGTCTCAGCGGCTTCGGCCTCCTCTCCGTCGCGCGTAACCCTAGCTGTTGAACGCACTCTGGCCATTTGATACTGAACTTCTCATGGTTTTGACAAAGTTGATGACTTTTTGCAACTTTGCCGAAGCTCCCTCTTATGATGAAGCTAAAGCAAAACGATGCTTTGATTGAGAATACGATGAATAAGCTTCGGGTGTGGTCAAATTTTTCGGCAGCACAACAGTGCAATAGTAATAAATGTTGTGGTAACTTCACACCTACCCGTCTGTTTATATAGTGCTGCAGGTGGGAAGGTAAATCGTCAAGCCGCTCGCACCCGCTGAACAGTCACCCGCACCCACTGAATGGTGGACCATAGTGCGCGAGAAGGTGAATCACCAGATCGCGTGTACCCGTTGTATGGTGTGACTACCTTGCACTCGGAATATTTAAATCGTTTCTTGACAACGAGCTCAGGGAAGGTGTTTTTCGGACCTTCGGCATTCCGAAGCCTAAGAGAATTTTCACGGGTCGAGCTCGTTACAAAAAACGATCTGGCACCGTGAAGGGGCTACTGTTGGGGTATGCTTCGTCACCAAAGGTCCCGTAAGAATAAACACCTTCAGAAGATCAACACAGAAGCAAAGCCGAAGCTACCATCCGGGGAGCTTCGGCATAGCGACACGCCTTGAGACGAAGGGTGGCACCGACTTAAAGATGAAAAGACCAATTGGCCCATGATAATTTGTGTTATGATTGTAACCGGTTGTAAAGGACACAAATGTAAATCCACACAGGCTGCGCCCTGTGCCTATAAATAGATGAACAGTACCCTCGTACTGTTCACGCTGACATATACTCGCTTGTGCATTACGCTTGTACGATTCTCTTCTGTCAAGCTGAAGGTACAAATGTAATTCTATATTATTATTGTTTATTCATGATATAATAGAGTTAAACTAATAATGTTGTATAATCATTCACGTCGCTTTATATGTCTTACATGCTTCTTCTTTCATTAATGTACACTGCAATCATGAAGGTATGTCCTTCATGACCTTCGTCTGAAGATCATTATGCCCTAAGGGAAATAATGCTTCGAAGGACGAAGGGCTTTAACCTTTAACATTTTGTGTTGCCTTATTCTTAATTCGTAGCAATTGAGAACAAGTCCCCAACTGAAACCTCTCCAGTTCGAAGTGGGAGATTTCGTATATTTAAAGGTATCACCCACCAAAGGAGTGCAGAGGTTTGGGATCAAAGGCAAGTTAGCCCCTCGTTACATTGGACCTTATGAGATCATAGAAGCATGTGGACCCGTGGCATACAAATTGAAGTTAACTCCAAAAATGTCTGCCATCCATGATGTATTCCATGTATCCCAACTGAAGAAGTGTGTTTGATTGCCGACCGAGGACATAGCAGAACCAGAATTGGAGATAGAGCCAGATCTATCGTACCAAGAGTACCCTTCCAAGGTTCTGGATTGCAAAGAAAGATCAACTCGGGCTAAATCGATCAAGATGTATAAGATCCAATGGAGTAATCACTCAGAGGAAGAGGCTACTTTGCAGACTGAGGAATTTCTACGTTCCAACTTCCCCGATTGTCTACCTAAGGGAATTGGTACGTAACCATGCCCAACCCCTCCCCCTGCCCTTTGAATCAAAACATAAGAAAAATGATCTTAATATAAAAAGAGTTAATTGTAAGACTAAAGTTAAAAGGACTTCCTTCTGAAGTTGCAAAGAAGATGACATTCGAAGAGCAGTTTGCCAAGAAGAACCTTAATGAATAAACCACCCACTTCAAGCAAGCCTTAACCTTCGCTTCACCCCAGGAGGACTCCGACCCGAATCTCGGGACGAGATTCCTTTAAGGGGGGAAGGCTGTGACACCCCAGTATCACCTAGGGTTTCTTCTCAGAGCTAACTCATAACCATTATCACATGTGAACCAAATTGAGTAAAGGACTTAAAAAATTAGGAACAAAGGTTTAATTAAGTCTTTTCATCTTAAGAATTATGCCTTAACCATGTCATGCACCTCAGGGTGAGAAGAATTCATAAACCCTAAATAACCCTAAATAGGCCATTTTAGTGCAAAAGATTTTGAAAAACACAAAATCATGATGAGAACCAAATAACAAAGTTAAAATGCACTAAATAAACTACAAAACATAGTAAGAAAGTTTGATCATCAAGGCTTTGCAAAATTCTCAAAAAGGCCCTTCAAGCTAAACTTCAAAAGGGAAATTCAGAAAATTCAGAACTGAATTTTCAGCCCTTTGTAAAGTTCAGCCGTGTTCTCTGTTTTCCAAAACTCAAATCTACAAAACCCAAATATGAAAGAGGCGCCAAATTACCATGAACACACACTGTAGAAATTTGGGAGCAAAATTCGGCCGTTTGACATGATCTTGGTAGGGATTTGCCTCGGGACTCCACCCTGTGACACTGCCACATTGCCGAGGCGACAACTCTCTGCCCTTGACCCGAAATCGCTCAGCTCCATGCGCAAACGACATAGTGTAGTCGGGAGAACAAATCCTACACAGTGATCTTGCCCAAATTCACAAAGATCTGCGCCCTATCGGCGTTAGAACTCGGGCAGAAACATTGAAACCACGTGTTCGATCGCGGCTGACATGCCTGGTTCACGCCAGTTCGCGCACCCGCGGCCAGACGTGCACGACCGCGCGCCCACGCCGGTCCACGCCCGCTCGTGCACCGCGCCGTGCCTATAAAGCAGCCCTAAGGCCTCGGCTGTACTCCCCTGCATGCTCTCGGTCCTGCCCAAGCCAGAGTTCACCGGACTTTACCTTGAACACGCCGCGCCACCGCCCGCCAAGCCACCCGAGCCTCAGCCACCGCGGCCAGCTCACTCCAGCCACTTCCAGGTTGCGCCAACTGCTCGGTTAGTTTCGCCAGAGGCCCATAAAGCTCCCTAAGTCCTCGGATTTGGCAGAGCCTCGCTGGAGACCCTGAATCACCCTCACCGGACTCCTTCCACTCACCGGCGAACGTGGTCCGGGTAAGTCTCTGCGCCATTCTCAAATTCCTTCCGCAAACCGTCTCAACATCACCTGGTCGAGCCTCCCGAGCTAACCAATTGGACTATCATGCCGTGAGCAGGCCAGAATCCTCGCCGCCGACGAGTTCGCTCGCCTGCGCACGTGGACCGACCTGCTCCGACCATCGCCAGAGATGATCCGCACATCGGCGTGACCGTCAAGACCTCCCCTACACCCTCGACCACTTAACCGGAGCAATCTCGCCGCCGGTAAGCCCTTCCGCCCTTTTTCTCTGCCGCGGTCACTGTTCCATTAGGGGAAGGATCGCGAGTTCGATTTAGCAGACACCTAGGGGGTTTTCTGCATAGTCATAGACTCATGTGAATAGTAAACCGAGGACCTGTCTGTAATAAACTTAGAACCTTTCGCCAAAGACCCAGATGCAAAACTGTTTTCCTTTAAACCATTTATGTTATTTCTTTTTAAAATAGGCAGAGAACTTAGGAAATTTGTATCTTGAGAAATGTTCAACCAAATTTAGTCAAACCAATTTTACTAGATTCAAAATATTATGAACTATCAAATAAAAATACTGAACTTTATGCTTTCTGTTTAAAATTTTAGAGTTTGGAATTAAATAAGGAAACTGCCCAAACCTTATTAAAATGGAGAAAAATAGTTATGCTTCTGTGCTGGACTTAAGAAAATTTGTAGAAGTCCAAACCCAACTTAGGCACTGTTTAAAAATATTAAGCACCCCAGTACAAGATTAACACAAGGTTATCTATTAAAAACTATATCTGCCTAAAACTTAGGAAAATGAGAAAGACACTAGAAAATTTTGAACAGTGGATGAACATATTTTTCCTAGTCCACTTAAGCAATGAAGAACCTAGAAAAAATATAAAGAACCCTAGTACAGAACAAATCCAAGGTGGAATGTTTTATTAGGCTATAATAAAACCAGATAGACCATTATTAAAAATATAAGGACCATTTCAAAATTGGTAAGAAAAATTCAGTAGACTCCTAACTACTAGAACATCCCTACAAAAATGATAAACACCCCAACCCATCATCTTAAGTGGGTTGAACAAATAAAACTTGATATTTAGCCATATTCCAATTAAATCATAAGTAAGCCAAAAAGTGTGCAACAATGGGCAAATAAATTTTTATCAGATTATTAATGAAGTAGGCCACCAGAGAAAAATGCAAAACCTTATAGTTCAAACCCACCTTAAAGGCATAAAAGAAATAGGAATAAAAAGATAGATTAGAAAGATTAATCAAGTATCACCCCAATAATTGCAGCTAAGAATCTTGTTAAAAAAATATCACTAAGATATAAAAAGGAAAATAAATAAAACACTAAAAATGGTCTAACCATTCAGTAATCAAACTTGACCCAAACTTGCTAAGTACACCCAAAAATCTCTAATAGCCACACTTAACTCTATTTCCTTTTAATTAATCTTTCACCATATAATTTTAGTTACTAAATTGCATATCATGCCATATATATATCTTACTCATTGCATTCATTAGATTGCAACCTCGCTGACGGAGAGTACGTGCTCATCCCTGAGCAAGGAGCTATCCACAAGGAAGATCAGGAGCCAACTCTCGAGCCTGCCATCGAGGATCTCCCCGTAGCCACAACAATTGAAGGCAAGCCCCGGTTTTATGCATAACCAAGTTATATATATATATGATACTTTACTACACTTAATGTTTGTAGGCTTGTAATGTGCACTTAAGTGTAGGACTTGCTTGAAACCCTTAGTTGCATGAATTCAGGGTTCCTTTTTGAGATGGATACTAGTATGCTAGGTCGAGTAGCTGCTTTCCTAAATCAGGATCTCGGTAGAAGTCGGGTGATTTTTCTAGCACTCGCGCGAAGTCAGGAATTGATTGTATTCATCTTGATAACGGGATCGATGATGGTCTATAGATTTGGATCCAGGGAGGATGCCTTGTCCATAAGACGGGAAAAAGGAATTAAGGATTAATGTGTGGATACCTGAGTCAAGCGTTTGAACGTACTAAACACATGTCGGGAAATATGGTAATCGGTAAACCTAGTACCTGAGTGAAGCCGGGCGTGGACTTTACCCCTCACACGTCCTGAGACTGGGTCTCCCATGCTAGCTATGGTGGGTACAAGTGCGGTCACTGCACGGCGGCAGCCGGGGTCAGTGGAGCATTGTATGCCAAGGCGGTGAGGCCTGGCCGCGAACGGGGAATGGATGGGGACGGTTGACATGTGTGGGGACGAAGTGCCCTGACATGTCGTGTGTTTAGGTTTACCTTGCAAGGTTAAAACTCGATTCGAATCGTCTGCTTCTCGCAGCTAATGAGACTAATTGACCCCTTGTACTATATTGAGTAAGAAGTGAAATGAGGATTACATGAGATAACATGTTGATTGTATTAAATGATTGTTACCATGTATGCTTAGAAGGAGCAAACTTAGCTAAATTAATGATACTAGAATTGAAAAAGCTAAAAATTGATTTTAGACTCAGCTATTGCTTTTGGCAAACCAAAACCCTCAGCCAAACAGCTGCATGGTCTAGAGGTAGAGGAGTAGATTCCTCACACCTGGTAAGTCTAGCTGAGTATTAGCATACTCAGCCTTGCTTGTGGCATAATTTTTGCAGGTACGCTTCAGGATATGGTTGATGGTATGACTTGGCCTACCACCCTGCCACCGGGTTGGACGGTCGAGTGGGATGCTGCTCCGAAAGGAGAGGAGCAGGAGGAGTAGTGTGCTTGGCCTTGCCCTATTCCTCACTTTCGACGATATCAATTATCCGCTGCAGTTTATTTCATGAACTTATATCCGCTACTTGAAAAACTCCGATTTATGTAATAACTCCAGTACTTTAAATTGAGGTTTTCCTGTTTTACTGTATGTCTTATGTGACTCACCATCGAGTGAGTTAGTGGTATTCGATCCTAGATAAGTGGCTTTATCAGACTTGATCTGAGGGACTGACGGGTTATTCCGATTTAAATGTGTTGCGGCCCTTAAGGCGTGACTGAGGCACTTAAGCTGGAATAATTCGGGCGGTTCTGCCACACATATGCCCTAATCCCAGGGTTAAGTATTCTACTCTAGGGTTAAATAGCACTTCAAGACATCACATCACATTTGTTTTGAAGTTTTAGCCTAGTGGATACATTCTAGGTGTAATAAACATAATGATATGTCAATGCATATGATGTCATGTTTAAGTTTTAGTCCTAGTAACACCAGGGGTGTTACATGCTCCATCTGTTTAAACTAAAAACAAAACCTTATAAAATTTAACTAAATAGTATCAGTATTTGTATCTCTTCATACGTTACAAAATATATTTGAAAATTTAATACATGTCACAGTTATAATATGTATATATATATATGTTTAGTTAATTACTGTTTTTAAAACAAGATGTGCGTATTTTTTTGAACGTAGGGAAGGAATTACCGTTAAATTCTTTTCAGATAGATTTTACTGCAAACTTGGTTAACAATAAACCAAGTATTCATGTGGAAAGCAGGGAGTAACCTTGTTTACTTTATTTATTTGTCCATGCTCGATGTCACTTCCGTTTTGGGAACATGTCTATATAGATGTAGAGAACAAATGCTACTAACCCGATTAGTGCATCCTTGCAAGGAAGACACATGGATGGAGGTGGAAGAATCTTTTTAAAAGTAGCTAGAGAAAGGTGGAAAGGTTGTTTTGAAAAATAATAGTTTTAAAAAGGTTTTTCCATCTTTATCTTTGTGTTTCGGTTATATCTAGAGTGGTAATGGATCATAATCCAAATATTTCTTCACGATTTGTTTAAATCCTTAATTAATTTTAGTTAAAACAAATAGACAATATTAGTTTAAAAATAAATAGAAATAAAGTTTGATCTTAATATGATGTGATCTTTATATTTTATAGTGTAAATTTAGAGTCAATTACCATTCCTGGTTGCACTAGTTAGTTCGATTGCACCTATGTGTCCTGAAAGGTATGATATCATCTCGGTGTAAATATGGATATTAAATAGATGCAGCCTCATTTATTTTTTTAAGATTATTCTTGATTCCACGTTTATATACGACAAAAATATAAAATATCTAATATTATATGTATTCGTGAATTATAAATTATTTGGAAACAATATAAATTCTATAATTATAACTAATTAACTTTGTAAATAAGAACAATTTAATATAATGTATGTTGGGAGTGAGCCTTTGCCGAATCTCTTTAGATCTATTAACTCTAGTTGTCTTCAAGTTTGTTTCAGAGACAACGAAGCATACTTCGTCGTCATCTCCGACATCATAGTTGAAGAAAGAAGCATCAGCTTCGTCGTCGAGGCTGAGATGAAACATTTCAGCACGACCAAAAAATATCTCTGGTCTCGTAGAGACAAAGGGGGATACGAGAGGCGTACACGACACGTCTTGTGGTAAAGAAAATACGAGAATACCCTTAGCGGTCTCTATAGAATGTGTGCATATACTTAGGGATACCAATGTAATTTCACATAAAGTTGCTTGTCGCCATGTCCTTATAAATAAATGAATAATGTTCATGCAACGCGACCCATGTGCTCGTGCATGCTCTGTATCCGAAGCTATAAGAACGCATTCATCTTCAAATACAGTTTGTATATTCCAAAGGTAGTGTCGTAATCATTTGTAATCTTAAGAAGAAAAGGATGGCAAACATACCTTGTTATTTGTGCATCCTTATATTTTGCTTTACATATCGTCTAAATCCTATCTGGCCTTATCCCCTAAAATCCCCTTATCTTGAGTAAATATTGTGAAAGTTTAACTTAGAGCAACTCCAATAGTCCCTTAAAAAACTTCCCAAATCTCTATTTTAGAGAGTTTAGCTGAAAACATCTCTCCAACAATTCTCTAAATCAACTTCTTAAATTTAGTCACTTGTGATTTAACCTCATTTGTTCTCCAAATGTGGCTATACTATTCCAACTCCCCGAAAGTACGATCCCACCATTTCATTTTTCTTCTGAGCCAATTTCCCACAGAATTGTCTCTATCCCATCCTTCTAGTACCCACTACCGACCACCTCTTCCTCTCGTTCCCCATATCTTCTCCCGGTGTCGCCAGTGCCCGCTCTGCGCCGCCGCTTCTCGCCGTCGCGACGCCGCGAGTACCGTTCCACAGCCGGTCCCGTTCAGGACGTTGCATCCAATAATCCTGCAACGGTGGTTCAACAACAAGTAGCAAACAAAAAAACGATGGCACGAGGCTTCGTTGCTGCGGAGTCCTCCGACGACGCAGTGTTTGTACAAGGATTTATATGCGCAGCACAAAGTACGGAGTCCTCCTATTAAATTAAAATAGATGGGCCCCTAAATAAAGTCAAATCAGATTTCCTTCCTATATATATGCGGAACCGTTGGAGACCAAGCATTTTTGTACTGTGAAAATTATTTTACCAACTTGCTAAACATCTATTTAAGGAGCTATTTTTTAAAGAACTATTGGAGTTGCTCTTAGGTTGTGTTTGGTTCAGCTTTCTAAACTAGACTTACTGCCAAAATTCTAGAATATCAATCAAACGGTTATAACGATAGAATACATTCCTAAAATGTACATATTTCTCTATTTCAATTTAGAACCATCTTCTACCCGAAATTTTTCATATTCCTGTCATCCATTTTACGAACTGACATTCTCTTATAAAATCTATGGTTGATAGTTGTTTCAACTAAACAAATTTTATGTTTTTCCATAATCGTCAGCTAATAGCAGCTTTCTCACAACTCATAGCTAGAATCAGATTCTTAGAAATATATAGCTAAACCAAACATACCCTTAATCATGTTGGCATGTTTTAGCTTCTTACATAAACTTTGATAGGTGACCAATATTGACGCCCACCTCCGGTCAACTCATGATCAACCACAAATGCTCATCATGCCTCCAAAGCTGACTAGGGCTATAGTCTTACAAAATCACGGTCAAATTGAATATAATCATCCCCTCGAGGACAATGAATGAAGAATAGAGAAGAGAAAGGCCATTGATCGAACACCGTAGGATAACCTAGATCAAGAAATCGAGACCCTAGAAGCCATCCAAAAGCAAGTCAAAGCTAGAAAAGAAAAGATGATTTGAATTGCTCAACTGCACCAGCAAATTGATAAAGCTTTCAAAGAGTCGTAGCACATGGCAAGGCAAGAAGAACAAGTTCAATATCAATGTCACCATGGTGCAAGGGATTTTTACTCTGAAGACCATAACTACAATACCTTCATATATGATAGCACATCTCCCCAAATAATAGATCTCCATGTAGCTCTATGCCTAGCTTTGTATAGGCCACCTCAGCACCTAATGTATGATGGTTTATCTGATCCGAGGTAGTTTCTAATGAGTTACGAAGAAACAATATCTTCTTATGGGGGTAACACAATAGTGATGGTGAAGTCATTCGACATGCCAGTCAAGAGTGTGGCCCATACTTGGTATTCTTCCCTTCGACTAGGTTCTATCCATTCATGGCAGAAGCTTAAAGATCTTCTCCTTACCAGTTTCCAGGGCTTTTAGATGAAGCTTTAGTGTGCTCAAGACCCAGATGAATACCTGCAAGTTTATGTTTGAAGATTCCTTTGTCTTCGTGCGCAGGCACCAAGCGTATCTGATGACATCATTATTGAAGCAATGGTAAGTAGACTTCGTTTAGGACCTGTAGTGCAATACTTTACAAGAATGCCACTCACAATCCCTTGAGAAACCGCTGCACAAGATGGATGAGTATATCAAAAGTGGACAATGACTTCCGCCAGTGTTGGCAAGAGGCGCAAAGATATATGGAGTTGCCTAGGGGCTTTGGAGGAAGATTCCATCCATGACACGTTCGAAACATTCAAAATTTAGGCCAGCACGAAGACAAGTAGAGTTAGTCTTAATGACAATATATTCAACATCAAGATTCATCTCAATCGTCAAGTGTGCAACATAAAACTTTGCAAAGGCAATTCCTATCATCCTAGCACCAAGAGGAGGATGGGGAGGCCAAAGCTTTGGAGGCCAGTTCAATCAAAACACAACCACAAAGACTATATTGCATTTTCTGTGGGGAAAACAAAGGCCATACTATGAAGTCATGTTAGATTACAATACAGAAGCAGAAGGAGCTCACGACTATGGTGAAAGTAGCCAGCCAAAGGAGGTCTACCACATAGCATCTTATTGCCCACCTCCTTGTATCCCTTGGCATCAAGAGTCGAGGGCACAACCCTCGGTATCATTGCTTCAGCTAACCTGCAATCTTTCCATTGGGGTACTCTACAACCCTGCATTCCAAGACCCCCGCCATATGAACAGCTACCCTTCAGCTAACCTCTAGTTCCAATACAAGATCCACATCAGCCAAAAATAAGGGAGCCCTTTGAAGCTCACATAGTAAATAGCATGGCACTTGCTTCAAAGCACATATACTAGGCTGAAACAATTAATTCACTCTAAGTTATAACCAAGAGGAGGCCAGAAGTGTCGAAGGAATAATTCTATAAGGGTTTTCCTATATAGAATGTACCAACAACAGATAAATGAGTGCACCAATATGCTTGCTAAATCTGTGATCTAGAGATTGCTCTCGCTAAGTCCTAAGCGTATCTTTGGCGGATCTCTTAGAAAAGAGTTATTTTGACATATATAGTGATAGTCCTAATCCTTTGCTTTTGTCATTTCTATTACGCTCTAGGGCAATAGTTTTTTTCCTTACAAGGGGGACCTTCATGCACGTAAATGAAGTGTAAGGCTTTTTAATGGGGTTGCCTTTGTAAATAATGTAATCATGTCAATCAAGTATAAGGGCATTCACCCCCGAAACAAGTCCAAATGCACAATTCTATATTTGTACCTTCCAGTACAACAATGGTGATATAGACTCCAAAGTCCTTCAAGTGGAAGGCAGAGTCAGAAAGAAAAAATAGATCCTAAAGTCCTTTGTATGAAGGCAGGAGTCAGAAAGAAAAAGAGAATCCGATGTCCTTTGCATGAAGACAAGATTGATCACACAGTAATGGTGATACATACTCCAAATTCCTTCAAGTGGAAGGTAGATTCAGAAAAAGAGATCTCGAAATCCTTCCTATGAAGGTATGATCAATCAACTAGTAATGGTGATATAGACTTTGAACTCTTTCAAGTGGAAAGCATACTCAAAAAGAGTATAGAATCCAAAGTCCTCCGGATGGAGGCATGATCAATCAATTTACAGTCATCATTGTGAACATAGAATTGGATGCTTCGAAGCACGCACACCAATCAATGTTATACCTTTGTCTTTACAATGCTTTATCTTATGTTCATGTGGATGTTACGATTGCCAATACATATTTTTAGGTGGTGTTAGTCTCACATATCCAACACCATAATCTTTGTCTTTTATAGCACTTTACTATGCGTCAAAAGCAATGTTGGGACAGAAATCCATAACCAAGCACTCAGAAAATAGAGAAGCAAGTAGCACAATCAAGCGGCGGACTGCAGGCGTGATTGTATTATCAAGCATGTCCACAATGTTACATGACTGGGTACTTATAGGGGTAGCCGAGGGTTAGTAAACTAAGTACCGTAATGCCCTGGCTACCAACTATATTCCCACCATGCACAGTACAACAAGGTAATTACATGACCGAGTACGGATTTCCCAATTACAACATAATTGATACCCTCCTGAGTCACTTACAGGTGGGCCCGCTGATGGCGAGCTCTGTTGCACGGAGATTTCTTGGAGCAAGGTCTACTAGTGTAGACGTCATGGGTCGCCTCTGCTGCTCTCCAAGTCTTCAAGCCTTCGCTAGGAGTTAGCCCCCTTCACTTGAAAGGGAAATGGCCTTAAACCATTTCTAATATTTTGGTGCTTGATGACCTTCATAACCATTCATACTAACTAGTTTGCCTAGTCTCTGATTTATAGGTTCATAAGATCAACAATTTAGTTTCTAAGCCACAATCAACTCAGTTCCAACCAAATAAGGGTAAAACATGGAATAGATGAACTACCGATAGTTCTAATCTTTGGATAAGTTCTAAACACCCTGAGGAATCTATTCAACACAGCCTATGGACTAATATGTTTGCTAGTGTTTATGTTTATAGTTCACAGGATGCGAAGAGGATTGGACTAAGGCAATGAGGATGTAACACCTCAAAAGAATACATAAAAAGAAGCATAGAAGTCCAAGACTCAAGAAGAATAGAAGCCCAAAAGAATCATCGAAGAAATCCAAGAAAAAGGGCAGTCAGCCAGTGTCTGGTGGCGCACCGGACAAAGAACAATAATTGTCCGGTGTGCACCAGACAGTCTGAGCAGAGGGGCCCATAGACTTGCGCCCTCGGGCTGTAGCACCGAATCCAACGATCGACTGCTATAGACCCCAACGGTCGGCTGATGTGGCAGGCACCGGACACTGAACAGTGCTCTCTCCGGTGCGCACCAGACTGTCCAGTGCGCCCGTCGATAGAAAGCTGCTGCTTTCTGTCCAACGACTAGAAATGGGGTTGGGGCCTATAAATACCACCCCAACCAGGCATTTCAAGGTGTGGAAGCTCAAGCAATATATCAAGGGATATAGTGGACATATCCAAGCCATCCCATCCACCTCCATTCATTGATCCATCTCATACACAAGAGTTGGGTATTCACTCCTATCTACTAGAGCAACACTTCTATACACATCAAAGCCTCACAAGTGCCACAAAAGAGAGAGATCAAGCAAGAAAGAGCTACTTGTGTGTGTTTAGCGATAGTGCCTTGTGAGAATCATTGAGAGAAAGTGTGTGCTACCTCTTGTGATCATTTGAGCGTGGTGTTTTGACTCCCATTCACTGTAAAGCTACCAAGAGCCCCTTATCTTTGTGGTTAGCTTTATGGAGACTTCGTTCTTTTGTTGACAAAGAAGAAGGAACACTCACCGATCTTGGTGATCATTGAAGAGAGGGAAAGGAGTTGAAAAAGGTCCATCCTTAGTGGACTCCTCAATGGGGATTAGGTTCTTGGTGAACCAAACCTCGGTAAAACAAATCACATGTGTCACTTGTGTTTATTGCTTGTGATTTGTTTGTCTTCTGCCTCTTTCTAAGTTCTCTTGCACTATTCTTTGTTGATATTGCTTTGTGGTGCTTTGGGTTAAATTCTCATATATAGTAGCAACGCCTTGCAAGAAAGAACTTGTGATTTTCCTCTTCTTATCTAAGCCCTCTTGCTTCATTCTCCATAAATATTTTAGTTGAGTTGCCTTTTGTTAATTCCACGATCTTTGAAAGCAATACTCTTTGCAAGCAAAGGACTTAGTTTTATACTCTGATAATTGTTCATCTTGTTCTAACCACTAATCGAGGGATCAAGTTTGGGTTTAAAGTTATAATTTTCATGTTTCGCCTATTCACCCCCCTCTAGGCGACTTTCAATTGGTATCAGAGCTTGGCACTTTATATTGAGTCTAACAACTCGAAGTGATGGCTCGGAGAAAATCCCAAAAGAACAAGAAGACACCACCGAAGGAAAACAATGAGGTAACTCTTGATATATTACTTTCGATTGTTCTAATTATGCTTCATGGTCTACTAGAGTGATAAATGCTTTTAGAACCATAGACCCACAATTAGAACAAATTTTAGACAAAAGTATTATACATTCTAGTTATGATAAGAAAAATGCTTCCGAGGAAGATTGAAGATGTTTACGCTTAAATTATCTTGCTTATGACATCTTAGCTAATTCTCTTAGCAAAGAAGATTATCGTGCCTTCATAATGAGATATGATGAACCTATTCATGATGCACATGATATTTGGACTAGAATTAAAAATAAATTTGATGAGTCCAAACATGTTAGTTCATATGATGCTTCTACTTCCTTTAGTCCTTATGAAACTAACCCTTTGAAGGAAGAAGAAGAAAATGAACGTTGGAGACTAAATGATGAATCCACCTCTCCAAAAGGTTTGTCTTCCCATTTGGATTCCCATATATATTGTGTGGCTAATGAAAATGATAGTGGAAGCACAAATGGGGATGAGGAGGATGAAAGAAGCTTCATGCAACTCTACGCTCACCTAAGCCCAGAAGATAAGGCGGTCATGCTCAAACTTCTAAAAAGAGCGAGAGAGAAAAGCAAGGCTCTTCACAAGCTAGAAGATGTCCTCATCACAAAAATCCAAAGCTTGGAAGAGTTGACTAAAGAACATGAGGAGCTAAAGTGCTCTCATGTTGATTTGGTCCAAAGGTATGGAACTATCTCAATTGAGCAAGACAACGCCTTATTATGTATCGCTCAATTAGTAAATAGGAATACCTTGCTTAAGGACCAAGTAGAAAGGCTAAAAATTGAAAATCTAGCTTTTCAAAAAAAAACATGATATGCTTATATGTTCTTATGAAAAACTTATGGATAATCATATCATGTTAAATATTTCTCATGAGGTTGTGATAGCAAACTTAAAATCTCAACAACCGCACTCATGCATATGTGTTCAAATTAAAACTATATTGTCATGTGCTAATGCTTGTTGCTCGCCAGTAAGCAAATCCTTCTTTGAGCTAGAATCTCCAGGAATATATGATATTGCATATCAAGAGCTCAAGGAAGAAAATGAGAGGCTAAGAACGAGCTTGACACAACTGAAAGGGAAGTGCATTGCTCAACCTTCTCAAGATAATCGTGACGACATGGCGAAGAAGCTTGAGACGGGTACAACCGTAGCATGCACAAAATATCTCGAAGAAAATGTCAAGGACTTGAAGAATGTCAAGAGGAAGGAACAAAAGAAGAAAATCAATATCTCTGCCAAAAGCCTCAACCATGCCTCCATACAAGGTAACATCCAAGGTAATGATCAAGCCACACTTCACACTAAGAAAAATAAGAAGTGTAGTGGATGCTTTGAAAAGGGGCACTTGATTAGGTCATGTCCCTACATTAAATAAAATGGCTTGGTTATTAACAAGATGATAAAAATGTTTTAGATGCTCTAAGAAGGGACATATGGTTAAGTCATGTCCCTATGTAAAACAGAAAGGCATACTTTTAGAAAAGAAAATATTTACTAACCATGTAGCAAACAATAGACAAGGAAAGAAGAAATCTTCAAAACGTGAAGATCACCTTTGCTACATATGCCGAAGGAAGGGACATCTATGCAAGGATTGTCCCATTGGTAACTATTCCGCTCCTAGCTTGTCAATTGGTTCATATGTAACTAGGCAACTCAAAAGTGCAACTTGTGCTAGAAAGGTACTGAGCTTACCAAGTGCTAGCACAAAGGACATTTGGGTTCCTAGATCTTTGTTGACTAACCTTAATGGACCCATCAAGAGATGGGGACCTAAATATTTTTGACAAGCTTTGGAGGGGAAAGGAGATGATATGAAGCTTTGGAGGTGCTTGAGCGGGTTAATTCAATTCTTATTAACTCAAG
The DNA here is from genome assembly GCF_902167145.1 of Zea mays. Classification (NCBI taxonomy): domain Eukaryota; kingdom Viridiplantae; phylum Streptophyta; class Magnoliopsida; order Poales; family Poaceae; genus Zea; species Zea mays. The sequence goes on from NC_050102.1 coordinate 102,900,319, forward strand.
CTATCAATCTTACAATGTTTTATATCTCTAAGATTGACCCAAAGTTATTTTGAATTATTATATCTAAAACTCATATCATCTTAAGCAAGATATTGATGTTGTAGGGAATAAAGGATTATCCTGTGTGGAAAATCAAAGCCTACAACATGGAGGAAGCTTGAGACAGGAACAACCGTAGCATGCACAAAACCTCTCGAAGAAAATTTCAAGAACTTGAGGAATGTCAAGAGGAAGGAACAAAAGAAGAAAATCAATACCTCTACCAAAAGCCTCAACCATGCCTCCATGCAAGGTAACATCCAAGGTAATGATCAAGCCACACTTCACACTAAGAAAAGTAAGAAGTGTAGTGAATGCTTTGAAAAGGGGTACTTGATTAGGTCATGTCCCTATGTTAAAGAAAATGGCTTGATTATTAACAAGGATGATAAAAATTGTTTTAGATGCTTTGAGAAGGGACATTTAGTTAAGTCATGTCCCTATGTAAAACAAAAAGGCATAGTTTTAGAAAAGAAACTATTTACTAACCATGTAGCAAGCAAGAAACAAGGAAAGAATAAATCTTCAAAACATGAAGATCGCCTTTGCTACATATGCCGAAAAAAGAGACATCTATGTAAGGATTGTCTTGTTGGTAACTACTCCACTCATAACTTGTCAACTGATTCATACGTAACTAGGCAACCAAAAATTGCAACTTGTGCTAGAAAGGTAATGAGTTTACCAAGTGCTAGAACAAAGGACATTTGGGTTCATAGATCTTTGTTGACTAACCTTAATGGACCCATCAAGAGATGGGGACCAAAATATGCTTGACAAGCTTTGTAGGGAAAAGAGATGATATGAAGCTTTGGAGGTGCTTGAGCGAGTTAATTCAATTCTTATTAACTCAAAGCTATCAATCTTACAATGTTTTATATCTCTAAGATTGACCCAAAGTCATTTTGAGTTATTATGTCTAAAACTCATATCATCTCGAGCAAGATATTGATGTTGTAGGGAATAAAGGATTATCCTGTGTGGAAAATCAAAGCCTACAACATGGAGGAAAGCCAAAGGATGGTAACACTTATGTCTTTAAGTGCAAATATCTTCAATTATCATTTCTCTTGTGTCTTGTGTAGTCACATAGAAAAAGGAAGCACTTAAGAATGTTGTTAAATTATGTCACCATTCTTTGGAGAAAGTTACTCTCATATGGTAGATTGTATTTTCATCACTTCTATATTATGGCAATCTACATGCTTTAAATTGTTGTAAGTACCTTATGGCATGTTTTACATTAGCGATCGTATTGTTGCCATGTTCTAGACAGAGAGAGATATTCCAAGTTCTTAAAAGAATAAGGTGTCACATAAGGAATTCAAATCCTTAGGACACTTATAAAAGGAAAGTTCTCTTTATGACTAGAATCGTGAGACTAATGCTTTTGTCTAAGTGACTTAAGTAGTCTTACATCAAGAGTATGGGTTTCTCTATGGAATGCGTACTCTAAACATAAAAGGAAGATCAATCTAATGATATATGTTGTGTTTCTTCTTGTTTAAATTGGATATGATTCTTCTACATAATCGCTCTCCATGTTATGAATTAGATTTGTCCCTATAAATTTGAGAGATTAACTATGCTTGTTTTATGAGTTAAAACTGTGCATAATATCATTTATGGGATAATCAAGTTCATGTTATAAAGTTTCCATGTTTTAGTAATCTACCTGTCATTCCTACTAAAAATGATTGCTAAAAAGGAAACTAGTGCATGTGTTACTAATGACATCTCTCTTGAGCACATTTATGAAAATCTACAAGAGAGTGAGTGCATGTTCAATTTATTAAAAGACACAAGCCTCAAGGTTGTTCTTCACCTAAAGGAAGAAAGGTAAAAAGCAAAGGTATGGGAACTCATCTCCTTATCAATATCCAATCAATGATAGTTCCCATCAATTGGTATTTCTTCCAAACTACCATAATCTACCAATGTGAAGGTTAGATTCCTTATTTCACTTAAATCAGCTAAAAGTGCATACAATCTTGCTTTCATATGTGCAATAGTCCATTAGAGTCTAATTCATTTCTTTGTTATTTCTTGTCGGCGTTTCGAGACCGGGGGGTCCCTAAGCCGACGAGTGAGTGTGCCGCGTGCCCCAGCCTAGATGGGTCGAGCGCGTGGGCGAGCGCGAAGGGGGGAAAGCGAGGTGGCCGGAGACGGGCGTGAGAGAGGTGGAAATCTCGTGGCCTTCGTGTTCGTCCCGCGCCCAGGTCGGGTGCGCTTGCAGTAGGGGGTTACAAGCGTCCACGCGGGTGAGGGAAGCGAGCGGCCCCAAGAGAGCGCCTGTCCCGTCCTCGTCCCCGCACGGCCAACCTTCTCTAAGAAGGCCCTGGTCCTTCCTTTTATAGGCGTAAGGAGAGGATCCAGGTGTACAATGGGGGTGTAGCAGAGTGCTACGTGTCTAGCGGAGGGAGAGCTAGCGCCCTAAGTACATGCCAATGTGGCAGCCGGAGAGATCTTGGCACCCTGCTGGTGTGATGTCGTGACTGTCGGAGGAGCAACGGAGCCTGGCGGAGGGACAGCTGTCGGAGCGGTTGAGTCCTTGCTGACGTCCCCCTGCTTCCGTAAGGGAGCTGAGAGCCGTCGTCATCACAGGGCTAGCGGGGCGCCATCATTGCCTATCTGGCGGAGCGAGCCAGATGGGACACCGGTCTTGTTCTCTGCGGCCCGAGTCGGCTCGGGGCAGGGTGATGATGGCGCTTCCTGTTGACGTGGCGGGCCTGTGCCCTAGGTCAGGTGACGTGGAGGCTCCTCCGAAGCCGAGGTCGAGTCTGTCTTCCATGGCCGAGGCCGAGCCCGAGCCCCTGGGTCGGGCGAGGCGGAGATTGTTCGGCAGAGGCCTGGGCGGAGTCCGAGCCCTGGGGTCGGGCGAAGCGGAGTTCGTCGTCTTCTGGGGCTGAGCCCGAGTCCGAGCCCTGGGTCGGGTGGAGCGGAGTTCGTCGTCTTCTGGGGCTGAGCCCGAGTCCGAGCCCTGGGTGGGGCGGAGCGGAGTTCGCCGTCTTCCGGGGCTTAGCCCGAGTCTGAGCCCTGGGTCGGGCGGAGCGGAGTTCGCCGTCTTCCGGGGCTTAGCCCGTGTCCGAGCCCTGGGTCGGGCGGAGCGGAGTTCGCCGTCTTCCGGGGCTGAGCCCGAGTCCGAGCCCTGGGTCAGGCGGAGCGGAGTTCGCCGTCTTCCGGGGCTGAGCCCGAGTCCGAGCCCTGGGTCGGGCGGAGCGGAGTTCGCCGTCTTCCGGGGCTTAGCCCGAGTCCGAGCCCTGGGTCGGGCGGAGCGGAGTTCGCCGTCTTCCGGGGCTTAGCCCGAGTCCGAGCCCTGGGTCGGGCGGAGCGGAGTTTCCTATGGCGCCTTTGGCAGGGCCTGACTGCCTGTCAGTCTCACTCTGTCAAGTGGCACTGCAGTCGGAGTGGCGCAGGCGGCGCTGTCCTTCTGTCAGACCGGTCAGTGGAGCGACGAAGTGACGGCGGTCACTTCGGCTCTGCCGGGGGGGGGGCGTCAGGATAAAGGTGTCAGGCCACCTTTGCGTTAAATGCTCCTGCGACTCGGTCGGTCGGTGCGGCGATTTAGTCAGGGTTGCTTCTGAGAGAAGGCAAGGCCTCGGGCGAGCCGGAGATGTGTCCACCGTTAAAGGGGGGCCTCGGGCGAGACGGAAATCCCTCGGGGTCGGCTGCCCTTGCCCGAGGCTAGGCTCGGGCGAGGCGTGATCGAGTCGCTCGTATGGACTGATCCCTGACTTAATCGCACCCATCAGGCCTCTACAGCTTTATGCTGATGGGGGTTACCAGCTGAGAATTAGGCGTCTTGAGGGTACCCCTAATTATGGTCCCCGACAGTAGCCCCCGAGCCTCGAAGGGAGTGTTATCACTCGCTTGGAGGCTTTCGTCACACTTTTTTGCAAGGGGACCAGCCTTTCTCGGTTGCATTTTGTTCCGGTGGGTGTGCGCGAGCGCACCCGCCGGGTGTAGCCCCCGAGGCCTCGGAGGAGTGGTTTCACTCCTTCGAGGTCTTAGTGCCTTGCGTAATGCTTCGGCTGGTCTGGTTGTTCCCTCATGCGAACTGGCCGTAGCCCGGGTGCACGGTCGGGGCCCAAGTTCTCGGGATGGTATGTTGACGCTGTCAACGGTTCGGCCGGAGCCGGATTTGCGAGAGCAGCCCCCGAGCCTCCGCACAGGGCGAGAGGGCGATCAGGGACAGACTCGGCTTTTTTACATACGCCCCTACGTCGCCTTTCCGCAAGGAGGAGGGGGGGAGTGCGCCATGTTACCCTCGATGGGCACCGAACATGGTGTCTCCGGTGAGCTGCAAGCGGGTAATCCGAGTGGACGTCCATGCCCCGTTCGTTGGGGGTCGGCTAGGGGCCCAGAGGCACGCCCAAAAGTACCTGCGGGTGATCTGCCAGACCCGGTCCCCTGGCGACGGGGTCCGAGGGCTCGATGCCTCCCTCCGATGGGATTCCGTTACAAGATCGCTCCCGCTAGTCTCGGAAATGTCCTAGGGTACCTCGGGAGCGCAGCCCGAGCCTCGGTTATGTATCGAACGTACCCCTGGTCATCCCTCGCTCGGCGTCTGAGGCGATTGTGAACCCTTCGGGGGCCAGCCTTCGAACCCCTGATCAGTAATGGGCGCGGAGCCCGAGTAGCCTGAGGCGGCCGTGGAGCCCTTCGGGGGGCCGGCCTTCGAACCTCTGACCAGTAGTGGGTGTAGGGCCCACGCGATCTGAGGCGACTGTTGAACCCCTCGAAGGGCCAGCCTTCGAACCTCTGATCAGTAGGGGGGCTCGGAGCCCAGTTCCTTCACAGGGAAGGATCCTTTTCGGGGTATCCCCCTTTCCCGGTCCCTGTTGCAAGAGATAGAGAAAGAGGAAAAAAGGAAAAGGATACGAAATCGAACGACGTGGCGTACCTTTTTTGGCGCGGTTATTACGGCGAAGGCGAAGCGTCGCCCGCTTCTCCTACCAGAAACGCCACCTGTCCCGCCGCGGAGTTAATGCGACGGGGCGAGTGGTTGGCGGGGCGGCCGTTGCGCGTGCGCGAGCCGTTCGAGGGACGGATCACGGGCGTGCCGTCTTCACGCCGTGAGAGGAGGCTCTCTTGCTGCCCCTGGATGGGACGTGAGCCTGGCTGACGACGTGACCGCTGCTCCCGCCCGCCTGCCACCGTCATTACTGCCGGCCCACTTTCGGCCGCATCGACCGTCGCGCCAGGCTGGCGCTGCTGGGTCGTGCGCTGGGTCGCCTCGAGTCGCGGCATTGGTTCTGCAACCGAAGGGGCGCGATGGTGGCGCAAGTGGTGGTGCAGTTGCCTGCATGCAGCATCCGGCGCGCCGGTTGCGTGACGCGTGGGCCTAGGCCTCCATGCTAGCGCGTTGGGAGTCAGAGAAGCGTGTCCACTTGGCGCGGTTGCATGCCGCCTGCATGGCTGCCCGCTCCTTCCGCCCGTTGGTCTGAGCAAAAGTGGGGGGTCGCTTGTAACCGCTGGGTAGTTGTGTGCACCACGCGCGGCGCTTTGGCTTCTTCTGCTCTGAGCCGGTTTGCATGACATGCGGGACCCAGCCCCCGCGCCGCAGGGGAGGGCCTTGGAGCGTGTTGGAGAAGACTCAGCCCGTGACGTTTGAGGGCGCACGTAGGGAGAGTTGCCTTTAAAAGGAGGGTGACCCCTTTCGGAAGGCGACCATGTCTTTTTCCTCCCTTATGCGTCGTGTCTTTCCATCTTCCAAGCCCCCGGATGGGGGGTACCCGCCGTCTTTCCGCCTCATCGTTGGAGGAACGCAACTCCGTGGGAGTTGGTACCTTTCAGCCATCGTTCGTCTTCAAGGATTTTCATCATGCAGCCCGGCTGCACCCCTCCACCGGCGGTCACCCAAGATGGTGACCTCCAGCTTGATGGTGGGGGAAAGCGAGCCGGGCTGCGGCCTCTGCCCCTCCCTCAGCCTCAAGGATTTTCATCACCAAGGCTGGGGAGGGGAGTGTACCGAGTTGGGGTCGGCCCCTGCGTGGGCGGTGGCCCGCTCCTTCACTCAGTGATGGGGGGGAGGAGTGGTTGTCGTCCGTGGCGCTGGCAGCTGCAGCGTGCTCGGCTTTCAGACGCGAGTGGCTTCGGAGCCGCTCGTGGCGCCGGCGTCTGCCACGGCAGCTGGAAGAGGTTCTTCCGCCGGCGTGATAGCCAGGGCCGGCCACGGACTGACCTCCAACTCCACGGCCTTCTGCCCGTCCTTGCCTTACGAGTTTTGGCATGGGCGGGGGCCTCCTGGCAGCAGCATCCGCCCTGAGGTCAGTGCTGCCACTGTTCGGCCCCCCGGAGCAGAAGTCGTCGTCGTCGTCGCTGCTGGAGCAGGTGGCGGCGCGCCGTTCGTCGGCCTTCCGTTGCTCCGCAGGCCTTCCCCCATGGAGTGGGGTTGTTCGCACCTGCGGAGGGGGAACCGGAGTTCCGTTTGTAATGGCACTTTGAATGCCAGTGTTTTTTGTTCATTGTGGCTGTCGAGGCCTGAACATGTATGTAATTTCGGCACGGAGCCGTGTCTTTTCCTCATTTTCGAGCACTAAGTCTCGCCTGTTGATTATCTGAACCGCTTCACCAAGCATGAGCCGCCCCGTGTCAAGGTGACGAGTGAGGTATCCGTATCCCGGAGGCGTAGGAGTCCCTCGGCTCGATCGGCCTTGTTGTCTGAGGCTCCTCTAGCTTAGTTAAAGAGACCCCTTGGCCGCTCTTCGATGAGCCAAGGCCAGGGGTAGCGATATCAGCACGAACAGAGGCGGAGTTGGCTCGAAAATGGGAACCTGGTTGGCCGGAGCCTAGCCGGGTTGTCCTTCAGCGGGACCGAT